>NC_139159.1:54507053-54519553 GCF_964270905.1 Leucopleurus acutus | reverse complement strand
GATATGGAGGAAAGGACACTTTTGATAAATATACAAGGAGATGAAACAAGGATTACCTTGATTTTAATTATGACAATAATCCAATTGCTCTTTTTCGTGTGTGTGATTTTTAAAAACCACTTTATTGATATATAATTTACAGTCCATAAAATTTACTCTTTAAGTATACAATTCAGTGGATTTAATTTACTTGTAGAGTCACTACTATCACCATAATCTAAGTTTGTAGCATTTTCATCCCCCTAAATAGAAACTATGTACCTGGTAGCAGTTACTCTTCATTCCCTCCAGCCCCAGCCCTAGGCAACCACTATTCTATGGATTTGTCTGTATGGATTTGCCTCTTCTGGACATTTCATATAAGTGGAATCATCTAATATGTGGTCTTTCTTGTGACTTCTTTCACTTCACATAAGGTTTTCAAGGTTCATCTGAACAATGTCTTAGCCAGTATCAGTACTTTACTCCTTTGTATGGCTGAATAATATTCTGTTGTGTGGATATACCACATTAATTAATTTTTTTACTTTTAAAAATGATTTATTTAAAAATTTTAATTTTATATTGGAGTATGGTTGATTTAAAATGTTGTGTTAGTTTCAGGTGTACAGCAAAGTGATTTAGTTATACGTATACATGTATCTATTCTTTTTCAGATTCTTTTCCCATATAGGTTATTAGAGTTCCCTGTACTATATAATAGGTCCTTGTTGATTATCTGAAAATAATCCAATTGCTTTTAAATGACAAAATACAAAGTTATAAGCAGTTGGGATCATAATTTCTGAATGTGTGAGGTAATTATGTACATTCTTAGTGGAGTTAGACTTAACTCCTGAATTGTAATTTATTTGTGGTAGAGTGTCATTTTTCAACCTTTTACTAAGTTGGGGGTTAGAATAATTTGATACACAGTTGTACCTAAATACTTCCATAGAGAGGAAAAAAAGAGATTAAAATGCTGCCAGTTTACTGTGTGATATCACTTATATGTGGAATCTAAAAAATACAGCAAACTAATGAATATAACAAAAAAGAAACAGACTCACAGATGTAGGGAACAACCTAGTGGTTACCAGTGGGGAGAGGGCAGGGGAGGGGTGATATAAGGATAGGGGATTAAGAGGTACAAACTATTATGTATAAATAAGCTACAAGGATACATTGACCACACAGGGAATATAACCAATATTTTATAATAACTATAAGAGGAGTATAACCTTTAAAAATTGTGAATCACTATACTGTACACTTGTAACATATAGTGTTGTACATCAACTATACGTCAACTAAAAAAAAGAGAGAGAAGAATCTGGAAAAGACAATCTATGAGACCTTGCTCCACATTGCTTGTCGTGATGCTTGAGGCTAAAGAAGATGGCTTCTGCTTTAATATGTTGAGGCCTAGAGGAACATAAAATGGACTCAGATTCCCGGTGGTCTTCACTAGACAGCAAAGCATGCTTGGAAGATTTCCTGGTAAGAACCTGAGACCCTGTAAGAGCTCTGAGGTCAAGGACAATGTCTCTCCTGTTCATAGCTCTATTCAGGACACCTAATAAAGACTTCTAACCCAGTAAGTACTCAATAGATAATTGCTGAGTAGGCTGAATGAAATAAAATGGAAATGGAAATCTGAGACCTTATTGGGTTAAGTGCTGATGATTCAGCAGTGAATAAAACAAAGTCCCTACCCCTATGGTGCTTCCATTCTCACACAATGGTGTTGGTGTAGAGAATTTCGTCAGAATCATTCCACAGACAATATATATTTTTGTTGAGAAACTATTTTTCCAGAGTGAATTGTACCAAATCAGTTTGATTCCTTGATCAATTTTCTACAGAGTACAGTTAAACATTTCTAATATTTCCATTTTCATTCTTATTTTATTAACTTATTTTACTATTTTTACTGAGAGCTTTTTTCTTGTGAAAACTTTGCAGTGAAATTTGATTCCTTGGTTAGTTTTTTGTCCATTTACAGTCTACCAATTATAGCTTATTCTATTTGTAATTTTTGAACTTCCTTTTGATTCCTGTTTTTAATAAGTCTAACTTTCCCAGGTCAGATTGAAGACCTCATAATTTAGCTGTTGCCAATCTTATTTTATGTTGATTGGTTCTACCATTTGTTATAAGTGAGATAAGAGATCACTAGATTGTGTTTATATCCCCACTAATTCTTGACATAGTGCAGGATGGCTCTACTGTCTGGAATTATTCTCCCACGTTTAACACAGATCTTCTGATCACTTTGCATATTCTGTTCTCTGTGTCAGCAGAACAGAGTGTCACCATATCTGGTTTCATCTCTAACTTTATCTCCTCCCCTGACACTTTAGGCATTGTTAGTTTCAGCCAAATGGACTTCCTACTGAATGATGCTTTACATTTTTTGTTCTTTCTAGCTTGAGAGGTTTTGCTTATACAAATTTTACCAATCTCTTTAGGTCTATGAAGGATGTTTCTGAATCTTCCAATCAGAGGTAAATTTTTTTATATCTTTGATGGCACAGATATTATGTTATATTTATTGTTATGTTATATTATATATTATGATATATAATACATATATATATATACCCCAAGATATATGTACATATATAATGACCTTGTCTTATTTTCCATGTTTATCTTGAAATTCCTTGAAGGTACTGTTTGTGCCTTATTCATAGTTATGTTATCTAGGGTTACTTGAAAACCAAGCTGAATCCCTTTCTGAACCCATATCACAGTAGGCTGGAGGGATGATCAGTCTCATTCTTGTTGCTTCTCCTCCCATCACAAGTCCACACTGCTACTATTGAGACACCTTAATCGAAACTGGAATGGTCCTTTCATTTTCTGCAGCTGTGCCCCATCTGTACCATATGTGGGGGGTGGGAAACTTAGGCACTGGGGGTTCCTGGGCCTAGGTTTCTTGGTAACTCATACAGACAAACCTCTGAGGCCTTGCCAACTCTCAGGAGTACTCCCCTGACATGGGCCTGGGTCCTCATTCCTCTTATTTCTGTAGAACACACATTTCTCAGTTCTACCCATTTAGGTTATTTAAGATAAGCTCTTCAGTAAGTTTTCCCAAAAGACAAAAAAAGTCATCTTCTTCAAGTGGCTTCTGCTTTCTTAGGAAAATTCTCTGCATCAAGGAGATACTAAGGGCCTGGCTACTTGCTTGGAATGGTTGGGGAAGGGAAAAACATAAAGAAGAAAAAAGTATTAATATTTTAGGGAAAAATCCTTCCACAGACAAAAAGCTGAAAGACTGGCTCTGAGATGTGAACCTTTACACAAATAAAGGACTAATCTGAATCAGGGTTGTAGTCAGATGTTCAGCTGACTTGACACAGGAGACCAGTCAACTCTAAACCATAGGAAATATGAGGAAATAAGGACTGGCAGTTGAGCTGCTGGGGATTTGGTAACTAGCAATAGCTAGAAATGTCAACAAGAGGAGAAGCAGCATCAGGAAGGTTTGGCAAAGAGCGGGGAGGGCATTGGGACTCAGGGTTAGGACACTGGTCTTCAGGAGGATCAGTGGGACCCAGGCAGGACCTTAGCTCTTAGAGGAATGGGCATTAGGTCAGGCAATCACAACAGGGTGTTCAATAAGGAAAAACACAATGAGGACCAAATCACCAGAAAGGGATTCAAAGGTTAACCATATCCAGAAGCAAGGCTGACTTCATGCTAGGTTGCTGAGTCATTGAGCTACTTGATTATAGTTCCAGAATTTGCCCTCTAAAAGGAGGAAGGAAGATTGGTCCTCAAGCTGGGGGTGGGGCTAAGTTCCAGCCTGCTGTAGAAATATGAGTTGCCCAAGGGATGGAGAGTGAAGGGATGGGGGAGGAATGGAGAGTGAGTCAGGCAGACCATTAAACTTGGGTTTCAATGCAGTGTTTGAAAGGACACTGGCATAAAAATTAGTCTTCACACACTTCTCCACACATGGATGCTATCAACACTTAACTTTAAACATGTTGACCAAAATAAAAATGGCCTGCTTTTAAAAAAATCACGACTTATATTTCCTTCTCAAAGCTCCGTTGCCACAATTCCAAGGTAGAGAATGTCTTATATGTTGAAAAATATAGTGACAATATTGTTCTGATAATGACTGTTAGTGAAGTCTCCAGAATGAATAGAACATTTTCTGGGAGGATTAGAGAGCATGTCATGGATGATTGCCAGTTTGTGAACCATTAGTCAGGAAACACTTGTGTTAAGGTAACTCTAAGACCTTCAGTTGGGCAACAACCATAAGTGATGCAGTGAAAGCACTTGAATGTTTTTCAGTGACTTCATAAGCAAATAGATCCAATCTCTTTCCACTTTAATCTGTACCACATTCTACAAAGAAAAAAAGTTTTCTTAAACTATTAAACACATTCTTCCTCTTGCTTCAAAATTTTGGTAGATCCTTAATATGCTCCACATCAAGTCCAAAGTCTTCCTGTCAAAGATATCCACCACTTGGGCTTCCCTGGTGGCACAGTGGTTGAGAGTCCACCTGCCGATGCAGGGGACACGGGTTCGTGCCCTGGTCCGGGAAGATCCCACATGCCGCGGAGCAGCTGGGCCCGTGAGCCATGGCCGCTGAGCCTGCGTGTCCAGAGCCTGTGCTCCGCAACAGGAGAGGCCACAACAGTGAGAGGCCCGCGTACCGCAAAAAAAAAAAAAAAAAAAAAAAGATATCCACCACTTGAACTCACTCCACCTATTCATTGTTCTCTCATTGTTCCCAGCCATATTCTTCCCTTAATCTGTTCTCTGAATATGTCAGGCTAATCATTCAAATCTGACTTCCACTTCTGGTCATGCTGTTGATGCCACTGGAGCAAACTCCTTCTGTCTTCTTTGGGATATCCAGATCCTGCCACCTTTCCAGATCAAGCTCTTGTTTCACTTCCTCCATGAAACCATTTCCAAGAACTTTCTCCCTTCTTTCGACTCTCAGTGTTGCAGAAACAAATGGTCATCTACTTACAACAACTCTCCTTTTCTTTTTCTTTTATAGAGTCCCAATTTTGTTCTGGGCAGCTCTTTTGAAGCAAGGAGTGATAATACTCTGGCTAGTGAGACAGAAATGAATTTCTATGAATTGTTTTCCCAATATAGATATGGCATCCCCTTTTCCTCTTGAGGCTTCTTTTATTTTTTTCTAGCTTTATTGAGATAAAATGGACATGTAACATTTTGTGAGTAAGGTGTACATATACATATAAATGATTACCACCATAAGGTTACTTAACATGTCCTTCACCTCACATAGTTACCATGTTTTTAATTTTTGTGGTGAGAACAATTAAGTTCTACTCTCTTAGCAGCTTTCAAGTATACAACATAGTCAACTGTAATCATCATGCTGTACATAAAATCTCCATAACTGATTCATTTTATAAATAGAAGTTTGTTTCTTTGACTAACATCTCTTTTGTTCAACCCTCCAGCCCCTGGCAATCAGCAACTGACTCTCTGTTTCTATGAGTTCGGCTTTTTTAGATTCCATATATGTGATACTGGTATGTCTTTCTCTGACTTGGTTTACTTAGCATAATGCCCTCAAGTTTCATCTATATTGTTGCAAATGGTAAGATTTCCTTCTTTCCCATGGCTGAATAATATTCCATTGTTTATATACACCACATTTTCTTTATGCATTCATCTGTTGCTTAGGTTGTTTTCATGTCTTGGGTATTGTGAATAATGCTGCAATGTGTATGGAGTTTAGTATCTCTTCCAGATAGTGATTTCATTTCCTTTGGTTTATACTTAGGCGTGAGATTGCTGTATCATATGGTAGTTCTATTTTTAATTGTTTGAGGAGGCTTTATACTGTTTTCCATAGTGATTGTACCAATTTACATTTCTATCAATAGTGTTCCAGTCTTTCCTTTTCTCCATATCCTTGCCAGCACTCGTTATCTCGTCTTTTGATACTAACCATTCTGACATGTGTGAGGTGATATCTCATTGTGGTTTTGATTTGCATTTTCCTGATGATTAGTGATGTTTAGCACCTTTCTATTGCCATCTTTATGTCTTCCTTGGAAAAATGTCTGTGCAGGTCCTTTGCACACTTTTTAATCAAATTATTTGGTGTTTTTGCTATTGAGTTGTATAAGTTCCTTCTATATTTTGAATAATAACCCCTTAGCTATATGGTTTGTGATATTTTCTTTCATTCCACAGGTTGCCCTTTCATTTTTTTGATTGTTTTTTTTGCTATGCAGAAACTTTTTAGTTTAGTGTAGTCCCACTTGTTTATTTTTGCTTTTGTTGCTTCTGCTTTTGGTGTCATATCAAACAAATCATTACCAAGATTGATGTGAAGGAGGTTTTCCCTATGTTTTCTTCTAGGAATTTTATGGTTTCAGTCTTTCATTTAAGTCTTTAGTCTATTTCGAGTTAATTTCTGTGAGTGATATAAGATAGGGGTCCAATTTCATTACTTTGCATGTGAATATCCAGTTTTCCTAGCATCATTTATTGAAGAAACTATTTTTCCCCCATTGAATATTCTTGGCTCCTTTTTCAAATATTAGTTGACTGTATATGAATGGGTTTATTTCTGGGGTCTTCATTCTGTTTCATTGTGCTATGTGTCTGTTTTTATGCCAGGACCATACTGCTTTGGTTACTATAGCTTTATAGTACAGTTTGAAATCAGGAAATGTAATGCCTGCAGCTTTGTTCTTTTTTCCTCAAGATTGCTTTGGCTATTTAGGGTCTTTTCCACACAAATTTTAGGAAAATGCTATTGGAATTTTGAGAGAGATTGCATTGAATCTATAGATGGATTGGGGCAGCATGGACTTTTTAACAGTATTAATGGCTTTTTTGTGCCATAAACACAAAAAAATCTTTCCATTTATTTGTTTCTTCTTCAATTTCTTTCATCAGTGTTTTATAGTTTTCAGTATACAGATCTTTCACCTCCTTGGTTAAATTTATTTCTATTTTATTGTTTTTGATGCTTATTATAAATGGAATTTTTAAAAAAATTTACTTTCAGATAGTTCAATGTCAGTGTATAGAAACCTGCATGATTTTGTATCCTGCAACTTTACTGAAATTATTTATTAGTTTTAACAGTGTTTTTTAGCTTTATTGAGGTATAATTGACAAATAAAATTATAAGATATTTAAAGTGTACATTGTGGTGATTCAATATATATATGCATTGTGAAAGGATTCCTCCAATCTAGTTAAACACACAATCACCTCACATATTTATCTCATTCTTCCTCTTCTCCTTCTTCTTCCTCTTCTTCTTCTTCTTTTTTTTAAACATCTTTATTAGAGTATAATTGCTTTACAATGGTGTGTTAGTTTCTGCTGTATAACAAAGTGAATCAGCTATACATATACATATATCCCCATATCTCCTCCCTCTTGTGTCTCCCTCCAAGCCTCCCTATCCCACCCCTCTATGTGGACACAAAGCACCGAGATGATCTCCCTGTGAGATGCAGCTGCTTCCCAGTAGCTATCTATTTTACATTTGGTAGTGTATATATGTCCATGCCACTCTCTCACTTCGTCCCAGCTTACCCTTCCCCCTCCCTGTGTCCTCAAGTCCATTCTCTACATCTGTGTCTTTATTCCTGTCCTGCCCTTAGGTTCTTCAGACCTTTTTTTTTTTAATTTCATATATGTGCATTAGCATACGGTATTTGTTTTTCTCTTCCTGACTTACTTCACTCTGTATGACAGACTCTAGGTCCATCCACTTCACTACAAATACCTCAATTTCGTTTCCTTTTATGGCTGAAAAATATTCCATTGTATATATGTGCCACATCTTCTTTATCCATTCATCGGTCAATGGACACTTAGGTTGCTTCCATGTCCTGACTATTGTAAATAGAGCTGCAATGAACATTTTGGTACAAGACTCTTTCTGAATTATGGTTTTCTCAGGGTATATGCCCAGTAGTGGGATTGCTGGGTCATATGGTACTTCTATTTTTAGTTTTTTAAGGAACTTCTATACTGTTTTCCATAGTGGCTGTATCAATTTACATTCCCACCAACAGTGCAAGATGGTTCCCTTTCCTTCACACCCTTTCCAGCATTTATTGTTTCTAGATTTTTTGATGATGGCCATTCTGACCGGTGTGAGGTGGTACCTCACTGTAGTTTTGATTTGCATTTCTCTAATGATTAGTGATGTTGAGCATCCTTTCATTTGTTTGTTGGCAATCTGTATATATTCTTTGGAGAAATGTCTATTTAGGTTTTCTGCCCATTTTTGGATTGGGTTATTTGTTTTTTTGATATTGAGCTATATGAGCTGCTTGTATATTTTGGAGATTAATCCTTTGTCATTTGCTTCATTTGCAAATATTTTCTCCCATTCTGAGAAATGGGAGATTGGTCTTGTTTATGTTTCCCTTTGCTGTGCGAAAGCTTTTAAGTTTCATTAGGTCCCATATGTTTATTTTTGTTCTTATTTCAATTTCTCTAGGAGGTGGGTCAAAAAGGATCTTGCTGTGATTTATTTAATAGAGTGTTCTGCCTATGTTTTCCTCTAAGAGTTGTATAGTGTCTGGCCTTACATTTAGGTCTTTAATCCATTTTGAGTTTATTTTTGTGTATGGTGTTAGGGAGTGTTCTAATTTCATTCTTTTACATGTAGTTGTCCAGTTTTCCCAGCACCACTTGTTGCAGAGGCTGTCTTTTCTCTATTGTATATTCTTGCCTCCTCTATCAAAAATAAGGTGACCATATGTGCGTGCGTTTATCTATGGGCTTTCTATCCTGTTCCATTGATCTATATTTCTGTTTTTGTGCCAGTACCATATTGTCTTGATTACTGTAGCTTTGTAGTATAGTCTGAAGTCCAGGAGCCTGATTCCTCCAGCTCCATCTTTCTTTCTCAAGATTGCTTTGGCTATGCGGGGTCTTTTGTGTTTCCATACAAATTGTGAAATTTTTTGTTCTAGTTCTGTGAAAAATACCATTAATAATTTGATAGGGATTGCATTGAATCTCTACGTTGCTTTGGTAGTATACTCATTTTCACAATGTTGATTCTTCCAATCCAAGAACGTGGTATATCTCTCCATCTGTTGGTATCATCTTTAATTTCTTTCATCAGTGTCTTATAGTTTTCTGCATACAGGTCTTTTGTCTCCTTAGGTAGGTTTATTCCTAGGTATTTCATTCTTTTTGTTGCAGTGGTAAATGGGAGTGTTTCCTTAATTTTGCTTTCAGATTTTTCATCAGTGTATAGGAATGCAAGAGATTTCTGTGCATTAATTTTGTATCCTGCTACTTTACCAAATTCATTGATTAGCTCTGGTAGTTTTCTGGTAGCATCTTTAGGATTCTCTATGTATAATATCATGTCATCTGCAAACAGTGACAGTTTTACTTCTTTTCCAATTTGGATTCCTTTTATTTCTTTTTCTTCTCTGATTGCTGTGGCTAAAACTTCCAAAACTATGTTGAATAATAGTGGTGAGAGTGGACAACCTTGTCTTGTTACAGATCTTAGAGGATATGGTTTCAGTTTTTCACCATTGAGAGTGATGTTGGCTGTGGGTATGTCATTTATGGCCTTTATTATGTGGAGGTAACTTCCCTCTATACCTACTTTCTGGAGGGTTTTTATCATAAATTGGTGTTGAATTTTGTTGAAAGCTTTTTCTGCATCTATTGAGGTGATCATATAGTTTTTCTCCTTCAATTTGTTAATATGGTTTAACACATTGATTGATTTGCATACACTGAAGAATCATTGCATTCTGGGATAAGCCCCACTTGATCATGGTGTATGATCCTTTTAATGTGCTGTTGGATTCTGTTTGCTGGTATTTTGTTGAGGATTTTTGCATCTATGTTCATCAGTGATATTGGCCGTAATTTACTTTCTCTGTGACATCTTTGTCTGGTTTTGGTATCAGGGTGATGTTGGCCTCATAGAATGAGTTTGGGAGTGCTCCTCCCTCTGCTATATTTTTGAAGAGTTTGAGAAGGGTAGGTGTTAGCTCTTCTCTAAATGTTTGGTAGAATTTGCCTGTGAAGCTATCTGGTCCTGAGCTTTTTTTTGTTGGAAGAATTTTAATCACAGTCTCAATTTTAGTGCTTGTGATTGGTCTATTTATATTTTCTATTTCTTCCTTGTTCAGTCTTGGAAGGTTGTGCTTTATGAAGAATTTGTCCATTTCTTCCAGGCTGTCCATTTTATTGACATATAGTTGCTTGTAGTAATCTCTCATGATCCTTGGTATTTCTGCAGTGTCAGTTGTTACTTCTCCTTTTTCATTTCTAATTCTGTTGATTTGAGTCTTCTCCTTTTTTTTCTTGATGAGTATGACTAATGGTTTATCAATTTTGTTTATCTTCTCAAAGGAACAGCTTTTAGTTTTATTGATCTTTGCTATTGTTTCCTTCATTTCTTTTTCATATATTTCTGATCTGATCTTTATGATTTCTTTCCTTCTGCTAATTTTGGGGGGGGTTGTTTTCTTTCTCTAATTGTTTTTGGTGTAAGGTTAGGTTGTTTATTTGAGATGTTTCTTGAGGTATGATGGTATTGCTATAAACTTCTCACTTAAACCTGCTTTTGCTGCATCCCATAGGTTTTGGGTCATCGTGTTTTCATTGTCATTTGTTTCTAGGTATTTTTAAATTTCCTCTTTGATTTCTTCAGTGATCTCTTGGTTATTTAGTAGTGTATTGTTTAGCCTCCATGGGTTTGTATTTTTTCCAGATTCTTTCCTGTAATTGATATCTAGTCTCATAGAGCTGTGGTTGGTAAAGATACTTGATACAATTTCAATTTTCTTAAATTTACCAAGGTTTGATTTGTGACCTAAGATATGATCTATCCTGGAGAATGTTCCATGAGCAGTTGAGAAGAAAGTGTATTTTGTTGTTTTTGGATGGAATGTCCTATAAATATCAATTAAGGCAATCTGGTCTACTGTGTCGTTTAAAGCTTGTGTTTCCTTATTTATTTTCTGCTTGGATGAACTGTCCATTCGTGAAAGTGGGGTGTTAAAGTCCCCTACTATTATTGTGTTACTGTCAATTTCCCCTTTTATGGCTGTTAGCATTTGCCTTATGTATTGAGGTGCTCCTCTGTTGGGTGCATAAATATTTATAATTGTTATATCTTCTTGGATTGATTCCTTCATCATTATGTAGTCTCCTTCTTTGTCTCTTGTAATAGTCTTTATTTTAAAGTCTATTTTGTCTGATAGGAGAATTGCTACTCCAGCTTTCTTTTAATTTCCATTTGCATGGAATATCTTTTTCCATCCCCTCACTTTCAGTCTGTATGTGTCCCTAAGTCTGAAGTGGGTGTCTTGTAGACAGCATATATACGGGTCTTGTTTTTGTATCCATTCAGCCAGTCTATATCTTTTGGTTGGAGCATTTAATCCAATTACATTTAAGGTAGTTATCGCTTATGTATGTTCCTATTACCATTTTCTTAACTGTTTTGTGTTTGTCATTGTAGGTCTTTTCCTTCTCTTGTGTTTCCTGCCTAGAGAAGTTCCTTTAGCATTTTTTGTAAAGCTTATTTGGTGGTGCTGAATTCTCTTAGCTTTTGGTTGTCTGTAAAGGTTTTCATTTCTCTGTCAAATCTGAATGAGAAGCTTGCTGGGTAGAGTAATCTTGGTTGTAGGTTTTTCCCTTTCATCACTTTAAATATGTCCTGCCACTCCCTTCTGGCTTGCAGAGTTTCTGCTGAAAGATAAGCTGTTAACCTTTTGGGGATTCCCTTGTATATTTTTTGTTGAATTTCCCTTGCTGCTTTTAATATTTTTTCTTTGTATTTAATTTTTGATAGTTTGATTAATGTGTGTCTGGGCATGTTTTTCCTTGGATTTATCCTGTATGGGACTCTCTGCACTTCCTGGACTTAAGTGACTATTTCCTTTCCCATGTTAGGGAAGTTTTCAACTATAAACTCTTTAAATATTTTCTCAGTCCCTTTGTATTTCTCTTCTTCTTCTGGGACCCCTTTAATTTTTTTTTTTTTTTTTTTTTTTGTGGTATCCTGGCCTCTCCCGTTGCAGAGCACAGGCTCCGGACGTGCAGGCTCAGTGGCCATGGCTCACGGGCCTAGCCGCTCTGCAGCATGTGGGACCTTCCCAGACTAGGGCACGAACCTGTGTCCCCTGCATTTGCAGGCGGACTCTCAACCACTGCGCCACCAGGGAAGCCCCTATTTCCACTATTTTATCTTCCAGGTCACTTACCCGTTTTTCTGTCTCAGTTATTCTACTCTTGATTCCTTCTAGGGAATTTTAAATTTCATTTATTGTGTTGTTCATCATTGTTTGTTTGCTCTTTAGTTCTTCTAGTCCTTGTTAAACGTTTCTTGTATTTCCTCCATTCTGTTTCCAAGATTTTGGATCATCTTTAGTATCATTACTTTGAATTCTTTTTTAGGTAGACTGCTTATTTCCTCTTCATTTGTTTGGTCTGGTGGGTTTTTATCTGGCTCCTTCATCTGCTGTGTGTTTCTCTGTCGTCTCATTTTT
>NC_139159.1:51998808-52386308 GCF_964270905.1 Leucopleurus acutus | reverse complement strand
CTCTCTCAGTGTTCATATCTACAAAGCCTCTAACCAGTCGTCAAGATAAGTGTTGAACTGAGAAGTATTGATCCAGTAATAGCAGTTCAAGCTTTGACTGTGAGTCCTTAACCCTCCAGACATAATGTCATAGCCTCTTATCCTTGCCTCTTAACATTACCTGCCTATCTCCGCAGAGCTGTCACCTATGGTAATACAGTTCCGAACGCTTTCTAATCATTACTCATTCAGGCAGCATTCATTCTGCAGCCAGTAAAAAAAGCAAAAAAAAAAAAGTTTAGGTGTCGCTTTGAGTTCTAGACAGAACAAAGTGTTTTCATCTGTGGCTCCCTTCAGGCCTTTAATATACTGTGCACCTTAGAGTGTACCAACCTAACAAGAGTCCATTAAAATAATGTTCAGAAGAGGTATTAAGACAGTTAAGACATCAGGTATGCAGGGCAATCCACTCTGAACAATGTAAAGAGACCACTGGGGTCAGGTAAACCTTTCTTCTCAGCAGCAATCCTTTGCTGGAGCAGAGAGCTCAAGAGTAAACAGCTTTTGTGCATATAAACTCTATCAGAGAGGCCAAACAGGGCTATGGGAGGTGACTGGCATCCCTGGGCCGAGGGCTGAGATAGCACTTGGCACACACAGGAACTGAAAATACCATTAGGCACCCATCTATGAGTAGCATGGAATGAAACAGTGCAGCAGGAATAAGGGGTCTATGTGCTAGGAGTTACTCCCTTCGGTTGGTTAGTCTTTCAGCATGAAAAAGACCCTATTTTTATGCATACGTGAAAAAATATTATTTCATCCCTAGACATTAATATTCTCCCTTAAGCTAGAGCATCTATAAATGACACTGTGCAGAGGTACAAAGAACTCAGTAACCTCAACTCTGCCACTAATAGAAAACTCTGTAAGGTCAGGGTCTTATCAGAGCCTAGGACAGTACCTGGGATATTGCAGATGTTTAATTAATATTTTTAACTAAATGAGTAAGTAGGAAAGTGAATGACTGAAGACTAATTAATGAAAGTCTTGGGGGAGACAACATCCATTCAAATATATATACATGAATGTATAAACAGTACAGGTATCCCTCGCTTTTCAAAAGTTTGCTTGAGGCCACTTTGCTTTTACAAAAGATCTACATTACTACTTGTTTTTGCTAACTGAAAGAAACCTGAAGAGGATATTTGCTTTTAAGAAAAAAGGTGAAAAATGAAAATAGCGTTCAGCCTTTGTTTTGTAGTGAGCCGTTCAATTAGAGAGGCAGCGCGCACCCTGAGCAGGGACAGTGGACTCGACAAGCTCCTTCTCTGGGAACTAGACTCCGCACCTCAGCATCCAGCCTCCATAGCTTTAACTGTGTGAGCATCTTGCTTTATCTCGATTTATTCTGTGCATCTGTTAGCAAGATGTGTGCTAAGGCAATTGCTCCTTTGTTCCCATTTTGGTTTATCAGAGGCTTCATAGGAATGCTCTACTTTCTGATGGTGGGGGAAACCTGTATATGTATGCATGTATATATCTTTACACGTATATATACACCCACATACCTACGTCCAGGAATAACAACATGTATAATGAAAAAGAGCTTCACTTGGAAGAACCCCAAGTTGTACTTTGACAACGGAAAGAGAGTAAAGATGAAATGAGGTTGCATTAATAATGAGAACTTCTCCCATGACAATGAGTCATAGGAGAGAAGTTTGGAGAACATAAGAAGAATCAAGTTATATGAGCTCAAGAGGTGAAAGCCATTTATTTAAGCTCTTAATGAGGAATTTCAAGTAGATCAGTATGGCAACATAGAGGCCACTAAATGTTTCAGAATAATGTAATCAAAGTAGCTTTATAATTATGGCTTTAATACATGGGAAACATAGGACATTGTAAAGGAACTGATGATTTAATAAAATTTAACACTATTATTGTGCTGAAAGAAATAAAGCATTGTATAGATGGCTCAAAGGAAATCATAAACCATTAAATTTTACTTGGTAAACTGCATCCCTATTTTAAGCACTTCTTAGTTATAAGATAGGCATTAATGAACTTAACTTCAGAGATACATAACAACTACCTACAGAAACAAAACTTCAAATAAGTATTTCAAATAAATAATTTAAAATTAGTATTTTATTTTAATTAAGTAATTCCTTAAAATATTCACTTTCAAGGATAACACTTTCACATCCCTTTAACAATTCCATGAGAACATCAGATATATGATACTGTGGGTCTCTTAAAAATAACCTTAATACACCTATTAGCGATATGTTCTCAGACAGTCACCTAAGCTTTCAGAGCCTTCTTATCTAACACACGCTGCCCAGTTCTGCAAATTAAATGAGACAGTGCACTTGAAAACATCTAGCACAGCGCCCTGGCCTACAGCTGTTTTATGAACATTGACAAAGAGTGGGAGAAGAAGAGGAGTTGCTTTTACAACTTCAAATGCATTTTAAAGATACACCTCTATTTAACAGTGGCAAATCAACACATTAGGGACCTCACCTTGAAGATTTCACTCAAATACAAAATATGAATGAATTATTGTTTCAAGTTTTGAGATGGATTCTGGGTGTGGCTTGGTGATGTAGACTGGACACGTGGTAGCTCGTGTACTTCCTGACTCTCTCTAGGAGAACAGTGGACCTCCCTGCCTCATTGACCGGCTGTCCAGGGAGCTTGATTTGGCCAGTGAAAGGTGTGCAGCAGTGATGTGTGTCACTTCTTGCTGGAAGCTTTAAAAAGCAGCCTGTGCTTGAGCATGGTCCCTTTTCCCTCTGCCACGTTGTTCCAGATAGCAGTTCTGTCAGCTGGGGTCAAGAACTACAGATATGATGGGGCAATCCTTGAGCATACTTTTGATGAATATGTAGCATCATTTGTTTAAGACACTGAGATTTTGGAATCCTTTGTTATTGCAGCTTAAGGCAGCCTATTCTGAGTGATACGGCATTAATACCTAGGCTCTTGAAACCATTGGAAACCAAAAGTCTCTAGGTTCTATAAATTCCCGTAGAGACTCTAAATATTTAGCCAATCCAGAACCTATAACTTATATTTTCTATAACTTCATGATCTCTTCTTAATATGAGTATTATTGTAATTTATTATGAAAACCATGTAAAAACTTATTTACATACTTGTTCAAGGAGTGGTTTGAGCTCTTCACAGTTTGCCCCAAAATTGCCTTTCCGATCTCATCTCTCATGACATTTCCCCATGAATCTGACACTTCAGCCACACAGAACTGCTTGATTTTTTTTAAATTTTAAAATTCTATTGAAGTATAGTTGATTTACAATGCTGTGTTAATTTCTTCTGTACAGCAAAGTGATTCAGTTACACACATATATACATTCTTTTTCATATTCTTTTCTATTATGGTTTATGCTTGATTTTTTTTTTAACATACCAGGATGTTTCTGGATTCCTTGCTTGGTATTTCTTCTATCTAGTATAGCTTCCTTCCTTTGCCTGCTGTTGAATTTCCACTTGTCCTTCATGATCCTGGAATAGCGCTTGCTCTGCAATTCTTTTCTACAAATCTCTAGACAACTTCAGTCACTCCCTCCTTTGTGCCTCCATGGCACATGGTAGGTACTTGTATTAAAGCCCTGATTTGTTGAGTCGTGATTATTTGTTTCCGTCTCTCTATCCTCTTTTCAACTAAAAGCCACAGTGGCAATGAGGTAAGTGTCTAATTAGTTTGTAACCTGAGCAAAGTACTAGGTAAGGATGGTTATTGATTTATCCATTCATGAAATCGTTGGTGTTGACTTATTGCTAGTTGACAACGTTTTCAAACCCTTTAGCTGAGCGAACAGGTCAAAATTATTTGATTCGTTATACACAAATTAAACAAGTATTTGTAACTTTAAAAAAAAGCTTTCGTTTCAGAAGTGTCATAAATCAAGAACTGAATGGCATCCTAGGAGCCCCTGTATTACGTTGTCTCAGTTGATGCTTCTTTTAGAAAAAGCAAAAAGTCAACCAAAATCTCAAACAAAGAAACGTGTACAGTGAACATCTTAAAATCTACACGCTACAATTAAGGATCATTTTGAGGATGATTCAACATTTCTGGGATTTACTGTCATCACGTTAGTCTGGCATTTAGAGGCCCTACAACCTGAGTCAGCTTATTATCACCATTCACTCATGCGCCCAAATTTGTCTATCGCCATTACTTTATATAACCCCCATCTACTTTTCCCAACTCTTCTGCACACTGTCCTCTGAAGGTCCTACACACATTCCTACCCTAGCGTTCACTCATAGTTCCCCTCCAATGTCCTTCCCTAGCTTATCTGAGGACTCCTATCCTGCCAGACCTTAATTCACATATTCTTTCCATCATGATGCTTTACAGTAGCCCACAGTGGGCAGCCTTTTCCCTTAGGTCCTTGCTGCACTTATCACCTAAATCATTTATTAATTGAATGCTTACAATGTGATATTCTTTCATCTTATTATACTATAAACTCGTTTATGACTAAGAATCCCATCTTAATGTTTCTGGTCCTCATCAACTTGACCAGTACTTGTATAAAGTAGCCCCTCATACAAACAAGAGCATCTGCTGGTTATTTACTGTTGGGACCTGTCTGTGAAGGTACCAAGAGAGTGCTCCTTGCCAGGGCCGAGTAGCCCAGAAGATTTTGGGGATTAGCTGTCCTTTGCTGAATCGCTTCTTTACACATTACAAAACCTAATTTCCCTCTTTTTTTTCTTTTTTCTGTTTTGCGTTACGCGGGCCTCTCACTGTTGTGGCCTCTCCCGTTGCGGAGCACAGGCTCCGGACGCGCAGGCTCAGCGGCCATGGCTCACGGGCCCAGCCGCTCCGCGGCATGTGGGATCTTCCCGGACCGGGGCACGAACCCGTGTCCCCTGCATCGGCAGGCGGACTCTCAACCACTGCGCCACCAGGGAAGCCCTAATTTCCCTCTTTATCACTATAAATCGGGACTATTAACATCAGGCTCCCCACAGCCTTCTCCTCTCCAGATAGGGAGAAGCGGGGAGATTTCAATGTTACAGGATGCTAAGTACTACATAGAAGCCAACAATAAAAATTAAAATCTAACATCACCGGTAATCATGATGCAGCCTCTCCAATTTTTATTCGAATACCCATGCAAGAACTGGAAGATAAAAAAAAAAAAAAAAAAAATCACAGCATCCTTGAATCATCCAACAGCCAGAACCAGCTGACTGCCAGAAGCTGATGGAATTTCCCCAGCTAAAAGGCCACTGAAATCACACCGAACAAAGCAACTGATGGCTAGACAAGCAGAAAATGGAAGAAATCTACATCATTAAAAAAGAAGTAACTGTACTTCTCTCTTCCCTGTAATCTGCTTCTGTAGTATCTTGGGATACTATGTCTCCATTTTTTGACATGATCAGGATACTGCCTCCCACCTCTATTCATAAGAACATATGTCTATTCATAGACTCAACTACTCCTTTCCCTAAAATTAATTAAAACTGGAAAGAAAGCTACTTGGAGAGATGATCCATGGAAAGAATACATAGAAGAGATTTGCTTAGGGCACTGCATCCTTTGGAGGTAAGAGCTTAGAGAGGGAGGTCTCATCTGTGGGACAAGGAGAAGCCCTCTTAGCGCAGCATATACAATACACAAAACCCTGGTAAATCATATAAACTGGGTTCTGAGCTTCTGAGCTGTGTCTCCTAACCTGCTATAGATCTGAAAAGGATATTGGACCATTGTTTAAGTGACAGAGCATGACGACGACGTTAAGGTAGGGTGACCATGCATCCCAATTTATGCCTGCAGTACTGATACAATTGTAAATAGTACCCCCTTTCCCTAAAAAATTTACTAGTTGACAGAAAGCAATCACCTTAGTCTCCTGGGAAATACCAGTTCCGGTATTTCTAATTCTCCCTTCTCATTCAAGAATGAGTAAATTTAAACAGCCTAGAAAAATTTACTAAAAAGTAGGGAAAGGGTACATCTTTCTGATTTAGAGGAAGCATATACTTTTAAAAATGATTTGCAATATGCACATTTTTTTCAGAAAATAAATTATATCAATAATAAAAGATAGGAAGACAAGAAAATATGGGACAGAGGGAAAAAAGCCATAAGGAAATACCAGTTGATAT
The DNA here is from genome assembly GCF_964270905.1 of Leucopleurus acutus. Classification (NCBI taxonomy): domain Eukaryota; kingdom Metazoa; phylum Chordata; class Mammalia; order Artiodactyla; family Delphinidae; genus Leucopleurus; species Leucopleurus acutus. The sequence goes on along the minus strand of NC_139159.1, from coordinate 52,380,170 downwards.
GCAAAGGTGTCTGGATAAGACCGAAAGGGATAATTTTAAGGAAACAACTATAAAAGAAAAATAAGATTTCTTGGAAGCTAGACAATAGAGTTGACACTGCAGGCAATTCAATTAGTTATGTAAATGCAAACTTAAAAATTTCTGTGTTAGAAAAACAAGGCAAAGAGATTTTTAGATGATGCATTAGAAAGGTAGAGAAAGAAATTATATCCAAGAACCTAGCTGTATGTAAGGAAGAAAATGAAACAATTAAAAATAAGTTAATAGGAATAAAGATCCAAAGAATTGACCATGTTCCAATAAAACAGGAATCTAGACCTAGTCTAGAAAATATTTTGATAGACAGGAATTAAAAATTTTTTGCGAGCAGAGGGAAAAAAAGGGAAACTTCAAAGGGACAGGGATAAACATTAGGCCTTTGTATTCCAAAAGTGTGGCAACATCTATAGAAATGTATTGCTAGCCTTATATGTAATTTTAAATTTTGTAGTAGTTCTACTCAAATACTAAAAACAAACAGGTAAAGTTATTTTTAATAACATATTTTACTTAACCCAGTATATCTAAAACATTGTCAGATTAACATAATTTTATATAAATTTTAATGAGATACCATAATATTATCTCATACAATTTATATAGTATAAAATGTATATGTATATATTGTGCAAAATTTAATGAAATATATAATCTCATTAATTCTATACTATATGTCTATTAAATTTATATTAAATACACTTATAGCTCTCTATCTACAGACAAGTATACATCGATATGGATGTCATATTAAATCTTTGAAATCTGGTGTGTATTTTGTACTTATATCACATCTCAATTCAGACCAGCCACATCTCAGCTGCTCAATACCCATATGTGGCAAGTTGGCTACCATAACAGATGGTACAAACAAGACGATTCTGATGAAAAAGAATATTCTCACACCAGCGATGCTGAATTTCATGTGAGATGGCAACACGAGATTTACAAAGGCTAACTCTATCTGTGTTCCAGATATATTTTTGGGGGTAGAATTATTTGAGTAACCCTCTAATTGAGAATGCAATATTCATGAATAGAAGGCCTGGGGAAGGTGGGGACAAAAAAAATATTGTGCCTATTTTACATTTTATTTTGTTAAAAGGATATACAGAGTGGAAAACAACCGGAGCCTAATAAACACAGAGGGTGAATGGAAGAAAACTATAAACGAGAGCATTGAGAATTCAAAGCAGTATTTTATACTTTTCCCTATTTTTCTTTCTTTTTTTTTAATACATCTTTATTGGAGAATAATTGCTTCACAATGCTGTGTTAGTTTCTGTTGTACAACACACTGTGAATCAGCCGTCTGCATACATATATCCCCATATTCCCTCCCTCTTGAGCCTCCCTCCCACCCTCCCTATCCCACCCCTCGTCACAAAGCACGGAGCTGATCTCCCTGTGCTATGCGGCTGGTTCCCACTAGCTGTCTACTTTACATCTGGTAGTGTATATATGTCGATGCTACTCTCACTTCGCCCTAGCTTCCCCCTCTCCCCGCCCCGTGTCCACAAGTCCATTCTCTATGTCTGCGTCTTTATTCCTGCCCTGCCACTAGGTTCATCAGCAGATGTATATGACTTATAAAAGAAGTTTTTTGATATTAAAATATAATGTATAGTCATTACAGAGAAATGCTATGAGAAAGATACAATAAACCTCTTTTTTTTGGTGGAATTATACAATATAGAAGGCTAAATAGATCGTGGTAAAATCCAGTCATTCCATACCTACTTACTGAATGTCAAGTTTGCATCATGCTCTGTGCCTTGCTGCAGTTGTCTTTTAACTGGGGTATGTGAACTGCTGGAACCACCTGAAGATGTTCCAGGATTTTGCCTGCATGGGTGGTTCAAGGGAATCATTCTCTAGGGTTCTCATCAGTGTACTTTTCACCAGTTTCTCTCCTTTGACCTTCCACTCACAGAAGTCCTTTTCTGGCTTTACAAATGAAAGGCACAGCCCACTTTTACAGTGCTTCACAACAAGGTGTTAAAACCCCCAGGGTGCCAAAACAAAGGGAAGGTTCTAGGATGCAGTCTCTGTTAAAGGAAGGCTGAAATACTGCATGTCTGAAATATGAAGTGGGCTGTGGCTTATTCCTTCCAGGGGACACAACTCTTGGTAAGGTTCTATGCTTTCTCTATGTATCTATTTAAAGATCTGAATTCAGAAGAGAGAAGATTGTTTTGGGGGCATGAATCAACATGTTTATTTGAACTGGAACACAAAGTCAGACTTTCTCCTTACAGAAAATAAGAGTGAACTGGCTGCCTGGCATGGCAGTGAGATGTTCTTTGCCAGTTAGGGTACACGGCGGACACTTTTCATGAAACGACTGCGCTTGATCTGCAGCTCTAAGGTTTTAACAAAAATCTACTGGGGGTACCTGCACAATATATTGAACACTGCTATTACTAGGAATTAATAGTGATAAATTGATAGTAAATTAATCATAGATAAAATTAATCATAAATAAGACAAGAAGAAAACTCTGTAAACTTATGATTAAACTTTTGGATAACAAGGGAATTCATCATATTTCAACATTCATTTATGGGAAACTTGAGAGGTAATTCTTGTGAAACGTGTAACACATGGAAAAGTGAATCTTGAAAAAGGACACTGATAAAGCAGGGGTGACACAGAACGGGAGGCATGCAGGACAGCTCCTTAGAACACCAGCAGAGTGATGTGGATAATAAGTTGACTTTCCATCCATTTGTTTTCATCCCTAGATGCTCATTAGTTCAACTCACAATCACTGACCATGGCCAGGTTACTGGAGAACCTTATTACATCTTTCAAATAAATGTATGCTTTGCATAACGTAAATGTGACTCATAAATTGGGAAAAGTTTTCTTTGTATATTAAGGATGGCTGTGGCTCCCCGTGAAGTCAAACAAAATCACTTAAACTTGACACCCACTATTTCTAACAGAAAGTTATCCAATGAGATAACTCACTATTTCCGTATTGGCCTCTGCATAGCTATCAAGGCCGTTAAATTTAATTTGAAAATGGAATCCATCATAAAATATTAATCACAAAGGACTGCTGCTAAGGAGGCACTTATCGGTCCACTAATTATATTCTTCACTCCAGTTGGCTTTGATCCTACCTAGACAACCAGGCACAATGAAGGGAGTAAAGACTAATAATGGTGACAACATTGCTAAAAATAACAATAATAACAACAATAATAATAACAACTAACATACAACGAGTTTTACTTCTTACTAGAAATTGTGGTAAGCACGCTATATGTATTATCTAAAATTACTCTTCCACAATATTTTATGATAAAGGTTCTGCAATTATAATCATCCCCATTTTACGTAAGACAACACTGAGGTTCAGGGAGATTAGGTAGTATGTTCAAGGTAAATGGCCAAGAGAGGAATCAAACCCAAGCCTGTCTGAATCTAGACTTCAGGTTATATTATATGACACAGCCTTCCTCATAAAGCTTGATTTGTTTATAGTTACACTTTTGTTTTATTTAGCACCTTAGTGTCTGTGGTATGTGTGCATGAGTGTGTATTTTTCTTTTTTTTTGTATCATTTACAAGACGAGCAAAAAGACATAGTGATTCCAACTACCATATAATTAACATAGTACATTTATAGTGTGAGGCACCTTAATTACTATTAGCACAAGTTAATTGGTGATTAGGATGATGGTGATGTTGATTCAGACATTACCATCTCTTGGGTTTTTCTAAGTATGTAAGCTTTGCAGTTGGCAGCTGGTAGAGTATTTCAAATTTGAAAAAGGCATACCTGTACAGAAGGATAAACGAGAAGGTGCTGAAAAGGAACTTGGAAAAGTAGTTTGGTGAAAGAGCATACAGAACCATGAATGTCAGACAAAGGAAGAAACAGTAGAAAAGAGTAATATATTTGGAGCTAGTGGACTTTGAGTTAGAGGATCGAATTTGACATTTAATAAATGGATGATCTTTAATAAGTCATCTCTTTACAGCTGGGTCTCATTTGTAAAATGGAATTGCTATGGAGGCTAAATAAGGAAATATATGTAAAACTGGGGGGCTACATAAACAGCAAAGTAAGGCACTGGGAGTATATTTTAATAATAAGCAATGAGGGTTGTTGGGAGGTATGAATCGTTGAAGAGTTTTTGAACTAGGGATCAGTCTACTTTGTTTTTCAGAATTCTTTCGAAGACAGAATCAGGACAAGGACAGAGCAGAACAGCAGAAGGCACGGACTTATGAAAAAAATTCTTACTTTGTCATATTTATAATTAACACTGGACAATTTTTCTCTAAAGGAATTACCAATTTTTGATAATCCCTTGTGTTCTTTTAGTGCCTTACACTTTGCAAAAGCCCTTTTCAAAGACATTATCTCACTAGATTTTTAGCACAAGGATGCAGAGTACAATTATATCTTGCAATAATGTGCCTGACGATTACATAAATTCAGATATAATCTGATTGGTGAATGACTTCCATTCTCCATCCAGCCACAGTTTGAAAATGGAAGTACACTAAAGTTCTCATTTTCTCATGGGGCCTGAGGGTTATTCTCCAGGACTAATATTTTTTGCACCAGGCAGACGAAATTGGTATCAACGAACCCAGAGATTCCTGGAACTATTGCCCCTATTCTAGACGCTCTAGCACCCACCACATCCGTAATCATCCCCATTTGATTTTTGAGCCAGACTGAACAATTGCCACCAGGTGGCACCAAATTGCAGTCAGAGACCTTTACTTCTAGAAGCCAGGCCTTAGAAGTCCCAGATAGCAAGCTGCTCAGGATGGCTGTGACCAATGACTACGTAATAACATGACCCGACATTTTAGATGACTAAATTTGGGGACCCTACTTATTTTATTTTGTAGTTGAGTTAAGGGCTTTTTAGTGAGGTTTCATGACTTAAGGTCATACAGTGCTTTACTGACAAAGACAAGAACTCAGTTTCTAGGTAGTAGGTACTGTGCTGGAAAGAGTATAGAACGAGGAGTTAAATGTCATGGGCTCAAGTCCCATCCCAGCTACTTCTTAACTGTGTAATGATAGACAAGCTATTTATCATTTCTGAGTCCGCTCCCTCCACTAGAATTTGGGGATACTCCTCCTGGATGTGAAAGGATAACTCATGCGAAGGTGTAATAGGAAACCATAGCACACTATGTGACTATTAATGCATTTTGTTTCTCTCTGATCCCAAACATTAATAATTTAAATTCTATTTCTATTCTAAATTATAAGGATAGTAAAAGAAAATACATCATAATTGAAGCAATAACTTTCAAGTGAAACACTAGTTTTTAAATACAAAAATACATTACCAAAGCCTGAGAACAATATCTTTCCATTTAATATAACAGTCAAGCGACTAGAATTTATTACATGTCTACTATGTGCTCAATACTGCAGAGGCCGTAGAAAAATTTATGTCATGGTTTCTACCCTAAAAGAGCTAAATAATCAATCAGAGAAATGCATATAAAGGAAATACAAATAACATAAGATAAATATCAGTAAATAGTAGAAACAATGACAGTGTGGCAGTGATCAGAGAACAGCAAGACGATGAAAACAGGGAAGGAATAAACTCTGGGGTGATGAGGAAAACCTTGCAAAGAGTTAAGAATTAGATTATTCCCTGAAGGTTGGATATGATATAAACAGGCAGAAAGAGAAAGAGATTTTTGCTATTCTGATTCATCTCTTTGCTTTTCTCTGACTCAGTGGTTCCATTTTGGTTAACATGATCCCAGAAGCTCCAAGCAGATTCTTATCGGGATAGTTTTGTAATAACTGCTGACCTATCAGTAGGGAATACTGAAAGACAGGCATGGAGTATAATTTTTCAGCAACTTCTGGGCAGGTGCTGCTGGAGAAGCAGCTCCCTTTTAAATGTATCAGCACTTCCTCCTTTGCAGTGCATAGAAGTTACTCACAGTTTGTATCTGTGCCAGTAAGATGAAGGTAATGCCGGCTCCACACACCAGTGGTAAGATGTGTGATTTCACCCTTGGAGAATTTGACAGAATAAACGACTTTGATGATTAATCCATTCCAACAGGAGGCTCAGCATTGGTGAAGACGAATTTTCCGCCTTAAGTGACTACCCTGTTGTGCTGCATTCTTTAAAATCCTTTGGAAGTTAATATACTATAGGAAGGAATAAGGTTGCAGACCTTGGGAAATCACTCTGATTCTTTTAGACTGGTGAAAAGCGTATGAGGTGGCTGGCTGTTTTCTTTTGGTATCTGGATTTGACTAAATCAGGAGGATCTTACAGAATATGCCCCTCCGGAGAAATCGTTGATAATAAGAGCACATGATCTCTCAACAAGGTTTGGGAAAAGGTAGTATTAGAATGGCTCTGTGAAGTTATTGTTGCCATTTTAGTATACTTGACCAAGATTATCATATACAGTGTGAATCACACATACACATACATCCACATATATACATATACCTAGGTATATATATATATATATATATATATATATATATATATATAAAGCATGTCCACTAAACTTTCTTTCCAATAATAACTTAGTCAAATAAGAAAAAAAATCACTTTTCCTTCAAGTTCCTCTTTTTTCTGCACGGTCTCCAAAATGACAATTTATTTCAGGTTGGGGAATCTTATTGTTTAGAAATATAATAACTCCATGTTTGAGAGAAAATATGATGAGGAACAAGTGGTTCTCTTATTTTAGAGACTGCATTTAAATCACCTACAGTGAATAAGAAATTTCCAGGTTCTTTGGCCCCAGCTCCAGAAATTCTGAATCAGGAGCTCTGGCACAAGGTCCGAGAATCTCCAGTGCATATCCCCTCCTGGGGGAGCTGATGCAGACTGTCTAAGAACTATGATTTGAGACGTGTAAGAATACTCGGATTAGAGTCAGTGAGACGTGTAAGTTGGATTTCTGGCTCTACCACTCTCGCTGGTGACATGGTATTGAGCAGGTTGCACACCATTATAGCATGTCCACCATCAGGATATAATCGATGTAAATAACCTCAATAGCACAGCTAATAGTAAAGAGTAGTAAGATCATTAGGATAGGATACATTTGGAGTATTTGTTACCTTTTAAAACTATCATTTATTTAATTATAAGTTTACATAATTTAATTTTAAATAATGGCTGTGTTTAAAAACTGGCTGGCAAAATCCGCTCCCCCCCAGTTTAATGACTGGCTCTTGTGACCTAGTATGATTTGATTCCAGTGCATGTCTGCATCGATTTCCACAGATAATACTGGGATAATACAATCTACGTTCATAAAGTTAATGTGATAATGGTTTGCCTCCAATCTATAAGTGGGGCTCTAATTATCTGTTTGTTTACTATTTGTCTTTCAGAATGTAAACTTTATGATGGCCTAGTCTTTTTGTTTTGTTCACTGCCATGTCCCATTTCTTATAACAATGCTTTTGCAACATGGCAGTATTAAATATGCGTAGAACGAATGAATGAATCCCTCTCCTAGCACACTCCTCATTCTCCTCTCTTGCTCCAGCACTTCTTCCTTAAATATCTTTTGTTCCAACAACAACTTATATCTCTCTACTGGCTCCTCCCCAGGCTTTTTCCCACCTTAAAAGAGAAATCTTCCTCAGGTAGTGGCCAAATTAACAATTTTGCTCTAAGAGACTTCTCTATTAACTAACTTAATCTGACTCTCAGAAAAGAATTCAGTAAATATCTATTTACTGCTATGTTAACTCAGGAATAAAATTTTAAGTAGAAAATGTACCACTTGTCCTCCAGGCAGAAAGCTGAGGTGTAGTAGTTGGGTTAAGTATGTACTGGGAAGTGAACAGGGACCAGAAAATTAGATGAGGGGTAAGACAGCAATGGAACAAATGTAGTTGTTAGTCATGAAAAGAGGCAACAGCTACAAGAGATACTTTAGAGTAGGGGGTGGCAAACTAGGGGTTGGTTGTACAGGTACATATAGTGAATATTTTGGGTTTCATGTTACAATTATGCTTCTTGTTGTTTTTTATGACCCTTTAAAAATACAGAAACTATTCTTAGCTCATAGGACCATAGTTTGCTGATGCCTACCTTAAAGGAATAACTTAAAGGCACTGATGACCACATAGCTACAGGGGGAGAAGGACAAGATTCTAAGAGACAAAAAGGACATCAAGACTTTAAGTAGACTGATTGAGAGGACGCAAAAGTAGGACATAAAAACAATGCCATGATAACAATTAACATGTACAGAGTGCTCACTCTGTACAAGGATCTGGCTCAGCCCCTTGTATGTATTTTCTCCATGAATTCTCACAATGGTCTTATAAACTAGTTACTATTATTAGAACCATTTTAGAGACGAGGAAACTGAGGCACAGAGATGTTAAGCAAAATGCCCAAGGTCACCCATCTAGTTCGAGAAAGGCCAAGGCTTTGGCTTGGGAGTGTGCTCTAGTGACCACTTACACACACACACACACACACACACACAAACACACAGATTGCTTGTATGTTTAGACATGTTGAGTCTGAGATTCCAATATTTAAAATAAAATATGTTTTCTAAGAAGTTTCAAAACAGTAAAATTGATTACTAAGATAATTTCTTTCTGTATGTCTCTCGATTTGAAGATAGAATATAGGGATGCTCACAATTGGAACAGTTCTCCCGTCCTTCCATGCATGTGAAAGGATGGCCTTCATATGAGATGACTGCCCTTCCCCACACACTTTCAAACTAGGTGTGACTTGCTTTGGCCAATGGAATATGACAGAAGTGATGCGCTCAGTAAGCGCTCACTACCAACAGGTAATTCACCGTATCCCTTTCCTCCTGCAACAGTGATCAAAGAAGCCCGTGTTGAGATCCACTATCCAGGATTCTCGAGTGAATACAGAGGACAGAACCGTCCTGATGACCACGTGCGACATGTTGTATAAACGAAAATCAAAACTTGGTTTTTCAGACCACTGAGATTTGGAGTTGTTTGTAACTACAACGTAAGTCAGCCTTTGCCAATTACTACACAAGTGTAAAGAATTGTTTTCTATCTTAGTTGGGTTTAGGAATGCTTCTTCATGAGAAAAATGGCTCATGCTGAATAATGTCTAAAGAACTTTTGGACTCTTATAGTAACAACATGTAATTCTGTTGATGTTGACTCAAAAAACTATGTGACCTACCAAGAAGTAGGCAGACTTAAAAAATAAGGTTCCAGGTTCCTATAATAGATAAAAAGTTAGTATAGAGTGAAAGCCTGTGTGAAGTGCTTCGATGCAGCCAACCCCTCCAAAATGGGGCTGAGTTTTGAGTTTCATAACGAAATCCAAAACCTTAGAAGAGAGTTTCATATTTCACCCTGAAAGTTTCATATAGCTTAAACTTTCGTATCTTTTTCAGGTATCATACTACAAAAAGTTCCTAAAAATCTCCCTTAAATAAATAATGACTATAGTCCCATCTATTAAATTCAGTATACTCTGCTGTTCTTTGTGTACAGAGATAATATCACCTGACCTATTCTTAGTTAAGTATGCACTCTCAATTGATTTTTATTCCTGATTGGTCCTTTATTTTTATTCCTGGTTGGTACTTTATTTTCCCCCAAATTTTAAGTATTGTGTAAGTAATTGCATACATTTTTGAAAAACATGGTTGGGTTGAGCTTCTTGGGAATCATGAAACTAAGATATCTCCAGTGTATGTATCTCTTGATTACAGCTCCATTAGCTCCATGCGCTTAACTAATAAGGTGACTTTTAGAAGAAAAAAGAAAATAGAGAACACCAGTATAATCCTTTGACCAACTCCATTAAACTATATATAAGGGCATGTAATATAGAACATCATTAAAATGGGCAAAAATTCACTAATTTTCTAAAGTTTCATGACGTTGTTTTTTTCGGTATGCGGGCCTCTCACTGTTGTGGCCCCTCCCGTTGCGGAGCACAGGCTCCGGACGCGCAGGCTCAGCGGCCATGGCTCACGGGCCCAGCCGCTCTGCGGCATGTGGGATCTTCCCGGACTGGGACACGAACCCGTGTCCCCTGCATCGGCAGGCGGACTCTCAACCACTGCGCCACCAGGGAAGCTCATGACGTTGTACTTGATGAGTGAAAATGTTGCATTCAATTATTTACTTTAAATCAAGGGCAAAAAATCCCGAGTCGTGTTTCCTCAGGAATAACATGTCTGTCTCTTAACTTTTATAATATGTAGCATCAAAAGGCACGTCAGAGAGGCCACCTTTGTTCATGTTCTTCCCTTTATCACCAAAAATAGAGTAGCTATTTGATCAGCCGTAACACCCATACTCTGAGCCCTAAGTTTTGTAGTAAAGAATAATTCCAGTTAAAGTATATCCCTACTATCATGTAGAAGTTGTTCTTTATGACAACGGTACTAAAATGGAAGTAGGTAAACCTAGATTTTATGATTTTCATCTTTGATTCAACCCATGGCATATGCTTGGAGCATGGCAGGTATTAATTATTGTTTGCCAAAAGAAGGCCTTCAGCAAAGTCTTTTGATTTTCTTGTTTCACAGTTTCAATATACACAAAATGGACATAAAAGCACATCTCACAGAATTATGACCTTAAAGGAAATAAAGAACAAGAGCAAGGAAGCTGTTTTTAAGTGGTTAAAATAATATACACAATTAGATCTCTTTATCACACGAAATCCTAAAATGACTAGGCCAGAACTATCATATAAGTTTTGCTATTTTCACAATAAATATGACACTCTACAACAATTCTTCAATTATTATGGGCATGTGAAGTTGGAGGGCACAGCTTTTACTCTTAAAAACCCAAATAAGCGCAGTTAGTCCAATTTTTACTTCTAGTGGATTGTAAATGTGGTTAATAATGTAAGGTCAGGATTGTCAGATTTCTCCTCATGTTTAAACTGACTGACTCACTTGAAGACTACATTTCCCAGACCCTCTTACGGTTAGATTGGAGCCATATGACTAGTTCTGGCCAATGAGCTGTGAGCTGAAGAGCTGACTGTTATCTTCTCCAGGCTAGCTCCTAAAACTTTATACAAGAGCTTATTCTCTGAGTAAAGCATCATTCCAAGACAGAAAGAGACTTATTCCTTGAATGTCTGTGAGGTAAAATGCCTCTGTCTCTCCCCGCTTCTGATGTAATATATTTGACTATGATGGCAAAGTGATAGTTTGCAGGGGATAAGAAGTTAGAGCTATGGACATAGAGAACAGATTGGTGGTTGCCAAGGGAGAGTGGGTTGGGGGAGGGATGGAGTGGGAGGTTAGGACTAGCAGATGTAAGCTTTTATATACAGAATGAATAAACAACAACGTCCTACTGTATAGCACAGAGAACTATATTCAATATCCTATGATAAACCATAATGGAAAAGAATATAAAAAAAAGAATGTGTGTGTATATATATATATATATATATATATATATATATATATATATAGCTGAATCACTTTGCTATAGCAGTAATTAACACAACATTGTAAATCAACTATACTTCAGTTTAAAAAAAGTCTTATTTGAACAAGTTTAAAAAAAAAGAAGTTAATGCCAGAGTATTAATCATAATATAACTTAACTCAATGTTTCCTTTGTGAGAGTCTTCCTATAAAACAATGTCACTTGACTGCACTGTGGGGTTAGCGGCACAGTACATTTACATTTTGACACAAGTTCCTTAACTTGTTATAGATGCGAAACAAACAGTTCACCAACTGGCTAGAGTCCAAGGCCATACATTGAATAGCACTGATGTAACCAACCTTGACCAACAGACAAAGACCCCACAAGTAGAGTTGGAGTGTGTAAGTATAGGTTATATGTTCCCTAGACAAATATCATGCTAAATGAGGTGCATCAAATTGCTTCTTTAAGGCTTCCCTGGTGGCGCAGTGGTTGAGAGTCCGCCTGCCGATGCAGGGGACACGGGGTCGTGCCCCGGTCCGGGAAGATCCCACATGCCGCGGAGCGGTTGAGCCTGTGAGCCATGGCCGCTGAGCCTGCGCGTCCGGAGCCTGTGCTCCGCAACGGGAGGGGCCACAACAGTGAGAGGCCCGCGTACTCAAAAAAAAAAAAAAATTGCGTCTTTATAATTCAGTGTTTTTCTTAGCATATGCCAGTTTATGCTTGTTGCCGCGAACTAACTTAAGCTCCCTTTCACTCTCAAATTGTCCCATTTTATATGTTACATTATTTGGCCACCTTTACCTAAGAGAACTTCTTTGCTATGCAGAATAAGAACTCTAGGTAAGAAAAAATGATAAATAATTTTTGTATACACTACTAGCTATATCTTATCCTGTCCTATAGGAAACACTTATTAAATGGGTGATTAAAACCAAGGGGGATCAGTAATTTATTTCTGCTACACTTAGTACCAAGAGCATAAAAAATGAAAAAAGAACCTTTGGAACAGATACGACATCACAGGTCCAAAGAAAAAATAAAGTGAGAAATATTTATATTGTTTTAGAGTAATCCTTTGGGCATTTTAATCAAGTTGACTAAAATGAATTTCATTTCCAATGTGATATTACACAATAGTCTTCATTTTTGTGTACTGTCATATATTTTTGTGCATTGATTCTAATTTTTGTGTTTTAGGCACTATTAATAATTTTGAAGCTGCCACATTCACCTTGTTCATGGATTTAAACTTTTCACAAATCCTGTGCATGTTTAGATTTGAATCATTTTAGAATTTCTAAGGGCAGTATAACAGTTGATCACCGGACTTCAGTGTCTTGGCTTTGGCTCTTTCTCTTATCTGGGTGGCAATGCACAATGTATTAAATATTTCATTAAATTATTTAATTTAAGATTCAGCTCCCCCATGAATAAAATGAGGAAAACTGCACACACACGAGATTTCTGAGGATTAAATGAAGTAGTACGTTAAGGTAATATGTGAACTGAATGGTGCACGCAAAGTTGAAGTTACGTGTAAAATAATTCATTACTAGGCTTGAGGTCCTTTATTACACTTTTCCACATTTCTAATGGAAGTGTTATCTACCAGTAAAACAGTCCTGCAATCTCTCTGCCCTATCCCTTGTTTCTCCCCAGGGGAATAAAAGTGACTTCTCTGGTTGGTGAATTTTAGACAAGAGCCTGGGTTCTGCCCCTCCCATTCTTCCTTTTCTTGGGAGCCAGCTGGCCCTCAGAGAGCAGACCTCAGGGTCCACTCTATGCCCAGGATGACCAGCAGCTGTTCAGCGCTACCTGTGGTTGTGGGGGTAAAACTACCTAAGTCTTGGAGGCACTCTGAGGCAGCGTAGTTGGCTAACACACCTACACCGTGATCTTCAATCACTTTAGTCCATTAAAGCTGCTCTTCTGATTTTCATCTGTCATAGGCCATATCTACCTCTCAAAAGGAAAGGGAAAAGAGATACTATTTATTTGTCCTTGTAAACTCCAACTCCAAACTCCTTGTAAATTATTATAGTTACTAATTTATTTCGTACTCATAAAATAATCCTAAACTTAATCTTATTTGTATATTGAGCAAACATAATGCTTTCATTCAATTTTCTATTAAAAGTTTATGATGTCTCCAAGTATATACCACACTGAATTAAATATCTTCATATAAGTTATTAATTTTAGATTCAGAATGTATCAGTTTGCAAAACACAGAAACCGGTAATTGTACTGATTTAATATGGCAACATGCTTTGATTAGCTTTCCGATATTAATATTGTGATTAAAACTTAATCCCTTAATTATATACTGGCTTAGAGTTTAGAAACACGTTCTCATCCATGATCATTTGATCCTGTCACTTGTCCTCCATTTGACCAGGTTGCCTGAGGTAAAGGGCTGCAGCCACACATCACTGTGCTGAGACCACTAGCTCACAGGAGAATCCAACTTACAACTTGAGCCTCCCTGGGTTTTACGTGCTAACCAGTGGGCTAAATGGTCAAGAGGGAGACCTCATCAGAAGACAAAACTAGGGTTCATACAAGGAGTACAGTGCCTCGTGGGGTTGAACTGTAGTCCATTTTCCCCGATGAGACAGCACATCTTATCTAAGTATTGCAGATGTTTCTCAAATGACCTAATAAATATTAGAATATCATCTAGGTAAATGAGGTAAATATGTCATGGGAATCTTGCAGCCTTCCATAATTAAATGCAACACACCAGCTACCTATTTTCTTTCTAGCAAGCTAAACTTGGCTAGCTTGACTCGCCAGCATATTCTGATAATGTTCTTTCCTAAGGAAACTGGGATCTGTTCACCTTGGCAGGGGTGGAAGTATGAGGGGAGAAGGCAGTTACCTAATTAACATGATATAACTTAATTAATTCTGCATCCTTACAGCATGGATGGACCCACAGATTTCAAATGTAAGATATCAAATCGATCAGGCTAGAACTCTGGAGGGCGTGACATTTCACATCGCCTTCAAGTCCTTTAAGGGGCATCCAATTTCCTGACATCTTCAGAACTTAGGAAAGATAGTTCTTATGATTTTTGCAGATTTAATGTAATCCAAATATATGTATAAAGGAAGAGTAAATATGCTCAGTTTTATTTCTGCCGATTTTGTAGTGGTATAGAATCTATGTAAAACCAATTTAACAAACGATGTTAGGCTCTTCATTAGGTTTAGAACTGGGCTGTCTAATTAAATATATGCCTTAAAAAAACCGGACTCTTACAATATGACTTCAACCATATTGCCTTACCTTGAACAATTATGACCGTGTTCCTGTGCAAAGAAATAATTTTTATAATGAAATGCTTAAATTGTAAGGTTTTATTGACCTGTGTTTTAGTAAACTAGGTTAGGACTGTGGAGGAAAATGGCCAGATTTTCAGGATTTTTAATGAAAGCCCATCTTCATCTGTGTATGGTGTATTTCTCCAACATGTTAACATATCACACCGTCTCTTCCTATGCCACACACTACATTGAGCTTCTGCCCATTTCCTGGACAAGCTAGGATCTTATAAAATTTTGTGTCTTTGTACCTAGACTATCCTTCTCTTCCATCTCCATCTAGTAAATGCTCTTTATTTAATCACCACCAAATCCTTCAAAGCAGTTACTTCCCCTCTCCCCTTTGTTTCCATACTACTGATTTTTCTCCCCAACATATTCCACTGTAATTTGTATTTTCATATTTATCTGCCCAATCTTAATTGCACTTTTACTCCCTTCTATACATTAATTAAAAAATCATCAATAAAATTTAAATATGACTCTTCACATTTACTCATTCTTTTGTATACTGTCTGCCCACTCATCGAACTTTATATGTTTTGCCCTCAGACTAACTGGCTCATCTTCTAGTGCCTATCGAAAAACCTCGGAAACACGAGAAATACATGCCCTAGTATTTATTAATAACACTGTTTTTTCTGACCTGAAATGGACAGCTTTTCCCTATATGTGCTGCATTCTCATTAGTTCTTAGCATTATGTTAATATTTGGTTCTACTACCATCTCAACAGAATATGAGCTATTTTGGGGGAAAAAAAGACGTCCAAGTATCACCCATTCTTTCAATATTCATTTGGTTGCTGTTTGCTTGTTTTCCCTTTGGAGAAATGTTACAGAGCTGAAATAATTATTTTAGATAATACTAGACTGAGTTTCCTATGAGTTCTGCTTGTCCTAACCTTCTGTTCTAACATTTGTGCCTTTTGGCTCAACAATGTCAAAGAGAAACAAAAAGCAAGGGAGCTGCCTTCACTTTCTGTTCTCCCACTGCTGACCTGGTTGTCAGAAGTGAGAGCAAGGCACAAGGCCAAAATACACGGCTGTTGTCAAATCCATGACCCGAATTCTTCCAGCATCACGATAAATAGGTGGGAGATCTGATGTGGATTCCCAACTGCCCTGTACATATGTGTGCCCTTCTGGGGTCAAACCACCCTGAAACACCTGACTGCTTCTAGTGCAAGACAAGGAGATAATTTTGGCACTAAGGTACCTTATTTCCCTTCAAAGACATCCTCCTGAGAAAAGCTCTGATCTTAACATCTGAGAGGAAAAAGCTGCAAACAAAAAAATTGCACTAAAACATGCCTTGGAAAAGATAGAAGTGGGAAATCTACCCAAAATCACTACTACTAACACTACACTGTTAGTACCACCACAATTCATAGTGCAGCATAACAATTTGTGATTTTTGAAATACATTTCACTTACTTTTGATGCCCAAGGTAACCCTCCCTATAATACAGGTGATAACTCTTCTTGTGGGAAGATTTAACACATGCTGCAGTTATGTATTGTGGCTAACAGTCTTAGCTATTATTTGTTGAAATCCATCTCTTAAAATTAATGCATAGAAAATGCAGATAGATGGAAACTTGCTTGTTCTTCAAAACAAAACAAAAAAGCAAACACAAAACAAACAAATAGAAGCAGCTCTTTAAGAAGCTGAGTAGACACTTCCTGTCAAATAATGAACAACATTGTAGGACTGATTTATTCATACTACAGCTGTGATTTGATAGCCAGTTCTGTGTGGAATTTATTTGTGAAATGTCACACAATCCAAGATGTTTTAATTATGTTACATTTTATCCGAGACTGCTGATTATAAAATGAGTGATACAGAATCAAAACTGAAGTCTAGAGAAGATGTAGAGAGACTGCTATAGTGCAAGTAATTCAAACCTGAATGTCTGACTGGTGATTTCTGCTTATCCTTTAATGAAAATACCTCTGGCTCAAAAAATATACTTCGTTTAAAAAAATTACTGTAGTTTCTGGCTGACACAGCTCTTCATAGTAATAACTCTACAATCACCACCATGAAGACTATAGTTTCAGACACTATTCACATATCCCTGAGGAACGAACTTGCAGACATATATTTTGTACCATTAATTGATGCATATTTTAACCACCATTTCACTGCTGTTTACATGTGACACTGATGATATATTTGACATTGGCATGGTACATACCACCTTTTGTTCAGAAGATTTATGTGAGACTGTTTTGGTCATGTGATTCAAGTAGTTTTTTCTTTTTTTCTAAATTTTAGCTTGATTATACAGGATTACTTTACACAAAGTAGTTAAGTTTACTTTTAGTGAAATTACTAAGAAATTTCACATAATAAGATGAAATGTTTGGTGAGGCGCCACTAAGTCAAAGAAATGTCAACAGAACTGACTTCTTAATAGCATTTCAGAAATTTCTTTCTTTTGCCAAATAGAAAATCCTAACATTGTGACTTTCGCTTGTCAAATGTCTAAAAAAGTACTTCAAACATTAGTTATAGACAACTCTTCTGTTGTTTCTCTTCTTTCATTCTAGGCTAAAACTAGGGAAAACAAAATGTGGAAATGAGAAATATTTTCTATTTCCCTATTCAAAATAAAATGTGGTTGTAAGCCAGACAGAGAAAGACGAATATCATATGATATCGCTTATATGTGGAATCTAAAAAAAAAGATACAAATGAACTTATTTACAAAACAGAAACAGACCCACAGACACAGAAAGCAAACTTGAGGTTGCTAGGGCGTGGGAGGGGGAGGGAAGGGATGGCCTGGGATTTTTTTTCACACAGCATGGGGGATCTTGGTTCCCCGACCAGGGATCAAACCCCTGCCCCCTGCCTTGGAAGCACAGAGTCTTAACCACTGGACCGCCAGGGAAGTCCTGGATTGGGAGTTTGGGATAGGGATATGCACACTGCTGTGTATGCAGTGGATGGCCAATGGGGACCTGCTGTGCGGTGCAGGGAACTGTGCTCAGTGTCATGGCGGTAACCTATGATGGAGGAGAATATAAAGAAAGAATATATATATTATATATACGTATGTGTATGGATGAGTCACTTTGCTGTACACCTGAAGCTGGCATGGCATTGTGAATCAACTATTTCAAGAAAAAGTTTTAAAAATGTGGTTGATTTAATAAACTTCATTCTAATTTAACTACTCTTAACAAAAACAACAACAAAAGAAAATCATGATTTGCCATAAAGCTGGATCATGCAAGGTAATGGCAGGTTACAGCAAAAATAAAACATAAAGAAGAAAACATAGAAAGTATTGTCAGAACTGACTGTGATGAGTTCAATGGGAAATCACTGAAAAGTCAGCTGCATAGAAATTGTGGACAATAAGCAGCTTTAATGCAAGTTACAGGATGTAACAAATCTATCAGCAGGTATCTAATATGTATTGTTAATCAAATAGCTAGGAAACAAGTAACCAGTGCTATTTTGTGAACCAGACATGTACACAGGTATTTCCAAATTGTAGAAACGTAGAAAATGTCTGTTAAAATAATTCTTGAATACCTGATTAATTCTGAAAATTACTAAAATCAATTCAGGCTAAGTCTTTCCTCACTGAATGCGGATAAAGTAACTTCAAAATCCACAGCCACTGGTTGCCATGCAACCTGCTATATAGTATTATGTCAGAATAAGCTGGGCTTGAATTTTCCCGGCCCTCCTGCTTTTCAGACCTGATGTTTTGATACTCTAATGCGTCTCAGCTAACTTCCATTAAGTAGTGTTTTGTGGAGTAGTATTCCAAGGTTAAAATGATTAAATAACTTTTATGGTTGATCAAATATAAGCCCTTATTATACACAGCAGGCAAAACCATACATTTTAATTACTTTGTTATCGAAGATCTAGGTATTTACATTTCATTTTTCAGTAATAATTCTGAATTTAGTAGACCCTTCAAAAATACCTAAAGTTATTGTTATTTAAAAATACGCATCATAAACAATAATAACATTAATATAGGACAATAATAATACTTACAGAATATCAGGTGTTAGGTGTTTTTATTTTATGCCTTTGTGTAACTGGTTTAATTTTTTTCAATGTAACGGAGTTAATTATTGAGGGTCTGCATTATATTTCTCACTTTGCAACCAAGCACAAAATAAAGAGAACCGATCAATATTTGATCACAGTTACAGTGCATTAACTCAAAGTTAATTTTCAGTGGAATCACTGCCATTATTCACTTTTGAGTGGTGTTATATGATTATGAGGAAAAACATCCAAAATTTGGAGAAAGGAAAAAAAGATATATTTAAAAAGAGAGGTTTAACAAAAGAACTGCATTATTAAGAAAGTCCTTTCAAAATAATATTCATAACTATATATTTAGAAAAAATATTGATTAAACTTCATATTTTACATTTGAGTTTGTGCAAATATGAACTATTCTCTTATAAAGAGGGAATCAGAGTGATTAAAATCTCTTTAATAAAATCATCCCTCTTAGAAATTCACTTATTATCAAAGTGGAAAGCAATTTAAAATCTAGACATTAACCTCTAGCACTTATGTAAAAACAGATTTATTAGAATAGGAGAGAAATACCATTTTGGTAATTTACACTATAAATATTTCAAAATAAAAATATTACCTTCATTTATTACAAAGGAAAGTGAATATGTCAAAATTCACTCACACTTAATTTTAATGGCAAGATGTTCAGATAATTACACCTTATAGAAAGACTGAAATTTGCAATTAAGTTCAGACAGATTTAATGTTCCTTATGTTTGACATAAGGTAAATTAAACTGCACTTCTCTTTTAAATAACTTATGTGTTCATTTTCACTTGCATAGACCTAAAATCCATTGGCTTGGACTAAAAAACGAAATTGAGTTATTTGTAGTGAGGTGGATGGACTTAGAGTCTGTCATACAGAGTGAAGTAAGTCAGAAACAGAAAAACAAATACCGTATTCTACCACATATATATGGAATCTAAAAAAAAACAACAAACAAACAATGGTTCTGAAGAACCTAGAGGCAGGACAGGAGTAAATACTCAGACGAAGAGAATGGACTTGAGGACACGGGGAGGGGGAAGGGGAAGCTGTGACAAAGTGAGAGAGTGGCATGGACATATATACACTACCAAACGTAAAATAGATAGCTAGTGGGAAGCATTCGCATAGCACAGGGAGATCAGCTTGGTGCTTTGTGACCATCTAGAGGGGTGGGATAGGGAGGGTGGGAGGGAGGGAGATGCAAGAGGGAAGAGATATGGGAACATACGTATATGTATAACTGATTCACTTGGTTATAAAGCAGAAACTAACACACCATTGGAAAGCAATTATACTCCCATAAAGACGTTAAAAAAAATGGATTAATGTATTAAAATACCATCTTGCCCACCTCCTCCAGGTCCTCAAAAGAATCTAACAAGGAGAGAAGAAAATGGAACCAATTTTGATTGCATGGGAAATAGAATAAAGTAAAAATACTCTTGATGGAAAAGATATTTTAAATAAAAATATCAGTGTGCATGCAATCGAAACAAAATTGTCATTGAAGCTTTATAACCTAGTGGCAATAACAGAGTCATATGATTTTTATTCTTTTTACTATATAGTGTGGATGGTCAGGGAACCATCTAACTTTTACTTTTATAACTCAGTTCTTCTCAAACATCTTTTTGTTTTAGTTTTTGTATAGTCTATGAACTTCATCCATAATATATCTAAAAGCTATCAAACGCTAAACCAAGTTTTTCCAATTTGGGATTATTCCATTTTATATTGATCAAAGCACTGGCTTTTCTAGGATGTAACAACAAAATTTCTAATATTATTTCTCATAACAAATGACCAATGACTTTAAGAAACTGAAAGGAGATTTCTTTGATATAAAGTATCATGGAGCTTTAAAGGTGTTGATATAAATTTTGAAATCCCGAATGGCATCCCTCAAATGTACTTATGGTCAGGACCCCTTCCACCTCCTCCCTTGTCACCTTCCCTAGTGTCTCTCTTACTTTGAGAGCCACTGGCCTAGAATACAAGAAATGCAGGAATCAAGAACAGATTACTGAGTGAAAACTTAGCAAGGATACCTTAGAAAGGTAGAACTACCTTAGAAAGGTAGAACTCGTACTCAAAGGTAATTAGAACTGGTTTCAGTTCAAGCCAGGTTAATAACTCAGACTGAGTACCTGCCATGTGCACACAGCTAAGTTAGGTGTTGTGAAAGACACTAAGGAAATGCAGGAGGAAATCCATGTTTTCAGAACATATCATGGTACAGCAAAGTATATGATTTAGAGATTTGGAACTAAATTTAAGGACTAGCTTAACCTTCTCGCTCTTGTCTGAAGATAAAACACAAACTCAGAACTATCAGAGACTAAGATAAGACATTCTTCAAGCCAGTCCTTACATCTGGGTTCTCAGCATGTGAGGGACACAGCAGAAGAACCACAGTAGATGCAATTATGTAGTCTGAAATTACTTTAGCCATTCACACTTAGCAATGTTAAAAAATACAAAGTCTAGGCCACTACTTTGAAGTAATTCATGCCACTATCGAGGAAAAAGACAATTTTTAAAATCATGAAGTCAGGATATAAATGTTAAGAAAAATATAGCTAATTCTTAATATAAAAACTCTAGGGTTACTAGAAAAATTACATTATATAGCATGAAATAAAAGTTATAATGGAGTAAAAAAAAACCCAAAAAGAGCTTGAAGTAAAAGTTTAAAGGATATATCATCAAACTTTAAATAGGCCTTTCTCTGGCCTAGCTGAATTACTACATTTCTTGTTGCTGTTTGCTCCTTAGAGCAATTGAAAGCATATGTAATTAAACAGCAGGCCTCAATCCTTTAATAAGCTGTCTTTAAAATACCTTACATGGATTACCTATCTGTAAATCTGCTTCCCATGCAGAATGTGACAGCATTATGGAAATTGTTAGTTCAGTAAAGATGGCACGTACCAAAGGGGACCACATCTGCACCCTGTAAGATTATACCAAACATTGGAAGTAATCTTTCCGCATTTATAATACTGCAAAATGCATAATTAAGATTAAGGGCTCACTCTAATCTTTATTATGGTCTGTGTATTTCAAATTTGGGAGGTAGGTGAGACATAAGTGGGACTATAACGTATCATTGTAAGATTGCACCTTTTAAATTATATGAAGTAGGTTCTATCTTAACAGACTCAGATTATCCACTACATTTGTCAGATTAGCAGATCACCATGTGTTCACTGAAAAGGAAGCGGAGAATTTCAGGTCCAAAACTTGTTTGCTAACAAGAAAATCTGGATATATATTTGGTTTAATTTCTTTATTCTAATTTTGAATCATCAGACTTTTGGTAACCAAATAACTGTCAGATCATCAGAGGTCACCTATGTCCCAATGTATCTATCTGTTTTGTAGACTATCACTCTCCAAACAGATTCAGGTGAACTAGATCATTAACTAGAACAATTAACCTATAAAAATTTTACAATATGTGTGAATTCACAAAGGTGAATTCCTGTAAACCAACCATACAAATTCAAGTAGATCTCTCACGCAACTAAACTCTGAAGAAGGCCTTGCTGATCTGTAAAACCTGAATCACTTTGGAAGCTTGACTGGAAATGAAAAGTTATCAGAGTTTAATTAGTATTCACAAAGCACATATGGGTCTGGTTGATTTTTATCATGTTTCAACCTAAGGCCGGTTCAAAACTACATGCAGAAATTGCTTGAAATGATGTTGTTATTTATTGCTTATCAATACAACATAATGAAGTTTAAAAGAATATACTGTTAAATCTTCTTTCCAAGCAATGTTATCAAGTTAGAGTAGAATACAAATATATCATATTTGTATTTTCAGAGAATAAAGGAGGACTCCAAACAAAGGAGGCAGCTAAGTGAATGCTATTGGTTTTTTAATGCATATGTTTGACGAAAGAACACGTCTTGTACATAACCGGCTCTCTAATTTTTAATAACTTTAGTGGCAAATGAAACGAAAGGAAGTGAGTCTATAGCTGACTGCTCAGAAACAAAGTTGTCTCCTGGCCAGGATTTTCATTTTCAAAGTAATAGAAAATGGAAATGCTTAAATTTTCTGCTGAATATCCATGTTGGCTGAGAGTTACAGCTTATTATGGAGGGATCAGAGGTAGAGAATTAAGGAAGAAGGTTGCCCATGTTCATGTAAAGATAACATAATCATTTTTAAAGATTTACTGGATTAGACAGGCAATTTCTCCTCCTCGCTGCCTAAGGCATGACCTAAGAGAGCTCCATACCTCCTGTGTCCCCACTAAGGACACCCAAATGGTACATGGCAAAGACTAAAGGCAAAAGACCTAGTAGATCCTAATCTACTCATTGTGTTCAGCACAGGTTCTTACAAAGAAGGGTAGATCCATGTTTGGCTATTGGTATGTTCACAGCTAGGATGGTATATTAGCCTTGAACCAGGAAAGATGAAACCTAATTGATCTAACAAGAGTTATATAGTAGCAGAACTAAAGTGGAGAAAATATAATCTAGGCCTCTGAATTAAAAATGAAAAATAAACCAAGGATTCTCCAGAGAGAAAGAAAATCACATTTTTTTAGGTTATTTCTTCATTTTAATTCCTATCTATTTTACACAAGGATTTCTCTTGCTCATTTCCAAAGTGGAATCATTTATACTTGGAAAAGAGAACAAAAAATGGGAAATTACCTAACTTCAGTGCAGAGATGCCTTAAAGTTATAAATGCATGGTATATATTTCTAGTACACAAACCTATTTTCTACTCATCACATTTGAGCTCTCTAAAATCAAGCCAACAGAAATAATGTCTTAAGGACCTTTCCGTTCTTTGGCTTTGATTGATGGGCCATTCTCATCATACATGAGTCACTCAGATTTCATCAAGTGTGGTTGGTATCTGAGCTTAAAAGACACTGAAATGTGAGAAGCGGAAATCCAACTCCCATAATCATCCCGATGTAACCAAATCTAAACATCAACCTCAGAACTAGGCTACTATTGCTTTCCTGACGCTTACTATTTAATTAGTTGATTTCCATCAGTTAAACAAAAAGAAGGGTGAGTTAAGTTTAAAAACCAATTCTAGGGACAGCAAAACAAAATATGAGCCATTCTTGCCTGATTCAAATACTTTGGTGTCATAGAGACTGAGCCTTATCTGTGGAGAAACTCTTGAAATACACTCTCCGTTTTCTCCAGATCAGAACCCACAATTGCACGTTTTCTTAGAAGCAAGACTAATGCGATCTAATACATTAAAGGGAAATAGAATGTAGAAGGAATAATAGGAATCTTCATTTCTTAAAAACATTATCTTATCATCTGTTTTAATGACCTGGTCACATTAAATTTACAAAATATGGCAATATAGCTAATGATTCAGTGCTGATCCTGTGAATACAGGTAGATCTGGATTCAAATTCTGATTCCATCCAGGGTAGTTCCTCATGGGTTAAATAGGGATAAGAACAACATTTACTTTGGAGGGTTATCTTAGAAACTAAATGAGATATGATACAAATAATCCATTTAGGCTCCCCTGATTCAAAGTCAATCTTCAGTACAAGCTAGTTTGTCATTATTACTAATATGACAGAGTACCACTGCTAAATATAGATCTTTGGAATCTGTTCTTAAGGAAATAGGGAAATATTTTTAAAAATGTGATTTTGTAAAATTATAATTTTATATTAATCTATTGGAGTTAAGTCCAACTTCTCCAATGGAAATTAAATCATATCACTTAGTAAAATTAATTTATTTAATTCATTTAACTATAATGAAAGGGAGACCTAACGGCACTGAGTAATTTTAATCATATGCTCAGAAATATGGGTAATACTCAACACGGATTGAATACTCATCAACTATCAAGCACTGTGATAAGAACTTCACACGAAATAGTTCATTTAATTTTCACATAACACTTATAAAAGAGTTACTATTATAATTTTCACATTACAGATGGGAGATGTGAGTCTCTAGGAAGTAAAATAAGTTGTCCAATATTTTTAATGGTGGAATGATTCAAGAACATTTAGCCACATTTCCTAAGTGGAGACAAAGTATCATGCTTGTTATTCTCTTCCTCACGTGTTTCTTAAACCTCAAGAAAACAGAAAACTCTGATTCACTAAAAGAGAATATTGAAACTTTCAAAAATTTGAATAATTAACCTATAGATATTTAAAAAGTAAATTGTGGTTAGATTTAGTGGCAACAAGTAAATGCTATAGATATCTATTTAGAGAACACAATGCCAACAATTTGAATTCAGATAAAAATAAAAGTAGAAAACAAAATTAGATTATGACTATCATATATAGTTTATTCTTGATTTTTACAATTTTTGTTATATGTGTATGGGTTACTTCTGGGCCTCCGTGTTTTGGATTATACTTTCTTAAGTATACTTTACTAAATGTTGGACATATGGTCTAGTGGAGCAGAGAGATAAAAAAATGGTTGAGCCCTCAGACCAAGAGTGTCATGAACAAATTCCTCTTCCTCTGTCCTCTCTTAAATATAATTTAGAAAGGGGCCATTTGCCAGAGGTCCTAATACTCTTGAATGGGGACATAGAAAATAAAAACTCTACAGTATCACTTGCAGAAAAATCCATCTTATTACAAGCATTTAGTCATAAATACCCTTTAGTACACACTGAGCGTACAAAGTTGCCAAGAGCTGGCCAATAACTTGACCCAATGCACGTAATGTTTGACCTTATACACAAGGTCATTTTGTGTGAGAGCAAAGCCATTATCCACGGGGCTTTGCTGTTTCTCCATTGACTTAAGTGCTCATCCAAGAAGCGCTGGTTCTCTCAGTGGAGAGCTAGATCAGTATTCTTTCCACTACCCATTTCTTCTGCTTCAAACTGGATGTTTATATAACACTTTTATGATGGAAAAATAGAGCCCCTAAAATAAATCTTCTCTCTCTAATATCCCCACTTTTGTATTTTTATTCCAACACAAGAGAAGCGCACCACATCCTCTATAGCTCAGGTCCTTCTAATGTCATGCTGGGGCCATCTGCAGTAGTTGCCTAACTGGCATCTCTGTCTCTAGTCTTTCTATTTTTCAGCCAGTCCTGCACACTGCTAACACTTTTTTTCTCAAGCGTCATTTTGAAAATATCATTACTCTGTGCAAAGCGTCTCTAGCTTTGCTACTGTTTATTGTTATTAAACTAACAAAACCTTTAGCCTTGTATTCAAAGCCTATCACATTCTTCCTAGAACTCTTCTTATTGCTCTTCTTTACTCTCCTTATTCATAAACTCCCTCCTCTATACTGGACAATGTACCATGTCTTTTTTTTTTTTTTTTTCGGTACGCGGGCCTCTCACTGTTGTGGCCTCTCCCGCTGCAGAGCCCAGGCTCCGGACAGGATGCGCAGGCTCAGCGGCCATGGCTCACGGGCCCAGCCGCTCCGCCGCATGTGGGATCTTCCCGGACCGGGGCACGAACCTGTGTCCCCTGCATCGGCAGGTGGACTCTCAACCACTGGGCCACCAGGGAAGCCCGATGTACCGTTTCTTGAACACAGGAAGCTTGGTCCTGTTTTTCTGTGCTTGCTTCCAACAGATCCCAGAATGAGCATCGTCTCTATCTGGACTTTAGTAAATCATACCCATTTTTCAAAGGCAAATGCCAATTCTAATGCTTTGGCTTTCCACAGGCAGAAGTTATCTTTTCTTTCTCCATATTCCAATGGAGAACGTTCTTCTTCCTTCATAAAGCATTTAACATATAATGAACTGAATGACATACTTGTGCACATCCCATCTGCAGGAATCTGGTCATATAATTCACTTGTAAAATAATAACAAAAAAATTGAGGGCCTGTTATGTGTCTGAATCTTCCATTCCAATGGTCTTTAAACTTTTTTTTCATTGCAATTGAATTAGCTCATAAGTAAACTTTTGAGCATGCACCCCAACATGTATTTATTGATAATTATATGCATATTCTATGACATGAACATTATAGTCATTATACTATAAAACAAATATAGAAATATTTTAAAAATATAGAGATAAAAATGAAAAGAAATAGTAATAATTTCTTTTCACTGAGATACATGCGTCTGAGTTTTGAGACCACACTAGCAATATAAAAATTAATTGAACTGTTTATAAGCCAGGTACAGAGAAACTGTGAAAAATTAAATGAAATGCAATTTGATAAGTGTATAATAGATTCATGATTTTATTTCTTTGGAATCCACTATAGACCCTAAAACAGAATCACTTGTACATAACCAATGTGTAATAAAAATATTTTTAAATGAATGAAGATTAAGCTTTTGCCTAGATGTTTTGCCTAAAAGCAGTTTAGTTTCTTACTTGGGCAGAATTACAATTTGTATTTTTATACTTTTTGCAAATAAACAACATGTTCGGATTGCCTCTCTGAATTTCGTAAGAGTTGCATGTGATAAACTGGGTAGGAGAGCATCGTTTTTCAATCAATCACTCTATGCCCATCATGTGCCCAGAACTAGTCTTCCAGGTACTAGAGAAACAACAGTGAACAAGTAACTCAAATGACTAGGCTCATGGGTTTACATTTTTGTGAGGAGAAGCAGACAGTAAACAAGTAGAAAATAAACATGATATTTTCAGAGAGTGAAGTGTTAGAAAGGAAACAAAACACTGTGATACAACAGAAAATTATAAGGTAAGAGTGAGGAAGGAAAGGATGGTCCAGAAAAAAAGTGTTCAAAGGGGAGGGGGCATTTGAGCCAACCCCGAATGAAGAGTTGGAAGCAACTCTGTGACCAGCAGGAGAAAGCATTCATAGGAGAGTACAAAGAAACCAAGGAAGTAGGAGTCAGCTTCAAATGTCTGAGGAACAAAAGGAAGGCTAGTGTAACTGTTGGGTGGCGAGCAAGGTGAGACTAGAGTTAAACTGGGGTCAAGCACCTGCACCTCTGCTATCAGCTCTGTTTCTTTGGAAGGGTGACTTGCAGGCAAAAGATTATTAAAACTCTTCCTTTTTGCAAGCAAACTTAACTTGAGTTTAACTTTCTAGATATGTTCCCTGGTAAACTGATAAAAGCTGAAATGTTAACTATGTTACTAGTTAATATTGCTTATTGTAAAAATGACTCCTGATTGGTAAACTGCAACTGAGCTGGAAGGACTATAAATAATGAATTCCCAAATGTCCAAAGCTTCCCAGAGTTTGGGGGCTCTTGTAACTGACATGTCCCGGGAAGCTCTGTGTATGAATTATTACACAAGAGATTCTGGTTTCTGTGGGTCATGAAGCTTTGGATTCAAGGCTATTCCCACACGTGACCAAGGTGAGTCTCATCTCCTTGCACCTGAGTTGCCACATGGGGAGATGACATCTCCCGGGTGGCTAGATTGGACTGGTGGCTGCGCTGTGATATGGACTCCCGCAAGGACTCCCTCTGAGCAGGAACCTCTAGCACTGAAACTCACGGTTCTTGTCCTGTATCCTTCTCAGTAGACTGGTCCCAAGTATGGCCTAGTGTAGCTTCCAGAATCTGAAGGTTTGGACCCCGGTGACCATGCTTAACCTCTGTTTCCTTAACTGTTCAGTGGGATAATGATAGCACTGGCTTATTTTGAGGATTAAATAAGGTATATCAATTTGGCACAGGGCAGCACAGAATCAATCATACTGCAAACTGTGAGTTATTTGTATTATTACCCTTATTATGTTTTATAGATGAAGAAGCTTAAACCTAGAGAGAGAACTATCTTACTCAGGGGGAGCTAGCTGGGCAATGTCAAAGTGATGACTAGCACCTCCCTCTAGTCTCCTAGCTGAAGTCTATGTCATGTGCTCTTCGTTGCTATTCTTGGTTAGTTTAAGCCTATCCAAGTTCCTTTGGATATTCTGTGGCGTGCAGGATATGAAGATGGCTAAAAGCATAGAAGTGCTCTTGCCTGCTAATCTCAAGGTGACCTAAAGATGGCTGGCATGGGGAGGGTAAATCTAAGGAAGATCAAGAAGCTGATGGGACGAATCATCTGTTTCACTTTTTCTTCCTGTCCACCTGCATCCTCTAGATCATTGGCAGCCTGCTGCTCCATCTCACTCTGCATGCAAGTTTCCAGGTTAAAGACGAAAATATGTCTCTCAGTGTTGTAATTTACTCGGCTACACGAATGTCTCAAAATGTTGAAATTAAAAAAAAAACCAACCAGAACAGTATATTCAGTTTTCATCTAGTCACTATTTTAAAAGATGCTCTGCTGAAGAATGCATGAGAGTATTCATCACAGTCAACATCTTCACTCTTCATCATCATCACCACCACCAGTAACAACTTAATCATGCCTCTGATTCAATAGCTTTCAACTTGGTTAGCCAGCAATAATAACAGGGCTGTGATTAACTGTTTGCCAAAGAACTGCTTTGTTACCAGAAAATCTTAATAACTAAATCTTAATAACCCAGTTATTTCCATCAATGAAGAAAAAACTGAATTGTATATAGTTTGGTCATCAGCCACAATGCTTATGTGAATTTAGTGTTTATTATAACTGATGAAGACCTTTTAACTGGTAAGCGTACTGTAAAAATGTCTATAAAGAAACCTTGAAAGACAGAAAACTATTCTAACATTTGAGATAAAAATGTATTAAAATTTCAGGCCCCTTTCAACTGCAACAATGATATCGACATCAATGTCTTACTTAAAAAAAAAATGTATGATGTGTGTTTGGCTATAATACATGCTAGGAGGTACAGAGTGGATTTATCTGGTTGAAGTCATCAGGAGGGCTTCCACGAGGGAGGTATGCTTTGTCTGAGATGTGTAGAAGAGCAGGAAATGCTTAGGTCAAGGAGACAGTGAAGGTGGATGGTGAGAGGGATGGAAGTACATAGGGGTGAACAGCATGTGCACCTGGGCAGAACAAAGCCCGACCCTTACAAAGACTGGACAAATGTCAGTGTGGGGTGGGTACAGAAGTTAGGGCAGAGACACCATGTAGGCAACCCGTTTCAACACTGATCAATAACTGGTTATGCATATGCTTCTTTTTATAATCTTCCCATTTTAAGGTTTTTAGCTTAATAAAATATTTCTTATGAGTAATTTATATTTGCTATGTACATGATAGACAATTGGAATAGTGTCATATATTCATGTAGATTTAGGTTTATTGCCTGAACTTAGAAAATAATGTCAATTCAAAAAATATCTTGAGGGCTTCCCTGGTGGCGCAGTGGTTGAGAATCTGCCTGTCAATGCAGGGGACACGGGTTCGAGCCCTGGTCTGGAAGGATCCCACATGCCGCGGAGCAGCTAGGCCCGTGAGCCACAACTACTGAGTCTGTGCATCTGGAGCCTGTGCTCCACAACAAGAGAGGCCGCGACAGTGAGAGGCCCGCGCACCGCGATGAAGAGTGGCCCCCAGTAGCCACAACTGGAGAAAGCCCTCGCACAGAAACGAAGACCCAACACAGCCAAAAAATAAAATTAAATTAAAAAACAATCTTGAAAAAAAAATATAAGAGAATACCTAACATCTTTGCTCTGATGAACTCCAAATGATTTTCTATACTACCTAAATTTATTTTTAACAAAAGAAACTGTGAATTGCAGAGAGCTCAAATAAACAGTTAAGAAAATGTAAATGTCATGTTCAAATTTTATATTGTTTTCTCACTAAATATTACATCTCTTCCAGAACAATTTGCTTAATTTATATTATTTTTCACTTGATTAAAACCAGCTGTCATAATTTTCCTGATTGACATAACTACTCTACATTTTTAAGATTGCATAGTGTTTATTTTCACCTTTTACTTTTTGCTAGTTCCTTCATAATCTATGATTTAAAAAAAAAAAAAAACAAGTTATAAGGGGCTGGTAAGTTCATTAGTAAAATCTCTTTGACCCTCAAGATACACATCATCAGAACTCCTGATCAGCCTCTACTTAGTCGTTCCGATATTCTTTTGTTGAATTTTATCATTAGCCATATTTATAGGCTCTTCATAACTTCATAATTTTCTATAACTTTCATTATTTTAGTTAAAACATTT
This sequence comes from Leucopleurus acutus, assembly GCF_964270905.1. Taxonomy (NCBI): domain Eukaryota; kingdom Metazoa; phylum Chordata; class Mammalia; order Artiodactyla; family Delphinidae; genus Leucopleurus; species Leucopleurus acutus. The sequence goes on along the minus strand of NC_139159.1, from coordinate 52,349,318 downwards.
TAAAGTTGAGTAGTTCAAACATTATTGATTTCATCCACTTTTCAGGTTATTTATAGACCCACTTTCTTTCTAATGTTTCTTTTTCACCTGATATAACTGTTAGAGCCCCTTTTGATTCCACTTACTCCTTTTAGCCAACATTAATTCACTCAGTTTTATTTTCTTTTTTGCCCTCTTAGCCTTTACAGCTTAAAAATTTATATTCAATATACTATGTATTCTTCTTTTATTCCTTTCTCTTCTCCATTTCCATAATGTGTCCTTCTTATGTTTCTAATTCTTGATTGATCCTCACATGTCACATCCTTTATGCAGCTAAAATTTCCACATATTTCTACTTTAACATGGTACTTATAAGCATGTTCTACTTTCCTTCCTGTTCAGGAACTCCAGTCCAGGGTCCAATTTTATTCTGATGCTCTCATTTCACTGCTTCAGAGTTTAATATCCATTTTTCATATTTCACCTTTCATTTTCACTTACGTGGTCCAAACAGGGGTCTACAAAAATCTAAATGTTAACTAAGATATTTGGGTAAGGTTTGATATCAACTGGACACAAACTGTGGAAAAACTAGAGCTAGGGATATATATATATATATACATATATATATATATGTCTGTGTCTCATTTATAAAATTTACATCTTGCCCACAAGTTTTGAGGTGATTTCAACCCAATAAGTAATCCATTGACTTCTTAGCTTTTTTATTCTCTTCTGGTAGTTTGTGGCCAATAGGATTTATTTCAGTAAATATTTGCAGTAGTTTTATATCTACCATACTCGTCAAGCTCCTCCTGCATATTTATATTTTTGTAGTAAAACAAGTGATGTAATAGTTATCACAGGCTAACTGCTGTAACAAATAGACCCCAAAATGTATAATGGCTCAAACACAATAGGCTTCTTGTTCACTGTACTGCACTGGGGAGGGGAATAGGTGCCAGTGTGACCTTCCTCCATAAAGCCATTCATGGACCTCGGCTGATGGAAACTGACGTCTTCATCACATGGCTTCCAAAGACATCTTGAGCTGATCTCCATTTTAGCCAGTCAGAGAAAAAAATAACATGAAGGAGCATGTAGCCTGGAGTTAGTAACCACTGCCCGCATGTACATTCCATTGGTAAAAACAGTCACTCAGCTGCATTTAAGAGGGAGACTGGGAAATTTGGTCCAGCTGTGTGCATAGGAAGAAGAGGGGATCCTCCGTTTTAGGAAACAGCAGTTTCTGTCACACAATTGAAGGAAGTATTTTTTCCTAGTTACTGCTATTGATTATGAATTATTGATATGAAATAAAGTAGTGAAAATGAAAAAATGGTGTGATGAATATTTTGTAGAAAAAATTTAAAAGCTAAATCTATTTATAGTCACTACCTATATGATTTTTTAAAAATTTTCACATCAGCATTATATGCTAAATATGAATGTTAAAATGTTATAAAACAATAGGGAGAGAGGGAGTAGTTACTTGTCTGAAGAGTGGTTGTACTATATATACAGTATGGTTGGGTATCATAAGACCTAAGCCAAAGAAAAGAAAAAATAGTATAAACCAAGAAATGTTTGGAATTAGTTACATTACCTAACATGCCTCAAACATATGTTGTTGACTTGGAATAAAGGAGGACCTATTTTTTCACACCCTAAGGCCCTGCACATGAACTTGATCTGGTGGCTACAGAAGAGTCATTAAGGAAATTTCACAAAAGGAAGTGTCCCAAAACACTGTTCCCAAGAAGTATTGTCACTAGAGTTGAACATTAAAATTATGGAAGAAGCAGTATTTGTCTGAGAGAAAATGGAGAGGAAGTTACAGAAAAATCAAGTAATTGGTACATTGATAAGTGAAATGACTGCTTAATTATCTTGGTTGGCAGGCTGAATAGGTTCCAGTTTAATGTGCTTCCACAACAATGGAAAACTGACACATCTAATCTTTAATTACGGTTGCCCCCTTCCTACATTACAGGAATTCTGTGAGGACAAATGATATAAAACACGTGAAGCGCTTTGAGCGCCTTTGTACAGAACTACAGAAACCCAGTAAAGTTTAGGGCACATAATATTACCATCACTATGATAGTCCAGTTTCCCAGTTGGCCCAGTCTGAGTTTCAGTGTAGCTCCCAATCAAAACTGTTCTGTTTTTTTTTTGACATAAATACTTGAAAAAATACATAGTCACATGAAGCTGCCTAGAGAGTATACTTCTTTGAAAATATTAGAATTATTCTGTATTATTTCAAGTACGACAAGTTCACTGAGTCTGAATTTGCTTTGGTTTGTTTTGATGCAATAGTGGATCTTAAAGTCCCCCAATTAAACATTTCTTTACTTTTTTAATAGATGCAGTTCCGGATATATATGACTGCTTGCAATCTTGTGACAATAAAGGTATTTTTTAAAAATATATATCTTACTTGAGTCAGACTGTATAAACCAACTTTCCAAAACTGGAATGCAAATTTTTCAATCTGCCTTCCTCTAGGTTTCAAGACATGATAGAAAAGTTGCCACAAGACTGACTAAACTAAAATAAACATAGATACCAAGGAATTGTTGGAAAAAAATACAAATTGTTCTTCATAAGTTTGTCATAAAAATATCACTTGTGACAAAAAAAGGAAATTACTTTTTGAGTAGAAAATACTTTATGATTGAAAATGGACAATAGGTAAGAACCTATAGATGCTCAATAAATCAGGACATTAAAAGATTAAATAAGTTTCATGAGGACAGTGTGGTCTCCTTCCTGGCTTTATTTTTCTACATGGTACTTATTATCATCTGAAATGTTTTCTGTTTTACTTATTTGTTTAATAAACTAACTTGATAGAAGTTTGTGCTAATATGGTAGCCATTAATCACATACAGCTAATACAATTTAAATTAATTAAAATTAAAAATTCAGTTTCTTTTCTTTTTTTTTTTGGTGTATGCGGGCCTCTCACTGCTGTGGCCTCTCCCACTGTGGAGCACAGGCTCCGGACGCGGAGGCTCAGTGGCCATGGCCCACGGGCCCAGCCGCATCCACGGCATGTGGGATCCTCCCAGACCAGGGCACGAACCTGTGTCCCCTGCATCGGCAGGCGGACTCCCAACCACTGCGCCACCAGGGAAGCCCTAAAAATTCAGTTTCTTAATCTCATTAGCTACATGTCAAGTGATCAACTGCCACATGGGGTTAGTGGCTACCATATTGGACAGTACAGAATAGAACACTTCCATTGTTGCATAAAGCTCTATTGAGCAGTGCTTTTAGTTAATAATACTTTTTACTCAAACAAATTCATATTACTTTTATTTTTTAAAAAACATAGAATATAAACTTCATAAAAGAGGTTCAAATGGTAGTTTATTTTTCACATCTAGTGCATGTTTACATATACTTCATAATCAAACAGTGCAAATAATAAAGTTACTAGTAAATAAAGAATTCCCGAGTAACTTCAGCAATAAAGAAACACAAACTTGTTTGCTGACCTCAGCAGGTAAAGTCTTGTTTTGGGAGAGCTGGAGAGCATCAGATAGAACATAAAGGTTTTGCTGTGGTGTGTCTGGACTTGCTAAGTGCCAGACTTTTTATACTCTCCTAGCAAGAAAATTCTATTAAACTGACTTGCAGATGAGAAAACTGTTAGTTGAGAAGAGTTAGTAGCCACCATAGTAACCTTCCCCATTCCTGCAACTGTAAAAATCATACTCTGGATTTAGCTATTTGGTATATTATTTTAACCATACTGACAATTCAACTAACCACATTTTATTTGGAATTAGCTCTGGTTTCAACCCATCCTGAATTTTCAGCATAATGAAGTGCTAGCTTAGAGATGACCTAACAGCTGCCTATTAATTTCAACCAAATTGCAGCACTTTCTTTTGGCTTCCTGCCACCTTCTCCCCATCCCCAATGTCTTGACTTTGCAAGAGTGTTTGTGCTGATATCTGCAAAAATATCCCACCCGATAAAAGCCGATCTCTCAGGATAAAATGTAATGTTTTATACCACTTCAGGTCTCATTCTACTTTTTAAAAACTTAACTTGGCTAACCTTTTACAGCAAAGCTAAATCTCTGACGCATACATTCCACATCACTATCTCAAGACCTTTGTGTAACAAGGTAGGGGTATATGTAATCAAATAGGTATTAACTAACTAAAGTGATTTCTATATTCAGTATCATTTAGCTGTTCTGAAATCTGATCAATAAATGTGGCCTGACACATCGTTATCCAGGGAACTTGTAAAGAAAAGGAATGAGCTCATAATGATTTCTCTACCTGTCCTGTTTACATGAAGTACTGTGAACATTCCTCTGCTCTATCGTGACGTCTTCCGTGTGTTTGCTGTTCTTTATCCTAATCAACTCAGAATAATCCATTGATTCATTCATTCACTCATTTCATTCAACACAATCCATGGGCACCTGCTATGTACTGGACACTTAAATACTGGGGATACACTGATGAACACGCAGTTCTTGGTTACAAAGATCTAAGAGTCTAGCGTTAACTGCATTAATTGGCTAGAATTTGATAAGTGTATTAACAGAGATATATGCAAATTATTTTAGGTAAGAGAAAGGACTCCTAATTCAGCTTGGTAAAGACAGGGTAGGCTTCTTGGAGATTATTGCAGTGTTGATTCTTAATAAATGAAGAAGAAACCAGTGAAAAGAAAAGAGGGAGACTGGGTGATTCTGCTTAGACACGATGTCATGAGGACATGCCAAGGACGCCAGAAATAGAGAGTTTTCTGTGAAAAAGGAAGGAAGATTGTCAGGGTGTGTGTATGTGTGTGGCTAGGGAATGGCTGACTGTGTGGCTAGGGAATGGCTGACTGGGTACATGTGTGTGTGTGCACACGCGCGCACACACACACACACACACACACACACACACACACCAGAATGTGCACTGTGGATAGGTAAGGCCACAGCAAGAGCCTTCTAGTCACCCATCCTGTAGATTCTCTACTTTGTCCTCTCCTTGTCCCTAATGAAAACGTTTTCTTGATTCCACAAGGCTGTTGGACCATAGTGATCACTTTAGAAGTGCAAACCAAATTCCCATTTGAGATCTGATCTGCAGTTTGCATGTGCATCAGAGAACCACTGCTCCTCTATATACAGTCGCATGCAAAGGGGGTTGGGAGAGAGAGTTTTCATGGTTCCATTACAACACAGGTACTCAGATTGAATTGAACTTACTCTTAAGTCACACACATGAGGACACTCGACCAATAAACTACTTATCTGGAGTGGGATTTAACGAACCCCATGACAGAGACTGGTTAGGTGCTCTCCAATCCAGCTTCCTCTATCCCCTGAGCATACAGCTAGATTACATTTCTCAGCTTCCCTTGCCGGGAGGTGTAGCATGTGATTAAGTGCTTGTCGTTTCTCCCCTGGATTGCTGCAATAGTTTTCTAAGTGGTTTCCCCTCTTCTGCCCAGTCCCTTCTATTCTCTACATAGCAGGCAGAACAATCCTATGAAAATGTAGAAATCTGATCATGTCAGACCTTGTTCCAAACTCTCCGATAATTTTCCATGTTTATAACTGCCTACAAGGACCTAGATGATCTCCTCCACCACAGTGCTAATCTCTGTGACCTTACTGTCAGTATTCTCTTGACTACCATAGTTCAAACACTCTAGCAATACTGACTGCTTTGCTCTATCAAGTACATTTTTTCCCCTCTGCCTAGAACAGCTTCTCCAGATGTCCATCAGGGATCACCTCCTCCCTGTTTTCCGATTTCCGTTCCAATGACACCTCAATGATGAGACCAGTCCTGAACACCTTTCTCAAAGAGCAAACTGACACCTAACCAGCTAGTTACTTGTGGCTTCCACTCACTGGTTCTCTTCCTGGCTTTGCATTTCTCCATGGTTATTATTATGAAATGACAATATGATGTTGATATTAACCACATTGCTTATAAATGACTTAAAAGGAGAATATGTAGGTTTCATTGTCTCCCTCCTAATTTTAGTCGTTCTTTTATGTCATTTGTGTTATTTTCTTGTCCTTGGTTTTCTCATGGGTGACTTACTCATGTAGTCATTTATTTAATCATTTAGCCATTTATTTATTGAGAGGCTACTTTGTGTCAGGCACTGTATCAAGCAGTGGGGATGGACGAGTGACTGGGAAGGCAACCCTCATGGAGCTCAACTGGGGAAGAGAGACATCAGACCATTATTACAAACATGGTGAATGTTGAAGAAGAAGACATGAAGCTCAGAGCAGAGAGATCACAGTGCAAACTAAGAGACTGTGATCTCCTCTAAGTTCCTTCTGGCAGTAAGATCTATAATTATAAGTTTATTTCTGACACTAGTCATTTAGTGGGGGGAGGAAGGGCCCAGTGAAGTATCTAATAGTTATCCAATGCCTGGTATACCACTGAACACCTACTGAAAGATTCTTGCTAAACGCCACAAAGTACTTATTACTCTTCCCCTTTTCAGGTATGGGAAATTCAACACTCAGGTGGGCATTGTTATTACCACTGTAAGCCTGAGTAAATTGTGGGACAGAACTCTCCTTAACACATACACATAAAGTTGAACACTTTATCACAGTGCTACTCATGGTACAACCTATGGACAAACTGTTATTGTTTTCCAATGAAATAGGGAGGTTGTGGCAGAATATAAATCAATGAACTGCTTCCTTTCTCCAGAAACTCTTGCTACTAAAAAAGAAAAATGTCATCTGAACTAAACAGCATGTTTTGTAACTGATTTACATTCTGTGGATTCTGGAAGAGAAAGAGGTACAGGGGTGTCAGATTGTAGGAAGGTAAGAGACAGCACAGCACGATGGATTCTGAGAACTAAGAAGCAGGAGGATAGGGTAGAGCTATGGGGAGATGGGGTAGTGAAAGGCATGGCTAGAGAGTTACACAGGGGTCATAATTAAAGGAATTTACATGGCATGCCAAGATATTTGACCCTGTTTTTAAAACAATGAGGAACCAATGAACACTCATGAGTTTTGGTTACTATAAAGAATGTGCTGGCTATACTCCACTAGTCATTTGAATTTTGTGTGTGTGTAAATTATACTTTCATATGTCTTATACAGTTTTCCATTCAGGTTTTGGTGGTTTTCTTATCCATTCATGTAAGTTCTCTGAATGATAAATAAATATGGACCTCAGGGCTTTGTTACATTTGTGGTAAATATTTTATAGTTTGTTGTTGGCCTCAATCTTTTTTGATGTATTCAATAAATTTTTGTTGAATAAATAAATGCATAATTTTGCTTTTGTCTTGTAAAATTATAGTCACTAGTTGGTTTCACGAAGGATCTTATAGATTCATAAACATATTCTAAATGCTGAAAGTGTATCAAGGACTTCGGAGTTTTTTTTCTTTTTTTCTTGTCAACAGGATTGAAGATCCAGGCAATCTCGCTGGTAGCCTTAGTTCTCCCACTATATCACAGACTGACCTGGAAAAGGCACTTAATCTCTCTCTGTTTTCCTTTCATCACATATAAAATAAGGTAATACTATATACCCAATCCTGCCCGCCTCATGGAGGATATTAAACAAATGAATTAGAAAGTAGGTAATGACATCCATAATTAGGAAGAGGTATAATATATTCCCTGCTCTTTGGAGGAGCATGCTATTAATTTCAAGGCATCACCGTAAATCACGATTTATTCCTGTTTGCTTAAAGCAAGGGAACAGGAGGGCAACTCAATTCAAATAGCAAGACAGGATTTTCTGATTTCTGTTTCTGCTCTTGTCCTGTTTCATTGAGTTTTAACATCCTTTGAACTCCTAAAATGAGCAAAGCCCTATGGTAGGCATTTTCAATCCATTACAACATGGTTTCCTCATTTAAAATTCATTTGTAACCCAGATATCCCGGAAAAGAAAATGGAAGACTTGAAGAAAGGTCAACCATAAACAGTGTAGTGTTGGAGCTTCCAACGGCTGATGCTCAATTCTTCTTCAAGCGAACACAAATAGATTTGGGAAATAGATTTCATTTTATAATATTCTTGTGAATCATTGTCATCATTCCTTGACTCAAATAACTGAGGAAAAATGCAGTTTAATAGAACTCCCCATAACAAAATTTGGGGAATAAAACAAATGTAATTTATCTTATAAGATCATCAGATTGAGATGCTGGTCAACCTAAGGTCTAATGGGTAACATTTCTTGAAGCAAGAGCCAACTTACTTTTCTTTAAAAAGAAATGTGCAAAGTACCAAGTATACATTTAGTGTTTGGTTGTTGCAAAATATTTTTATACATATTGTTTCATTAAATTCTTATAATTCCTTAGTTATCTATTCTATACACAGTAGTACATATATGTCAATCCCAACCTCCCAAACCATCCCACCCCCTGCTCCCCACTAGGTGTCCATATGTGTGGCTGATTCCCTTTGCTGTACAGCAGAAACTAACACAACACTGTGAAGCAACTATACTCCAGTTAAAAAAAAAGAAAAATTAAAAAAAAATTAAAAATTCTTATAATTCCATGACATAGCTATTATTGTGCACATTTTAATGCACAGAGAAATCACTTTCACCCAGTAAATTTCCATGATTCACCCAAGTTTAAGAACCAGTATTTGGAAGCTAGCCTTCAGGTTCTACACTGAGTGTGTTTGTCAAGAACATTGCATCTAAATCTACATGTGCTTTTATAAATATCGCAGGTAACAAACTCAAATGCTTCCAGGGGCTAGACAGGAGACAGAAATGTGCAAAGCAGGCCAGATGGGGACTAAAGTGAAGACCATTATCTAAAGTGGAAGGGGCTACTTCACGGGTTTTTGTTGCCATGTGGGAATAGGGGACCAGTGTTGTTAAATTATCATGTTTCTAGAGAAAATTTAGAATATTGATGTTCAAATGTAACATCTGATTTTTTATTGACAGATATAATTAAAATTCACTGTGAGTAAAACATAAGGCATTTGCAGCCATCACGTTGAGAACAGACTATTAAGCAGGCTTCTCTGGTGTGCCTGTTCCTATTTGATAATCAAATGAGGAAAGACATCCCATTTTACAGATAAGAACACTAGAAGTAAAGAAAAAAAAAGAGTTTGTGATTTGCTTAAGGTCACATAGGCTAGCACGTGGCAACCATGTGGCTCAAAACTCACCAATTACTCTACACGTCATTTCACTGCCATGACTTATTTTGTGATGTGTCTAGACATCAGAGAGAAATCAAATTATTCCATTACACAGTTATGTGCTTCCACCCCAGTGTACTATAATGCCTGAGTCAATGGCACAACACTCTGCTGTCCAGACACTTCCCAGCTGCCACAGCTTGACTGTCACAGCTGGGGTTGCCTTGAGCACCAGGGCTTTGGAGGAGAACTCACAGGGTGGTTACCAATGAAGATAAAAGAGAAAACCTGAGGATTAAAAATGGACAATTTCCAGTTAAAATTACCATATTGTAATTTTGTTAGTTATCAGACTAAGTACACAGAAGCTTATCTGACAAGAAATTGTCCTAATGGGCATGATTTAACCTAGAGATGTCTGATTTCCTCATATGTGGTGTCCAGATGGTCTTTTTTGCTCTCTGTTGAGACCAGGAGGCATAAAGGCCATTTCTAAAACAGAGACAATGAAGTAAGTGCAGGGTGTAAATGCACAAGGCTGGTCAACATAATGTACTCAATCAGATTATATTTTTAAAGCTAATTCCCTATTACTGACATAGGCAACTGATGAGGGAGAAAAAAAGGGTACTACTTTTTAGTGGTTTTGCTAGAGATGCTATTACAAGTGACTAGAGCTGATGAGATAGATCCCAATGTCATGCAGGCTCTGCAGTAAAACATGGGAAAGCAAAAGGGAGGATAACAAAATGAACAAGAGAGAAGCCTAACGTTCTACTGAGAAATACTGCTTTTTCCTTTCAATGCAGAATTAATTCTGTGCCTAACTTCAGTATCTCCTATGCACTAATGAGAAAAAAGGTGTATAGAACTTAGCTGAAAAAAAAAAGCCATTGGTAGTAGTCTGCGCACAGTATGGAACACACTAATTACACAGTAAATAATTAAACAAAAGTCCTCTAAAATGCCCAGTTTATAATAACTTCTTATGGTAGTTCCAAATTACAACACTGGCTATTTGCATAGGATTTTACAGAACCATCTATTACAGTATTCAAGAAAAAGAAAATACCTCAGAAGACATATTTCTCATTTGGAAGTACAATAACTTTGTAAGTTAACATTTGGAAAGCTTCCCAGTTTTTAGCAGTAAAATGATAATGCTAGACGTATCATTTTAAAGTGGAATCTCCTAGAAGTTAATTCAGTTGACAAGGTCACATTTAGACTTTATTTTTTCCCCTTATGTTTTGCACTCAAAATAATTCCCAGATCCTATTATTCAAAGCACTGAAGTTACCATAGCAATTCATGCATCTGCTCATACTCAAGGTACCTCTGAGATAGAGAGCTACTTAAAAAAAATAAACTTCTAAGATACAGATCATGGAATGCATAGTGTTTTGAGAAAGGGAAACAAACCAGAGATGCTTATTCGTTGGGTAGAATTGCTTGATTTTAGTAATATCTTATTGTGAAGATTCAGTAGAATAGCCCTGGATTTAAGAGCAAACTCTGGGTTCAAAGCCACACTCTGCCAGTTACTTGCTGTGTGACCTTGGGCAATTTATATAACCTCTGTATCCTTATTTCCTCATCTATAGATAATGGTATTTATCACATATGTAGTTGTTGCAGTTGTTGCAGTTGTTGTGAGGATTAACATTTGTAAGGCACTTACAGCACAGCAACTAGTCTATAGTAAGTACTACGTAAGAATTAGCTTTCATCTTAAAGAAAGACGTATTTTCACAGTAGCAGAGAAAATATATTTTCGAACGAAAAATTTTAAATATATTGTATCAGAAAAGAATTGCACTTCAAGTCTTATGGGAGCATATCTGATTTAAGCTGTGTTTTACTTTTGGTAGGGAGAAGAAAAATGATAGAGATTCAATGTGAAATATCTAAAATACCTTGACTTAATATACTTTCTGCACTTAAAGTATAATACTTTATGGTTCCTTTTATACCTCTTTAATAAGTTTTTAGATTTTAGAAATAAATCTGTAGTAATCATACTCAAATTTGTTAACATTTTTGTGTATCTTTTAGACACTTTCACGAGTTTCAAATTTTATTTACAAAAGTCATTCAACCTCAGGCAGTCTTTGTTTTAACTCCTAAAAATTTTTCAGAAAGTAGTCAAGAACTAAAACATTTATTTCTTGATAATGAAACGTCAAATTTTCCTTTATTTTTAATTTGTGAAATTTGTTCTCTTGATTCCACCTTTTATTGGTCTGTGTCCATTTAGCCATTTTTGTATTTTCAAATATTGCTCTTATATATTTAAATGTATTTCTTCTTAAATATCAAAACATACTCAAAAGTCTATCTTTCCAATTTATTTGTTTCTTTAACAAAAGAGATGAAAGAAATGCTATGTCAAAACAGTCCAACACTAGGTATTGTGTGCTTTAGGTCAGAAACGTTAAGAACCCAAATTTCTTTCCCATGTAATTGAACAAAACTGAAGTGTTAGGAGAAGAAAGAAAAATTTTATTGACATTTTTGAAAATGATACAAATTTTAATACTGCAAATGGGGTGGTTTAAAACTAAGCACAGAGCTTTCCTTTGCATCTTGGATTATTATCCCCACAATTCAGTTTTCTTTTTTTGGTGTTAATGTGGCATCACTTATTTATAGCAATATATTTTTACAACTGTATTTAATTTTTTCACGTGTATTTCCTATTTCAAAAATATGTTGTCTGTGTATATATTTTTTCTCATTAACCAGACACAATGATTTTCTAGAAGACAAGAACTCTGGCACTGAATTCATTTGTAACTATGATACAGGCACCTCTTTCCCTCACTTTTTTTTAACATTTGAGATTGATATACTTTATTGCATATAAATTATGCATCAACTTACATAAAAGAAAGAGGGAAACAGGATATGTTGACATAAGTAGAAATGTACTGAAAATATTAATTTTTGTACTTTGGCAAATATGTTAAACTTACACTTTTCCCAGTATTATTGAGAAATCACCAACATGCATCACTGTATAAGTTTAAGGTGTACAGCACGACGGTTTGATTTATGTATACTATGAAATGATTACCACAATAGGTTCAGCAAATGTCCATCTTCCAACATAGATACAATAAAAAGAAGAGAAAGGAAAAAAGGGAAATTTCCTTATGATAAGAACTCTTACAATTTACTCTCTTAATGGCTTTGCTATGTATCATACAGCAGTGCTAGCTATAGTCATCATGTTGTACATTACATCCCTAGTAGTTACATATCTTATATTTGTACCTTTTGTTCACCTTCCTCCAATTCCCTCTCCCACCACCCTCCACCTCTAGTAGCCAGAAGTCTGATCTCTTTTTCTATGAGTTTGTTTCTGCTCTTATTTTTAATATTCCACATATATTTTACTTAGCATAATGCCATCAAGGTCCATCCATGTTGTCACATATGGTAGGACTTCCTCATTTCTTATGGCTGAAAAAAATATATATATATACACCACAACTTCTTTACCCATTAATACATTGATGGACACTTAGGTTGTTTCCACATCTTGACTGTTGCAAATTAAATTGTTATTAACATGTGCGTGCAGATATCTTTTCAAATTAATGTTTTTATTTCCTGTGAAATTGCTAGATCATATGGTAGTTCTATTTTTAATTTTTTGAGGATCCTCCATACTGTTTTCCATGGTGGCTGTACCAATTTACTATCTTATCAACAGTGCACAGGAGTTCCCTTTTCTCCGCATCCACACCAGCATTTGTTATCTCTTGTGTTTTTTTTTTTTTTTTTTTTTTTTTGCGGTACGCGGGCCTCTCACTGTTGTGGCCTCTCCCGTTGCGGAGCACACGCTCCGGACGCACAGGCTCAGCGGCCATGGCTCACAGGCCCAGCCACTCTGCGGCACTTGGGATCTTCCCGGACCGGGGCACAAACCCATGCCCCCTGCATCGGCAGGTGGACTCTCAACCACTGAGCCACCAGGGTAGCCCTATCTCTTGTGTTTTTGATGATTGTCATTTTAACAGGCATGAGGTGATATCTCATTGTGGTTTTAATTTGCATTTCCCTAATAACTAGTGATGTTGAGCATCTCTTCATGTACGTATTTGCCTTTTGCATATCTTCTTTGGAGAAATGTTATTCAGGTCCTTTACCCTCTTTTAATTGGGTTATATATTATTTTGCTATTCAGTTGTATGAGTTCTTTATATATTTTGGATATCAACCCCTTATCAGATATATGGTTTATAAATATTTTTTTCCCTTTCTGTTGGTTTTCTTTTTACTTTTTTGAAGGCTTCTTTTGCTGTGCAGAAGTATTTTAGTTTGATGTAGTCCTACTTGCTTTTGTTTGATTTGATTTTTTTGCTATTTGATTTTGTTGCTTGTGCTTTAGATGTCATATCCAAAAATCACTACCAAGTCCCATGTCAAGAAGCTTTATTTCTATGTTTTCTTATAGGAATTTTATGGTTTCAGGTTAAGTCTTCAATTCATTTTGAGTTAATATTTATGAGTGGTGTAAGATATGGGTCCATTTTCAGTCTTTTCCATGTGAATATCCAATTATCCCAGCATGGTCTATTGAAAAGACTGTCTTTTCTCCATTGAGTGTGCTTGGCTCCCCTGTCAAATATTAGTTGACCGTATATGCTTGAGTTTACTTTTGGGCTCTTGATTCTTTTCCATTGCTCTGTCTGTTTTTATGCCAGTACCATACTGTTTTAATGAATATAAGTTTTATTATATAGCTTGAAATCAGGAAGTATATAACCTCCTGCTTTGTTCTTCTTTCTCAGGATTTCTTTGGCTCCTTAGGCTCTTCTGTGCTTCTATATAATTTTCAAAGTGTTTTTTCTACTTCTGTAAAAATTGCCATTGGATTCTTTATAGGGATTGCACTGAATCTATAGATGGCTTTTGGTAGTATTGACATTTTAACAAACAATATTAATTATTCCAATCCATGAACATGGGATACTTTTCCATTTATTTATGTCTTCTTCAATTTCTTTCATCAACATCTTGTAATTTTCAGAGTAGAGGTCTTTCACCTACTTAAATTGATTCCAAAGTATATCATTGTTTTGATGCTATTGTAAATGGGATTGATTTATTTCTTTTTCAGAAAATTGGTTGTTAGTGTATAGAAATGCTATTGATTTTTGCATGTTAATTTTGTATCCTGCAACTTTACTGAATTCATTGATTAGCTCTACAGTTTTTATGGCTGAGTCTTTAAGCTTTTCTATATAGAAAATCATGCCATCTGCAAATACAGACAATTATACTCCTTCCTTTCCAATTCTGATACCTTTTCTTTCTCTTGCCTAATTGTTCTAGCTAGGACTTCTAGTACTATGTTGAATAGGAGTGGTGAGAGTGGACACCTTTGTCTTGTTCCTGATCTTAGAGGAAAAGCTTTCAACCTTTCACCCTTGTGACGTTAGCTGTGGGCCTGTCATATATGAACTTTACTATGGTGAGATATATTCCTTCTACATCTAATTTATTAAGAGTTTTTATCATAAATGGAATTTGAATTCTTTCAAATGCTTTTTTCGCAATTATTGAGATATCACATGATTCTTTTCTTTCATTCTATTAATGTGATGTATCATCACATTGACTGATTTGCCTATGTTCAGCCATCTGTGCATCTCAAGAATAAATACCGCTTGATCATGGTGAATAATTCCTTTAATGAGCTGCTGAATTGTTTGCTAGTATTTTATTAAGAATTTTTGCATCTATATTCATCAGCGATATTGGCCTGTAGTTTTCTTTTCTAGTTGTGTCTTTTTTTGGGTTTTGGTATTAGGATAATGCTGGCCTCATAAGATGAGTTTAGGAGTGTTTGCTTCTCTTCAAAGTTTTGGAAGAGTTTGAGAAAGATTGGTGTTAATTTCCATTTTAAAAACCAATTTGCCAAAGTGTCTAAGTGGTTTAAAAGCATTACTTAAGGCTTGGTGGCTTTAAATATGTAATGTGTTACTGAGTAGAACTATGGTTAAAATGGTTAGGATGCTTGTTCAATCAGAAGACCATATAAGGTTGCTGCTCATTTAAAAGCAACAGAGACCTTCTCTTTACCTGGTCTCGGATTCTGAGCAAACATGATACCTAGGTGAGAGGTCTTTAAAGATGCAATTGCTTTTGCCCTGTAATTTAGGGCTCTATAAATTTTGTTAGCCTGGAAGCAGTAGTGTTTAATGGTTAAGAGCTGGGATCTCAAGCCACAGAAAAACGTATGTCTGAATTCTGGCTCACCTTTTGCTATGGGACTTCAGAAAGCCCCAGTTTTCACATCTATAAAATCCAAGTAGTAATAGTACCTAGCTCTTCGAAGATTGTGATGAATAAAAAAAGAGAAAAAGCACAAGTGCCTGAGACAGTGTGCAGTTCATAAGCTTAATAAATAGTAGCCAAGGGTTTTTTATTACTATTTGAGTGCTGTGATTTCTAAGGACCTGACATTTAGAGCTCCCTCCTTTTGCCAATCTCTACCTCTGAAACATGGCTATTTATTTACTTATACCTCACCTTTATCCACCGGAATTGAGACCCTAAGGACTGAAGCTGCCCTTCCTTCCTTGCAGACAGAGATCATTGGTCAACCTGACACTCCAGCCTTTAAGCAACCAGTTCACTGAGGTTGGTGCTTTAGGACTTCAAAAGGGGCCCTCTGGAGAACTGAAGTTGGATCTTTATCCACAATGCCTACTTTTCTTTGCTCACCAGTGGAGTTCTGGCTCTCAGCCTGTCTCCCTTTTTGGTTATAGCTTCTTGACTCTGCTCTTTGAAATACCTTCCCCATTTCTTACCTTTGCAAATATCACTTCTGTTAATACTAGTGATTTTGTCAAATCTCAGAAGAAATTTGACTAGTGACCCGAACGCATAAATTTCCTAACTACCAAGAAAACAAACATGGCTTTGTAGCCAGAGGTCAAACATTGATGGTATGTGGGCCACCCTCTTCCCAAAGATATATTAAGGCACTGACAAACATTTTGTGAACATCAATGTCTTTATGCCAGTCATGAATTTTCCAACGTTTTGACACATTCCCTACCAACTATATCACTTTGCTCCCAGTCCAGTACACTCTATGTTTTACTCGCCTGCTCTCATTTGAGTTTGTGACCTGGTCAGACCTTGGCTCCACCATCTGAGGGAGTTTGTCAAGTGGGAAATCTCATTAACACACAAGCTTCTAATCCAGCACCATTAGATCTGCTCAACCAGAGATTCCAGAATTACTATGCCACCCCTTTCTGGTGCCTTGAGAGTGGGTTAATTCCGAACCACAGTTTCTGGTTCCATAGACTTTGGGGCCTAAATCTCTTATTTCCCCTTAACCATGATGAAGACATCTGTAAAATAATTTCTTTTGAACTTAACCTCTGTCTCATTCTCTTGCATTCTTCCCATTTCATGTATTCTTGAGCAACCAAACTCCAGTTTCATAAAAAATCCTCATATGACAGTATGCAAAATCAGCCTATACACCATCTACCTACACTGAACACCTAATGTTTTTCTGTTAGTTTGTTGTTCTGTGGTTGCCCTCAATCATTACAAGATGATTACATATGGAATGCCTTTAAAAAATATGAATGCCAAGATATGGAACAAAAAGGCAATGAGGAGAAATGAACAATGCAAACAAATCCATTTTGATTTCCTCTTTACCACTAAACAGAAGACTTGGTCTCCTCTGAAAGATTTATGAGGCTTCCCACCATAAAGGAGGTTGGGTTATGGCTATGCTTACTTTATAAAATGAAATTCTGCCATCATAGGCAAGGGTTCATGGCTGTATTTATTTCAATGATCTTCCCAGTCAATGTGTCTTACACAGCTGAGCCAAACCCTCTCTCACACAGGCAGGCAGGCCATTTCATAAGAAGTCTAAAAGCTCCCACAACTTTGTGTGACCTTGCATTGAATAACACTGGAAAATTGATTTGGCTCTAGTAATAAAAGACCGTCTACATTATCTGCATTCTAATTATAATTAATATAACCAGGATAACTGCTGTATTATTTATGATTAGAGCTATGGTGAGCACAGTGTAATAATAATCTGCTACCTAATTTTTTATTGATCTGATGGTTTTATGGCAGAAAAAACAAAATGCTACACCACTGCATAGCTAAAATTGCCTTTCTTGACATGAGTGTTTACAGAGAGGGTTTCATTTAACATTTCTTTTATCTGATGAAATTCCCATAGTTTTAATATCATAATAAGTGTGATCCTATGGATTCTTTCAATTTTCCTCTTTGAAAAGAACTGAAGAACAGGCATAATTCATCTACCTAGGTTTCCCATTCTTCACTTATTGAGTATCATTAATTCCCTGACACAAGAGTCATCACACATTTCATTAACAGGAATGGAATAAATCTGAGAAAGAAGTGGGTTTCAGTTAAGGGAATGCTATCTCTCACCCTAAATAAACCCTCTCTTTGAGGACAATGTACAGTGTAGTATAAATGTACTTATAAAATCTGTGTATTTTTCTTTAACAGAAAGTTAGAAAATTACTTTTTAAAAATATTAATGGAGGAGTTTTTTAGGAGCACAAGGATCTTTATGAACCTAGGTAAGAGTGTTCACCATTCTCTACGATTAGTGATGAATGTTTGATTCAATTATATAATAACTTGGAAAATGTCTTATACTAAGAAGTGAATAATAAACTTTGGTAGAAAAGTAAACATAACAAGGTATATACTGAATTATTTCATTTCAGCAGGACTTGCCAACTCATGCAATGATTTGTATTTAACAAGGGATTAACACCTAGCAATAATTTCTTTTCTGATATCCAATTTTATCAGAATACTGAATGATAAAATTATAAAAACAATTTTGTTTAAAGTTGGTTAGCTTTGCAAAATTTAAGAAAAACAGCAATATACAATATATAAATTTTACACTTTGTTTCAACTATATTAACATTTGAGAATCAGGCCTTAAAGTGTGTAGTTGCTTGCGCAATATCATGAAATAGATTTCAATACCCATGCACTATTTTAAAAAACATATTCAAATCATATTTCACAGACTTATGTTTCATACATTATTTCAGTTGATCTTAACAAATCATGTAAGGCAGGAAAGACAAATGTAGAAACTGAGGTTTGAACATCTGGGATGTGGCAAATTCACATCTAACGCTTTTATCTCCAGATCTACAATTCTGTACTTTTGCTGTAATATCACGCCCTTTAGTGATTAGTTTGATTTGAATTAGGTGACTGTTGCATTGATGTTGAGTCTCACAGACGAGATCTGTGTAATATTTACATAAAAATATAAAGATTATGAAACATAACTCATAAACTCTCTAAGATGAGTCAGATCTAAGAGGACTTTCAAATGAACAACATCATCATCATCATTATGGCAATACACATTTATGGAACCAGAAAATAATATTATCTCATAATAACGTGACATATGAAGAAAGCAAAGTTTAGGGAGAAATTAAATAACTTGCTCAATGTCACATAGCTAGCTAGTGGTGGACCAAGGCTCTGAACACTGCTATGTATAAAATGTAAGTCTGTCCCATTAATATTGTTTCATTTCTTCATGTACTAGCTTTCCAACAGTGTATCTTGTGAAGGCTGTCTTACAATTATTTTAACAAAGAAACAAACCCTGAATTTAACTGTATTTTCTTCTTGTGGCTTAGGAAGCAGCAACAGAGGCATCAAAAGTGTTGTCACAGAAATAGTCACTCTCAGAGTCCTCATAGACATTTATATTAGATTATTTGAACATTTCAGAATTTTATGTGATAGCCATGCCAACATGAATGATCTAAAATGTATTATAGTGAGGGGCTGTTGACTATGACTTTGAAGAGAATATCTCTGTGTAGATTTCATTTTCAATTTAATTATTTGTTTTTAAGAAATTAACCTTTGTTGGGAATGTTATAAAATGTTTTTTTTAAACAAAAAATAAGAGACTTGATTATTAATGAATTTTAGACAAGGCATATAATTAAGCATTCTTAGTTAAAGAAAATAAAGACAAAATTGCATGCTATTTGAAAAAACAGAAATAGAAATATGGAAATCTATATTTGAGTTCATCCCTGGCACACATTTTCCCTCTTCCCAACCCCTCTTTTATTGTTCCTATAGTTGTACAGTGAAACAGTAGCTAGAATGAGATAAATCTAGGAATTAGGGTTTCATTCCAGAGGGAGTGTCAACAATTTCCCCTTTGTTATTTCTATTATCTGGCTGTTGGCAATCAGAGTTTAAAAATAACTCTGTTTGTCGCAGTGGAGCAGATGAATTGTGTGGCAATTTTTCCCGAAAAATGTATCTTGGCCAGACCAGTTTGGTAACAGGAAGGCCAATGTCCATGCCTTGCTGTGCTAATCTATTTCCTCTTGAAAGACAGGGCTTAGGTTGGACAAATATGTAAAAGTTATTCCACAGTCCATGCCCCTAATTTTATATTTTCATCTAAAATGTTTTTTAAATGCTTGGAAATCTGAAATATTATTTGAAATTTTCTAGGAATTGTAGCCAATGTAATAAGGCAGGAAACAAGAATAATAATTGTAAAATCACAAGAAAGGTGACAAAAAGGTCATTATTTACAGATTAGAAATAATTAGAGAATTATTAATATCAGACAAAAATTACTTTAAATGTCAATACCAGTCATGTATTATTAATAGAGAAAAATATAATTGCCACAAAGTTTCATTCACAATTACAAAAAACTGCCAGATACATGGGAATGTTTTAACAAGGTATATAAAGGTATATATATACAAACATATACATGTATGTGTGTGTGTATATATATATATATAACCAGTAAGAAATGTAGTGATAGAAATCAGAATTTACTAATGTGAAGAAAGAGTTAAAAAGGAGAAAATATTTAAATGGCAATTTACTTTCAAATTGATTTATAAATGTAGTGTAATGTTAAAATCTCATCAGTATTTTTTGGGAAATAAAATTACTTCTTTCACCTGGTAAAATAAACAGATAAAAATATCCAAAATAATTCTGAAAAAGAATAATACAAGGTAGTATGTTAAAACACACTATTATGGTATAAAATCAAATCAATGTAATATAGGCATAAGGAAAGACAAAGGTATAGATAGAATCAACTATTCTAAAAGGAATCTAGAATGCATAAGAATTTATTTGATTGAAGCAACAAATCAATTTGGGGAACACATTCTTCTGAAAAATAATACTTATTTAGATATCTACTTTAAACCATTTACTGGCATAAATGTAAGGTAGAATAAAATTCAGAATCAGTTAGAGGGGACTTATAACATAGGAATTAAGAGATGACTGCTTTGCTCCCAACTGTAAATTCTCTCTGTGCAAGTTACTTAGTCTCTCTGGGCTTTAGTTTTCCCAACTATAAAATAGAGATAATGATAGTGCCCATTGCTATAGGGTTTTTGAGAGGATTAAACAGGTAAATACGTAAAGTGCTGAGAAAATTGTCTGACACACGGTAAGAATCCTAACGATGTTGGCAACTGCATTACATATACTGTTGCATATTAAAGGGATATGGTGATTTAAAATAAAAACATCAAAAGTAAAAAGAAAAAGTTGAACTATTTCTTTCTTCTCCAAATGTGAATGGTCTTTGCAAGATTCACAGGAAACAAATAAACTACAAATGGAATAAACTATAAATTTGACATCCCTTAAAAGGAAAAACTTTAAGAATCAAAAATAAAATTTCAATAGAGAAGATAAAAAATTTTAACAAAATTAAAATAACAAATGAGAATTGTAGAATAAAACAATATATTCATTGCTAATAGATTATACACAAAAAAGAAATACAAAATGAAAATAATAGAGTCTGTCATACTGAGTGAAGTCAGAAAGAGAAAAATAAATACCGTATGCTAACACATATATATGGAATCTAAAAAAATGGTACTGATGAACCTAGTGACAGGGCAGGAATAAGACGCAGACATAGAGAATGGACTTGAGGACACAACGGGGAAGGGGAAGCTGGGATGAAGTGAGAGAGTGGCATGGACATATATACACTACCAAACGTAAAAGAGATAGCTAGTGGGAAGCTGCTGCATAGCACAGGGAGATCAGCTCAATGTTTTGTGACGACCTAGAGAGATGGGATAGGGAGGGTGGGGAGGAGGCTCAAGAGGGAGGGAATATGGGGACATATGTATACATACAGCTGGTTCACTTTGTTGTACAGCAGAAACTGATATAAGCAATTATACTCCAATAAAGATGTAAAAAGAAATATTTAATTTAGACAAAAAGTAGAAGAAAATTAGAAGAGCTCATCATTTTAATCTACTTAAATATCAAACATTCAAAAGAATTCATAATAGTTAAATCTCTCAAGGGATAGAGAATGTAATGGTAATGAAACATGTCCTGATATCCCAAATACAGAATGGTAAAATATATGTATCAAGACCTTTAGAAATACTCATCCTTGAGCCACTATTTCCATTCCTAGTTTCCTATTTTAAGAAAATGAATAACCACAAGAAATAAAAATTTATACAAACATTATTATTTGTTCAGCTTATTACTATTTATATTAGAGTAATGGAAAATAGATAGTATATTCAATATTAAGGTTATAGCTAAGGAAATTTTGGCCTATCCATACATTAGTATAGTAATCAGATGTTAAAAAGGTGTTTCACAAAGATAGCTGTTGTTATCAATCTATTACCAATACCAACTAAAATAATTTTTTAATATACTGTAATAACTGAAATAATAATTTACGAACTGAAAAAATAAATGCAATCTCAAGCTGGTATGTTTTCAAAATCTATCATACAAAGAATTTTAAAGGTAGCCTCCATGGGTCTATTTTTTCATATTTCTAATAGTAAGATACTGAATTACCAAGAAGTAAACCTTTAGTAAAACCGACCAATATAAATTTTAGGAATAAATACATATGTGACAAAGCTATTTTTAAAAGGCCAGGGAAGGGGATAATGTATAAAAAATCAGGATGGAGGTTTATTGTTAGGGGAGGGAGAGTTCACAGCGAGGTGGATGCGACAAGGATAAGCACATATAAGTGTATAGTTTATACAAGTAATGTATAGTACACATTGCATCATTCTAGTTCTTAACCTGGATGGTGGGTTCACGGTTGTTCTTTGTTGTTTTGCTTCATAGTTTACCGGTGTGTTGTGGGTATTCTTGTGCTTATACCACATATAAAATCATATTTATAAAAAGGCACAGGAGAAATAATATCTCTCACTGGGACATAAAAAGAACAAAATTCAGCTTTTGGCTTTTGCCCTTGTTAGAACTGTACTGTCATTTCTAGCTAATGTCGCCCCGACTTCTATGCACTTTACTATTTATCTGTCAAATAGGCTTGAACATTCTCAAAATTCTTGGTGAAAAGAGCTCAGACAATTAGAAAGTGAATTCATACAAAGCTGTTTCCCACCATTTCTTCCCAGTAATTTAAGAACTGTCTGGCTAGTTGGATGGGAGTGGCAAGAGGATGATGTTGATAAAGATATCCTAGATGTCATAGCCCTGGTTGGGCTATGCTTGCTAGACCTTTGCTTCTAGATCTCCAGTCCCACACCCTTCAAAAGAGAGGAGAATCATATTTGTAAATATTGTCTGAAGGCAAAGGCACGTAAGAGGATTATGGTTACTGACTCCGTCACGTTTATCGAAAACTAGATAGTAAGCGGATGGATCTAAATACAAATACAATGATGGGTTCAACCAGATTTTTACAAAGTAATCCTTATTTATTCAAACACACGCATACACGCACACTTCCCTTAAAATAGACAAAACAAAGGAAAACAACACTTAATGATGTCCTGTATTTTATTAGGCATTTGCCCCAACCTAGGCATTAAACTATATTATTTAAAAAATAAATCCAAAAGTAGGTGAGCCCAGGACATAAGGCAAAATCCAAATGTCTTGAGTATTCAGTAATGAGAATTAAAGTAATGAGAATTTTAGAAGGAACAGAACTAGAGTAAATTATAATATGTTATGTATATATTTACTGGAGATTGTCTATCTCCATAGAGAGTCCAGTTTTGTTTTCACGGGTCTATTTTCACTAATGCTCTCTAAAGATTTCATAGAAATTGGATATAAGATTTGCTTGCAGCACCGTAGGAAAGAGAATGTATTTATATAACTAGTTTATTACTTTTTTCCCTCTATCAATATAGTACCAAAACATTCCACATACGGTCCTCAAGTTTTTAGAAAAATGGGTATAAAAAGTGAAATATTTAAATAACTTGGTCTTTCACACTGACAGGCAATCAATTATGTTTTCTATTGACTGACCAATTTACTCATTCATTCAAAATCAAAAATATTGATTGACCTTCTAAACTCTGCTAAGTATTTGAATCCAAAAAAAATTTTAAATATGATTTTTATCCTTTTAGAGCCAAGTTTAGTCAAGAAGCTAATCTCATCTCAATGTCATGAGTAATGCTGCAGTCATAATGTCACAGTAGTGCAATATTTGGGGATAAGAGAAGAGGAAATGACCCATTCTTGCTGAGGATTAAGTATATATAATTATATATGATATACTAGGTTTGATGAAATGCCCATAAGACTTCATCTGTACTTTTCAAAACCTAGTAAGGTCCAAATTCAGTTACTTTTATAATTATGGCTTCCATCATGAGCAATTCTTATAATTCTGAAAAAAAAAAAAGGAACAGTAGAAATAGAATATGTGGACAAAGAAGGTACCCCACTTTTTTTCTTAAGGAAAGGATAATTCTACTGCTTGAAGTACTTTTCCCTGTTGTAAGAAGACGCAGGTCAGCAATACTGGCATACTGAAATGTCAGCTCAGTCATCTTTTTCCATGTCTGCCTCACACTGTCTGCTGCTTTTCAAGGTAGAAAAAGCTAATTTGGTGGCTAGAGCTAAATTAGACTTCTTAATTGACATTTCACTTTCATCTAAAATTAGGCCAGCACATGTTTAAAAATCCCTTTTATTTTGAATGAATTAGAGAACAGCTTGCAAAGGCTTGAAAGATCAGAAGGGGTAGTGAGGGACAATCTGGGCTCAGCATTCTTCCAATTTGGCAACAGCTATGGAAGGTGTGTGTGTATCTCTGAGAGAAGTCAATGGCCTATCTGTCTGGGCCCTGAAGACTGAACTGAGCAGCCTGTGAATTAACCCTCTTTGGGTCCACCTGATATGAGCTGTCTCAGTGGTTCTCAAACTTTTTGGTCTGAGGAACCCCTTACACTCATAAAAATTGAGGAACGAAGATCTTTGGTTTATGTGGGTTTTATCTATTGATATGTATCACAATAGAAATAAAGCTAAAAACTTTGTAAAATATTTATTTATCTTTTTAAAAATAGCAAATAATAAATATGCCATTTTAATGCACAATAAATCTTTTTAGTAACAAACAACTATATTTTTCAAAATAAAAGAATAGTGAGAAGTGGCACTGTATTACATTTTTGCAAGTCTCTCAATGTCAGGCTTTAAGAGAAGACAGCTGAATTCTCATAACTGCTTTTGCATTCAGTCTGCTGTCTTATGTTGTTCTCATTTAAATATATGAAGAAAATCTGGCCTCATGTAGATACATAGTTGGAAAAGAGAGGGGTATTTCAGTAGCCTTTCCAGGTAATTTGGGAATTTTTTTTGATGCTGCATCAACATCCAACAAGTGTTATCTTCTTAAAGGTGAGTTGCAGCGTGGAACCTGACACCACGTCAATTAGCTTTTCATACTCTGTTGCTTTAGATCCATTTGTATATGTTGCACTTTGAATCTTTTACCAATACATAATTTATTAGTGTCATGCATCTATTATTTTGGAGTTATTGGTCTACTGAGTTACACAGATCTTCCAAATGTTGGCACATTTCATTGTGTAACATCAAAAAAATCACATTCATGGCTATGATGAGGAATTTCATCAGGTAAGTTTTTAAGTTTTGGAAAGCTGTCATGTTCACAATGGCAGGCACTGTAAATTTCCAAAATTCTAATTTTTGCTTGAAAGCTCGATATTTGTCATTGGCAATAAATACTGTCAGTTGTTTTCTTTGAAGCAATATTTATTTCTGAGAAAACATCTGCCAAATTCTCAAATTTAAATAACATAGTTTGTCAGACATTCTTCAAGCAAAAACAGCATTCCATGAAAAAGGTGGCTAATTCCACTTTTCATTCAAACAATCATACAAGTGTTTTTTCCGGAGACAATTATAGTACTTCAATATGAAACACAAGTGCTTTATGTGTATTTCCCATTTTGTCACACAGAATATTAAAAAGGCATGTGCTCAAGGGTTTAGATTTAATAAAAGAATTAAACTCCACTGCTTCATCAAGAACATTCTTAAGTAGCACTGTCTTTGTTTGCTTGTTTCAACTTTGGCAAAATACAATGACTTCTAGTACAGTTTGCTTCCAATGCCTCCCTCGATTCATAAAAGTTCCACCATTGCTTCTGCACTATTAATGCAAATGTCAACGCCGTGGAAAAGGCAAATAACATCTCAGTAATATTATGGAAGTAGTTTTGACCCCATGGTCTCCTGGAAAGTGTCTTGGGACCTGTGGTTGGTGGACCACACTTTCAGAACTGCCAGTCTATGTGATAACCCACAGATGGAGCCAGCTGGCTACATCACTATACACAGTCTACAAAGTGATTTTCAAAATATAAGCTTGCAAGTATGGGGCACAGGGAAAGAAAGGGGGGAAGAGTTGAACATATATCAGAATCTTGCAGGTGGTGCTTTTGGGGACAAGCTCACACAAACTCACTGTGACAGGAAAGTATTCTTTGGAGGGGGTGTGTTAGGATAGGACGAAACCATCAAGAATCTCAGCTATCCTTCCTTTAGTCCAGGCACTGAATTGCTGTTTAGCTCTCCAAGTACTTTCAGATTATACATTATATCGGAAAATTAAGTGCTTCATTAACTTCTCTTTCTAAACAAAGAATAGGAAACAATAGAGCAAATGGGCAGTTTTGTGGAATGACAGTGTTCCCAGTCTGGGCTTGTCTCAGTCACCTACCGCATCCCCCAAACTCAAATGTGTTCCAGAGATTGGTTGTTGGGCCTAAATATTGCCTATTGATGAAAATATCGATGATTCAAATAATACCAACTCCAAATCCTAATAATTATCAATACAATTCGCTTCAAAGTTTCCTTAACTTTGAATTATTGACTCCGTATCTATGACTTAGACTCCTACTACACTGTCATATAAATGCAGAAACTTATTCAAGATAGTATTTGTTCATCATAATGCAGCATGTATCACGTGCCCAGCATGGTTATGAGTCCTTCTTTTACGTATATTTAGTCATTTAATCCTCAAAACTACCTCGTAAGGTAAGGCCCCCCCACTATTTTATATTGAGAAGATGATCGATGTAACTTGCCTTGGTTTTCACAAGCGAATAGGTAGCAGAGTCAGGGTTTGACCCTAGGCTCTTGAGATTTCAGGCAGTCCGTGTACTTAAACGCTATGCTAGAAGCAAAACAAACCCTAAAACGAGTGTTCTGCAGACCTTTCTTTTAGTGAGCGGTCTCATTTACGGGTTGCTCTTGACTCTTCTCAAAAACAGATGAATCTCTAAACGATCCCCGGACAGAGGCTGCAATCATGTTGTCGCTTCACATCAGAAACTATGAATTCAACAAAACTAAGGCCTATCTCAGGGAGAGGTGACAAATAATAAAAGTATGACGGTGGTGTTTTAAAGGAAACACAACTACAACCATTATCATTGTTTGTATCAATGTAATAACCAAGTTTATCTAAATAATTCTTTTCATTAAGTAGATTTTTACCATGTATTAGCCTAATAATTTCTAGCACTTTGCTCTGTGCTCTGCAGACTCAAGTCACTGAGAACTGGCATTAGATTAGGATCATGTAGTTTCTAGAACCATGGTCCTCAGCCTTGTGCTGTCCTAAATAAAGCACGTGGCTGCCAAGGCTCCTTCGTATTAGCGACACTAGCTCCTGAGCTGATTTTCAATGAGAATCCCCTCCCAAGTGGAAGTGTATCGGTCATTTCAAGTGAGTGAATTTATTTTGACAAACTGAGCTCCGAATTCTGATAATTACATTCACTTTCCAAAAAATCAAAACACTGTTCTAGACTTTTGGAAAAATGAAAAACAAAATCACAGTAACAAAGCACATAGCAAAGTAAAAATTATACTGGATTAAATTAGGAGGCTTATATAGAGAACAAACCAGTGGTTGCCAGTGGGAAGACGGAAGTGGGGAGGGGCAAAATAGGGGTAGGCGACTAAGAGGTACAAGCTACTATGTATAAAATAAATAAGCTACAAGGATATATAGCGCAGCACAGGGAATAGAGTCAATATTTTATAGTAACTATAAATGGAATGTAATATTTGAAAACTGTGAATCATTATGTTGTACACCTGAAACTTACATAATACTGTACATCAACTATACCTCAATAAAAACAAGAAAAAAAAGGAAAAAACAATGAGGCGGCTCATATTACAGCCACACATTCAATTTTAATTCTTTGTGACACTTGGCAAAATTACTTTACCCTTCTGTTCCTCAGATTTCTCTTGTGTAAAATAAGCTAGTATGTACCTCACATGATTGATGCCCACATTGGATTAGATAATGAAAGCAAAAGTGCTCTGTAAAGTTCAGGATGCTTTATCAATGTTAGGTGAAATCATCATAATAATGGTCATTTTATAATGTTGCAAAAAAAATTAAATGAGAATATGCTGGACTTTAAGCCCTATGAGAACAGAAATTTTCATGGTTTGGTCACTGTTCTATATCTAGCACCTAGAATGATGCCTGACACATAGTAGGTACGTAACAAATACCTGTTGCATGAATTTGTGTAACAAGGAAAGTGATCCCTATAGGATGACCCAAGTGGTCACTTAGATCAATTCTATGAATGAAACAAAAATTATTTTCATAGTTTTACTATCAACATCCCAATAACAATCATTTCAAAACGTTCTATTTACTGGCCTGATTGTTATATTTTCCCCCACTAGACTGTAAACTCCATGAGGACAAGGACAGTGCTGAAATGGTTCTCCACGTTATTCCCAGTGCCTAGTACTAGAGATATGTGTTGAATAAAGCAAATTAATTTTAAAAGATGAAAAAGCAGGGCTTCTCATGGCAATAATATACCAAAGAGTAGACTACCAGGCACCATGTCAGCAGCCCTAAATTAGCAAGGATCTTGACAGGCAACAATGCATTAGCTATCTGCATGCCACAAACACTGATGAAAGATAGCAGAACATTCTTAAAGTGTTGTCTCTTACTGCAGGTGGAGTGCAGGAATTCATAGGAATCTGTGTCATCATGCACACTCTTTTCTACTGGGATGGGCTCACAGGCACATTAGAAACCAGCCAGCACTGTTAGGGGCAGCATCAAAATGGACTGCCCAAAAAGATTCAGCAGAAAAAATAAGTGAAAGAGTACTAACATTCCTTTCATTATATTAGCAGATAATCCTTTATCTAGTTCTCCTCCTCTGCGGGGGACCAGAAAATTGGTAATAAATATTTAAAGCAATTTTCTGGAAAGGTTCTGCCCAGGCCAACCATGGAGCTACGTATTAGGCCTAGTGTCACGGAGACAAAATAGAAATGCGATCTGTGAATGCGGCAGCTGTTTCGTGCTGCTTTTGCCTGCTTAGCTGCTAAAGCATGAGGAAAAGGGGCTGTCTGAGCTAAGAAAGTTTAATACCTCGAAGCTGATGTATAAGGTATTATTTTGTCTTCTTGACAGGGTCTGGTGCTATTTTTACCCAGGTTGATGCAGGGGTTAGGTTAGGACTTTAGGAAGAAATGATGATTTATTTTAAGTGCTGTTTGTGTGATAGCGGCTCCCTCTGCGCTCATTTCTGCCAGTTATTCATTGTTCCCAACGTAAAAATGCCCCCTTCTCCCTCTTATGTTCCTTAAAAATACACACCAGCAAGTATCTCCTTGGTAATCCCCCTAACAAGCTGCTGTTTGTTTGCTGGAATTCCTTCCTCCTGCATCACTGCTTCTATTTGTCAGCCTGGGTTCCTCCCCACGCCTGCCGCCAGCCTCCCTGCGTCCTCCTTCATGCGGGTGTTGTTTCTCATTTAAATGAACAGTTGGATTCTTTTATTTCTTACAAGTGCTGGATTCGCCTTATCGCCCTCATTCCTTTGGGGGTTGCCAATTGGTTTTATCCACGGATGTATCATTTCTCATGCTTCCTTTTTTTTTCTTGCAAAGAGAAAGAACCTCTCCGTCAACAAGCCTCTCCGGAGTGAAAGATTAAAAACCTAGACATCACCTACCTTGCAGCTCTACTCCCAACTGGGTTGTGTAAAACTCAATTAAACGTGTCCCCATTGAATACCGCATTACAGTACATTAAACAGAAAATTCTTCGAGCGTGATGACAAAGCTTGAAACCTTGCCTCACAGCTGTTCCTTGTAGCTTTCTTTAACAGTTCAGTCTTTATGGTGCAAGTCTCCCGTTGACATAAGTTTAGTCCAGCTATGAAAAAAAATTCACAGAGCCCCACAGGGATTAAAAGAGAAAAGGGGGGAAAAGTGAAGCTGGCCTTGGCACTTCCCTGGGGCCTCTATTGAAACCGCGCTGCCAACAGACCACTCGAGGCTGAAAAGTCTTCCAGAGGTCTGCGGTCTAACAATTGAAAATGTAATTCCCTTATTTTGGGCAGGTGAATTTTACAGATTCCTTCCTCTACCAAGAACGTTATATTCCCCTGAATACATATGAGAAAGACATGAGTCCCTAGGGCAAGGGATTTTATGCGGACATATATTCACAGAAATTTTAAAAGCCCAATGAATATGTTAGTCTCTTCGGAATTCGTCTCTTCAATAGAACACAACTAAAAAAATGATTCCACACCCCTGCGAACCTCAAAACTGTTATTAACTATAAACTATGCCCTTATATTTCTGTTTCTTGTCCTCTTCCACAATTTTTACTTCTAATCTGGGTTGCCAAGAGGCAATCCTCCTCTTAATTTGTTCACCTAAGTGGGTTTTCAAAGCTTGTTTATTACACAACTCCCACAGGTTTACAAAATTTAGACCAAAACATTTTTCATCAGAATTATAGATATTACTATATTGCCAGCTTCACGTTTTTTGATATTTGAGGCATTTCTCTGCTTTCAAATTTTGGCAATTCAGAGCATAATGCCATCTTCCCTCCCAATCTTTTGTTTACAGTACCCAGCCCATTTGCTGGTGTAGCCGAAGAGGAAGATGGACTGGCTGATTTAAGGCACTGTTTTACCTTCTGTGTTAATTATGATTTATTTTATGTCCACAGTATGATGCATTCTATGATCCTATGTTTGATCTGAAATGCTATATAGTGTTATTAAGAGTTTATTAAGAGATCCTAAAAGCTTTAAGGAGACACACAATAACCATCCGATTATTCAAAACTAAAACAGTACTGTAACGTGGAGCTAGGGGGCATGGTGATACCAGAAGTTCCATTTTCACAATTAACAAATTTAGCTGTGGTTATTAAAGAAGGGCATGTTTGTCTGCACATATGTATATATTCACATTTGTATACGTATATATGTATGTATATGTAAGCTTAGACATACTTTCTTTCTTGTTAAGAGTCATTGTCTAACACATGTGCAATACTTAATTTTGCTCTTAGCATCTTGTTTGAATTCATTGGTGGCAGCGGGGGTTCATTCTTCTCCATCACTATTATAAACTATTGTCTGCAGTTTTTTTTTTAGTACAGAAAGAGGAAGTGTTGCCTATTCTGGACGTTCATTGCAAGGCTGTAAGCTCCAGTACTTAAAATGGAAATGCAGCTGAAGTGGATTTTGGCTGGGGTTCCAGAAAGGTTTTCCCTGTGGACATACTAGAGGCAAAGCTAGATGTTACTAGGGATCCAACAAATGAGAAACGAGTAAAAGGCATACCCGAAAGAGTAGAGCCTCAGCTCTCTAATCCCAAGATGACTGCTAAGTTTAATTAGCAAAGATACTTGATTAAGAGTTTCCAGGGCTTTTTTTATTCAAGGAAGTTTTCAAAGATTAGCTGATTATTCATAAGATAAGTTAATATGAAAAGCAACCTAAAGAGTTCAGGAAAGAGTTTATCTTTCTTTTCCAAACTCTTTGTTAGTATCAGGACAAAACAAAAGACATTTTTTCCATTCCAAGGCAGTTATGTTTCTGAATATGTGCTAGCAGTTATTTGACTCTTATCATGAAGAACTTTAAGAAAAAAACTTTAATGTGTAAAAAGCTTTTATCTATCCTTAATCTTTTTTTTTTTTTAAAGAACCTAGAAGTTTGGTCAATTCCTATATTATACTTTAATTTTAAACTCATGTAAACGATTGAAGAAATTACTATCTTTATCCTCAGAATATTTAAATAGTTTATCTGAATGAAAAATATAATTCCATAGGAATGTATTTCTGCAAAGGTTGGAATCCAAATTTTGTATCTAAGTTATTTTATTCTTTAATTAGAGTTTTAAAGATGTTTTGTGATTTATTTCCATACATGTCTATATAGCCCTTTCTAAGGAAAAAAAAAAGAAACTTTGTTATAAATAGCTAGTAGTGATTATGTTTGTCTTATGCCATCTCTTTCACTTTTATAGTAAAATCATTTATTTATTCTTGTATTTTTAAATGAATTGCCCATCCTCTAATATCAGTGGACTTTTTGGCCGGCCAGAGAACCAATTCACTCCCTCATGTCTCATACGCTTCCGTTCCAACATTTTTGAACATTTGTTTCAACTAACGGATCAACCACATTAGTTCATCATACTTTCAGAGTTGAAGGTTAGGGCACAGCGGCCAATTGCCATTAACTGTATGATTTCTTGTTTCTCAGGATCTTATTTTTTATTTGCTCTTTTTTTAAAAACATCTGAGCAGTTTATGTTCTGACAAGTTTCTCAAAAATGTATTTCTCCAGCAATGGTGCATATTCGTCAAAAAAACACAGATCAAGGCATTTCTATGATTATTCGTAATGCTTTGGCTAATTCACATAAAGAGCACCAAGGCTATCTGATATTGTCTGGTAGTGTCCATTTTCACAGTCCTCTAACTAAGTCGAAGTGTGTCACTTTCCTTTAAGATCCACCTCCTCCTGATACGTGTTTTATTCCTGTTCTCAGAACCATGGTTACTATTACCCATTATTTCTCCCTAAGGAATTGTTTTTCCACTTGGCCATTCATTTGTGTTTCTGGTTATTCCTTCCATAGCTTCAATTGCCTTTAACTGATATAATAATGCTGATATTTTCTATGGCTTTGGCTGTTTTCATCCAGGGATTTCAAGGTGCTTCTAAGATAGCTCGGTTGCTTTGCGAAAGGCAATTAATAAGACAACGAGAAATAAAGACCCGAAAAAGTGAAGAAGCCCGTGTATATTCACACACCAAGACCACTGGAAAATCTTTAAATTTCATTCATCTTTGAATTACTTTGGTTAGGCGGTTAAGAAGATGACTGATACAATTGGAAGTATAGGAAGATCTAGTGATGTCATTTGTTTTGATTCCTAAAGACTGACTGGGGTCAATAAAACTTTAAGGTCACTGAAATACAAAAACAAAGGATCCTGACTCATGCCATTCTTTTTCTGATAGACCTCTTTTAGTTTAAATGTGCCCTGATTTGAGGCCATCACCACTATTGAGAGGTTTCCAGACTCTCTCAATAAAAATTGTGTCCCTCTTTTGAGGAATCCATTGCTGCAGACGTGTATGATTCCATTACCATCATTTGTTCAACTATTTTCCTGCTGATGGGTATTTGGGTTATTCTCTTCACCTCTGCAGCAATGGATCCTCAAAGGAGGAAAACAGTTTTTATTAAGAGAGTCTGAAAACCTCTAATAGCTATTATTCAATGGAATACTAGTCAGTAATAAAAAGAACAAACTACTGATACCCCAAATGACATGAATGAGTCTCTAAAACATTATGCTGAGCACAGAAGGCATGAAGTGTATGATTCCATTCATTTGATGACTCCATTCATATGAAATTTAAAAATAAAGAAAACGACTCTGCTAATAGAAATCAACAGTGGTTGTCTTTTGTAACACGGGCAATCTTCTGGGGTGATGGATATATTCTATATCTTGATTGTACACTTAATTTTGCACATTTCATTGTAAGCCAAAAGTAACTTTAAAAAACAGATTAAGGAAACTAGATTTTTCTTCTGAAAATGCTTTATTTATATTTGTATTTATACAGTAATTTATCTCCTATCTTTCAGTGTTTCTCAAAATAAATTCTTTTTTGTTTAGATTCAAGCCAGTGTGGGCTGAATCATTTCATTAATTTGGCAGGTATGTCACATTTTAACATGACTTAAAAATAAATGCACGGATAGGAATGAACACCGTTTTATTTGTAGGCAATATTGTTCTGTGGACAAACCCAAGGTCCAAATTCTGACTCTATCTGTCCAATAGCAGTAATAACCTTGACCAAAATATAGTCTCAGTTTCTTCATCTGTAATAATTATAGCAACCCTTGCGGAGTAGTGCACAACGTACACAAGGTTTGTTATAAAGTAAGTGTTCAACAAATTTTAGTTTCTCTTTTTTTTGCCTCTTAACTTCAAATGTTCTACCTCTGTACATAAGGCTAGATGTGGAACCAGGTATGCTTCCCATGTAGTTCTGTGTGTTTGATGTGACTAACACCTTGGTAGCATGCAAAACAAAGATGCTACTATAATGCAAAATCTCATAAGGATAGAAAGGCATTAACAGGAAGAAAGGGATCAGCGAATCTCACCCTTTAAATATAAATTGTTATCTATTTTATTGCTTCCCAACCCAATCTATTTTTTTCTACTTTAGACATAAGAAAGCAGGGCAAAAAGGAAGGGAGAAAAGAGAATCCAAATATTCACTTATTTATACAACAAATATTTTCTTGAGTGCTTCCTAGGAGTCAGGTATTGATTCCAAACTCTCTGTTCCTAGGACTTAGAGCTGGAATCAAAATACAAGTAAGTTTTAAGGGAGATGTGATTTATGGACTGTTAACTAGATAAAAAAAAACTTCAAAAACTTTTCGATATTCTTTTCTCAAGTCCTGCTAGCGTCTCAATAGAAGCAAACGTCATAATGGTCTCCTTCCTGCTTCTGAGAGCAGCTGAGATTCTTCTATTGACACAGTTTCTAGGATTGAACTTGAAAAACCAGAAGCAGGGAGTTCCCATTAAGAGTCGTGGCCTTGCAGACTTACCCCTCCTATCTGTCCCACAAGCCAGAATTCTCTGACCTGCAGGGCACAGTGTGGGACTCATCTGTTCTTTTCAGCATTTCCTGGATAGGGACATAATACTGTGGTTGTAGGAGGAAAGAGTGACACAGAGGAGATTTATTTACAACTGAACTGGATGAGGTAATTAGCAAAGCATCTATTTAATCTCTGACTACTAACGGGCAGTATATTGGTATTACAGGACAGGACAGGACATTAATGCTCAGAAGTGCACTAGTAAGTTATGGGAAAAAAAAAATTCCACAATTTTTTCATGGAAAAAGTCAGTAATTTTCAGAGGTCAATAAAGAAACCCCAGAGCAAATACTTTCAGCAACCAAGAGGGGTTCATCCATGCACTCTTGTGTCTCTCTTCCTGGTTGGTTCTATGTAATGGAGGTAGGGGTGTGTGTATGTGTGTGTGTGTGTGTGTATGTGTGTGTGTGTGTGTGTGTGTGTGTGTGTGTGTGTGTGTGTGTGTGTGTGTGAGAACAACCTAGACCTGTGAATCAGTTAAGTGGTGACTTTTGGCCCCCTAACCAAAAATGTCAGCTCACCAGTGCAAGGAATATTATGTGTTTTCTTTACTCCAGTGCCTAGAAAATTGCCTGGCACATAGTAGGCCCTCAATAAAAAGTTGCCGAATGAATGAATGAATGAATGAATGAATGAAAAGCAGAGATACATTCAACTTGAGCTGTGTTAATCTGTTTGCTTTGTGACTTGGGCAAGTTATTTAATCTCTGGGAACCATTAAAAAATGGAGGATAACCCTGTTACTTCCGTTGTTTATTTGTCAGTGTTTAATGATTCAATATTCAGGACAGAGCTTTGTATGCAGAGAGTGCTGAGTGGAGGTGGACTCCCTTCTCTTGCAGACACTCCCTGACCCTGTAATGATTTAACATGTTGTTATAGTAGAGAGTTGTGTTAATTGGATGATTCTATGAGAAAGTATTCTAACGGTGACTTAAATATGTTGAAATGGGCATGTTGCACTGGTTATAACAAAGCATTGTCCATCATTCTAGATTTTTCTAACATAAATCTGTTCCAAGGTATGAAAAAAAATCTAAATTTATACAATAACTGTAAGTTGATGAAATAAACATGTAATTAACAATTTACTAGCGGTTTGAATATTACAAACAGCGTAATATCCCTACTCAATAGGGAGAATTTTATGATTTTGAACAAATTCCATTTTTTATTCCAGGGATTTTATTTATCAGTACCATGTAAATAAGTTGTTTTTGACCTAAAGTTAATAGTTTATTTGGGAAATTATTTGAATAATAAAACACAGTTCTTTGGCCTAAAATGGTTGGAAGCTGAAAACTCAAATAAACCTATATCACAGTAAAGGCTATATCAGAAGACTTTATTTAATGGGGTGAAGAAAATATTTCCTGATTTTTTTTTATTACTATAGGGCAGATCTGACACCATTAGTTTTCTTTCCGTCATAAATACAGACGAGGAGAATTTGACAGGCATCACTATAAAATAGGTTATAGATAAGTTCAGGCATCTTTCCTTCCACACAGACCTTTTACACTCCGTTCTGATGGGGCTTCTTGAATAGAATGACCAAGGTTTGATTTTAGGCTTCTAGGTCACGGTTTCACCTTGACAACAGTTCTTTCATTTCCAGCCGTAACATTTGCTAGGATCCCTAAGGTGCTTTCATTTTTGTAAGTAGTATAAGGAAAAAAAAAAAAAGGAAGGATAGAAAAAAAAAAGATAAAACTTAATTCACATGCTGCAGGACTATCTCTGTGTCTCTGGCACAAAACTTCAAATCCAATCCAAGAACTGGCTGTGTATTAGAAGTCTGCAGATTTAAACCTTGTCCACCATGATCAAACTGGATTTATGGAGCATCATAACTCTCCAGACACCATCCAGCAGCTTATTAATTTAATAGACTCCTGCCCATTCACTGATGTTCCTGCCCTGACAGTCTCTCAAGATAAGGCAAAAGCCTTTTGACAGGACAGAGAGCATATATATTTTCTTCTGTTTTCTCGTGGATGGGGTTGTCGACAACTTGAAATGTGTGGCTCAGCAAATTTGTTTTTTTCCTTCTCTTTTTTTTTCCCTTTTGCTGTGCAGGAAGGATGACAGAGGCGAGCCTCCAGAGAGTTCCAGGGGTCAGGGGGGCCTGTGTTTCCCCTAAGTACTTATTTAGCATTTTGTTTTGCAAAATAACAATGAATTGATTTAAAGGCCTACATGCGGGACAATTTCACCATGAAAAGAAACAACATTACAATTTAATGCCTAATATAAATTAAGAGGTGTTGGAGAGAAAAGGAAAAACAGCAATAAATGTTCCCATTAAACAGGGTACAGCAGCATTTTCTTTTCTTTTCTATAATCCCATTTGTGGGAATGAGGGGGAGTGCCAAAAAAGATAGCACTCAAGCTGTTGTGTATTTAAAGACAAAACAGGAAGAACTTTTCAATGTTCTTATTTTCCCTTTATGATATTCTCATGCTCTACAATGGTGTTTATTTGCAAATGAATTCACAAGTCTCTGAGAGTTATTACACTAGTATATTTGCAAGGTTAACTGTTTCCATCCGTCCTGGTACTCTTCAGTTAAAGACACATCAGTAATCACTAGACCTTGGCTTCTGAAACTTAAGCGTGCACACAGATGACCTGGGATCTAGTTAAAATGCAGATTTGGATTCCGTAGGTCTGCATGGGGCCTAAGCTTTAGCGTTTCTAACAAGCCCATGCAGTACTGCTGGTTGGCAGACCACTTTTAAGGAGCACGACATTAGCCAAGCTTTTAAAAAAGGGCAAACTTAGATACGGACAAATGATATCCCAGTGTCATACCAACGTAAAACATAACTTGAATATATAACAAAAAGTTCACAGATTCCCTACCTGGCATATAGTGGGTACCTGACTAATATTTCAATGAATTGAAGAATTTCATGTAATGGCCTGCTTTTTATAATCTCCCTTCATTTTTACATGTGTGTAAAGATGATTATCTTAATTTCCTTGGAGATAGTTAACTACAATGGTGTATGTAAAGCCAGGGATAAGATGCAAAGTAACATGCCCATTTTCTTATACACATTTTCTCCTCACTTCATTTCACTGATAGAAAGCTATCTTTCTTATCTGTATCTCTAGTCAAAATGCAAAACTATGAAGTCAGACTTCTAAACTAAACTATTGTTTGGCTTAAATGTCCTAAATAGGCCTTTTCATTTTATTTCAGTTTCTGGCTTCCTACACTCACTCTAATCTAGAAACCTACACTCAAAGCACAGAAAGACAGCAGAGATTAGACTTATGATATTTAAGATTTTATATTACCAAACTAGTTCTGATATTGACAGACTCCAAATTATTATTTACTAGTTAATTGATAAACTTTGTATCTTTTGGGGGGAGGAGCACAGGACTGTCATATGTTACGTATTATATCAAGTTAACTATGAAAACTTAAGTTGCTTCGTAGAAGTATTTGATAAGTATTCTGACAATGTTAAGTTTTCATAATAAGCCTCTGAGACTTAACATTTCTTGAAAGAGTGCACAAAGTAAAGGGTACTGAACTGGAGAGCCGTCATTCTTGAAAATCTTTGCTGACAACAGAGGCCAGACAGTGATGATAAATACTAGATTTCTGAAGGAAAAACTGGCTTAAAGTCATTTATTCTTATTGAATTTCAATGGGCGGTAGACAGAACTACATAACTAGATAGATAGAAAAAGCTTAACTGTTCATACTTAAATGGTGTATTTTGGATCCATTCTTCTGGCTGGGATATTCTTGCTTGAAACACCACGATATACTGTCTTGGTTGACCCCACTGTTGTCTGACAGTCTTCACATACTTAAGAAGGACTAATGAGAATATAACTTTTCTGAAGTACTACTGTATGTCATGGCATATAAGGTGACCTTTCAGTTTAAAAATAGCCTTCAAAAATGGGGTTGACTTAAACACCAAGGGAAAATGAAAAGCCTCCAATTTCACGTCTCAGAGCAAAGACTTGAGGTCTGGCTGACTTCCCCCCAGTGAAGAGCAAGAAGAGCAGACACAGGGCCTCCCTGGTGGCGCAGT
Source organism: Leucopleurus acutus (assembly GCF_964270905.1). NCBI lineage: Eukaryota > Metazoa > Chordata > Mammalia > Artiodactyla > Delphinidae > Leucopleurus > Leucopleurus acutus. Next base: position 52,310,728 of record NC_139159.1, on the reverse strand, counting down.
GGTCGAGAGTCCGCCTGCCGATGCAGGGGCCGCGGGTTCGTGCCCCGGTGGTCCGGGAAGATCCCACGTGCTGCGGAGCGGCTGGGCCCGTGAGCCGCGGCCGCTGAGCCTGCGCGTCCGGAGCCTGTGCTCTGCAACGGGAGAGGCCACAGCAGTGAGAGGCCCACATACCGCAAAAAAAAAAAAAAAAAAAAAGAACAGCAGACACAGTCACTGCTTGATGGGAGAAAGTCAAGTGGATCCACAAAGAATTGCGCAGCAATGGTGAGCCAATGTCCTGGCATGGCTGCTCTAAAAAGATGTCAAATAAAACCCTAAGGTTTGACAACATCTTTGGCATGTATATAGATTCTAATTTTTCTAAATTCTTTTATACCTCTTCATTCTAACTGATGTAGCACAATGTATGCTGTGTTTACATAGGATATTCCAAAGAAATCCTCTTGTATTAGATTCTCCAGCATTGAAAAATCTTGCTAAGACATGGAATACTTTTCTAGATGTGGAGAGAAGAGTATTTTGAGTACTGGATTTTCAAATGATGTTCATACTAGTGATTTTTGAAACGAAAGCAAGTCCCACTAGAGTTTACTATGTTGAATGATGCATCCTAATACCCATTCAAAATAATTCAAAATTCAGTGAGTATATTCTACGTATTGTCCGCGGAGGAGAAGTGAGAAATGGTGTCATTGCATCTGAGGTGTTCACGTCCAACTCGGGACAATGCACAAGCTGGGGTGGAGCTCTCTCCCTGGGATGGGGCACAGAAGGCTTTTCAGAGGCACTTATACATGCTAAGTCTTGAATGATACCTGTTGCCAAGATAAAGATGTCCAGAAGGTTATTAAGCAAAAGAACCATGATGTATAAAGACAGATATGAGCAAGTAAAGAATAGCTGAGGAATTTTAAATAACTGAGTATAGTTTGAGTACAGGGTATCTGTGGAGGATGAGTGAGAAATGAAACTATAAGTAGTAGGATAATTTTAAAAAAATTCCAGATGGGATAAGCTACGGGAAACATAGAAATGAGAAGAAACAAGACTAGAGAATGATGTTTAGTGGATGGACAGTGATGGAGAAACCTGGCACTGGGTGTGGAAAGGGATACATCAGATCAAGCCTCGTGGAATAAAAAGCTGTCAACGAGGAGGCCTGTGACAGAGTCACTTCAATGGAATCATGAAGGCAGAAACAGCAAAAGAGAAGATGCTGGAATTCAGGAAGTTAAAGGAATGCATGCAAAAACTTTGCAGAAGCTTACCTAAGAAAAGAAGCAGAGAGGGCTTCCTGTTAAATATGATGAATTGATTGCATGCATTTATTTCTACTCCCTTTCAGGAACGTGACGGTAGAGAAGAAAAAAACGATGATAAGGGCAAAGAGATGGGGCAGAGTAGGCAATAGAAGTCAACAACATCTTGGAAGCTAGAAAACTGATGGAGTGACAGATGACACAGCAGAGCACAGAAAGCCGAAATCCAAGTACTTGAGCAGCTGGCCAACAAGTAGCAAGCAGATTTATTCTGCAGAATCCTGGAAAAGGTCAGAGAGTAAAGGCACCTGGTACCTTGAAAGGTAGGGTAAGCAGTGGAGCTAAAACTTGCAGGACTGGCCTTCTAAGTAAGAAGCTGTTAGGTCTACTTGCTCAGCTATTCCCTGCAGAGCTAAGTGACATTCCTTTCCCACTCTGGAGGTTTAGTCTTTGAAGAAATGGAATAGAGCCTTTAGATCCAGAGACACAGGCTCAGTCAAAGGTAGTACTAAAGTTTCACCTGCATTAGAAGATTAAAGGAACATCTACATTCTCAGCAATGAGATAGGACTTTCCCAATGTTCCACCTGGTCCAGTTTGCCCGCAGAGTCCGCAGATTGCTGGTTACAGGCTCAGCCATCTCAGAAATGAGACTGGCGTTCTCTGGAGAAGCTAACCGTGCTAAGACAAAAAATTACATACACTGTCATTTGGAGACCTCATTACCATGGCTAGGTTGTCATCCTATGACCCCACACAAAAGCTACCAGTTGACAAGCTCTGCCTTCTCAGGCTGCTCTTGCGTTCACCCCTTAGTGCCCCACTCTTAAACGATGAAGTAGGTATTCATGGATCTCAGCCACTTGAGGAAAGCTTCAACACTAAATACAGGGACAAAAACAGGCAGGAGAAAGTAAGAAACAATGCATGGGACACACAGCTTCCTAATCATTCTCCACATCCTACTTCAGGGATAAAGGAAAAATATCCATATTAAAAAGAGCAAGATGTTGAAAAAAAGGAACAGTCAGGGAACAAGAAAGACCCCTTGTAAATTATAAACATGAGAGTTAAAATTCAATAGTGAAGGTAAGGTATAAAGTTTGAGGACATCTCAGAAAGTTCAACCAAGTCAGATTTCCTAATCATGGGAACATTATTAAATCCATACTTTATATTGCTTTTCACAGTAAAGAAAAAGCTATAACCCATTCATTTATCGATTAATTCTTTCATAAATATTTAATGAGCACCTACTATGTGTCACAGATGGCTTCAAAAATCAGACAGAATTCCTGTCCTTAAAGAACTCTCATTCTTGGGGTGGGAGGATGACACTAAATTTTTAAAATAAATGCTAAAATGCCAGATATGAAGATAAATGAGAGAGATGTTATAGACTGAATGCTTGTGTCCCCAACTCTAAATTTATATGTAGAAGCCCTAACAACCAATGTGATGGTATAAGAGGTGAAGTCTTTGGGAGGTAATTAGGTCATAAGGGTGAAGACCTCATGATGGGATTAATGTCCTTACACACACACACACACACACACCCCACCATATGAAGATACAGCAAGAAGGTGGACATCTGTAAACCAGGAATATGGGTCCTCACTAGATACCAAATCTGCCTGCACCTTGATCTTGAACTTTCCACCTTCCAGAACTGTGAGAAAGAAGTCTGGTGTTAAGCTACCAGCCTATGGTGTTTTGTTATAGCAGGCTGAATTGACTAATACTGAGGAGAACAAGGAGAGAAACAGAGGCAGAGTAGCTAGGCAGACCCTCTGGGATGGCAACATTTGGAGACAGTTTTGAATAAAGCAAGAGAGGGGCCCATGTGGGGGCAGAGCAGGGCACAGTGCAAAGGCCCTGAGGCAGAGGCATTCTTTGTATTTTCAAACAAAAGCAAGGGCCTGTGACACTGGAACAGAATAGTTAGAGAGTCATAGTAAATAAATAACCCACACTTCAGGCTTTGCAGGCTAGGGGGTCTCTGCCACAACTGCTCAACTCCGATGTTGTGGTGTGAAAGCAGCCACAAACAAATTATACAAACAAATCATGGTAGCTATATTCCAATAAAACTTTATTTACAAAAACAGGTGGTGGGTCAGATTTGGTCTCACGGGCCATACTGATCCTTGTAATCAGGCTAATGGCAAAAGGAAACCACTTGTTGGAGGGTTGTATGTGCTTCTACTTTTCCATTTTCTCTGGAAAACAAGAAGCAAGGTCATTATCTAACAGGGGATGGTATATATTTGGGGAGACAGAAGTCTGCCATAGTCCCTTTGAAGACGGATTCGGAAAAAAGATCTGTATCGCCAGGCTACTTACACTGAGGGATCCCATTCACCTCACGGTCAAATGTAATATAAACTGGTCCGCATTGGTTTCTGTTCTAATTTTGTTGTTGTGAGTGGTGGTGATGGCCTCATTGTTGTATTTTGACCACACATTTATACAGCACTCACTGTGGGTCAGGCGCCGTTCTAAGCACTTTATAAATATTACTTCCCTCAGCTTCTGCTGCTAGGATAAAGCCAGGGGAAGGTGGAAAGTTGGATTGATTAGAATGAGGGTATTCAGGCCACTAACGGCCAGAGAAGGAGAGAAAAGTGAGAGGGTACAAGAGAGTAATTAGAAAGATGGACCCATGGAATCCAAGTCAGGTCCTCTGAAAGTAAGGACGGGAGGTTGGTGGGCGGGGCAATGATGGTGAAGACATAAGGGCATCGGAGGTACATTTGGTGTTGAAAAAATTGTTGGAGTCAGGTAATGAGTGGAGAAAAGAGGAAGATTTATATTATCTTCTAGAAAGACGTAGGTACCAACATTATTTCTTGACAGATAAAGTCTTGTTTTTATTAGTGGATGGACCTGAGCTTTACCTTTGACACAATAATCAATAATCTTAGTAAAATCCCAGTGGGAATGTGTGTGCCTCAGAACTTTCGGAAGCTCTCCATTACCCCCTTGATGAGGTCTTTAGACTGAGCACTCAACCGAACCCACAACATGGCCCTCAGAAACGTTTGCAGGCTTGCCCCTCCCTAGTCTTATTTGTAAATTCTCTGTTCTAAAGCGTGCCCTGACACTCTCATGAAAACACGGCATGTATCTCAGCCTGTAAACTTTTAGGCACACACTTCAACCTCCTCAAATGCCTTCCCCCATTTCTCAAACTTATATTCAACTTTCAATATCCAACCAAAAGTCCACATCTTCTGTCAACTTTGCCTTGACCATGTAAGACAGAACTCAGCGTTATGCAACCTTCATCAATTAAGCTCTTTCAACAAACTCCTTAAGTCAGGGGTGTGTTTCGTATTCCTTTGTATCCCTCATGACACCTGGGCCATATCACGTGCAGAGCCTGTGCTCAGTTACTTTTATTTTATTTGGAAAATTATCTTATGAAATACAAAGTGTCAGGACATTTACAGAGATACTAAAGAAAAATATATATCACTAGAATATAATTTAAATTCCATGGATGAGGGACTTCACGGGTAAGGCAAAGATTTTTGTTCTGTTAGTTTGGGTTGTATAAAAAGAAGAGCAGGAGTGTAGTTAAGACAAAGGGTGATTTTCGTTTGCAAATATTTTTCTTAAATTATATAAGGACGATAATCAAAGTGAAGAAAACTATAAAGGAGGAATACAGAAAGATTTTCCCAAACCTTACCACCTTTACAGAAATACTTCCATAGTTTCAATGTATTGATATTTCTTCCCCATGTGTTTTGCTGTACATATACTTTTAAAATACAATTATAATCATACTAGGCACGAAACCTCATACTCTACTTTTCAGTTGGAATTATAATACAATAATTTTTTTTCTATGTAATACACTGTTTTAAAGAAATATTCCCAATATCTTACTCTGAAAACATTCACCCTAAAGAGCTGTTCCTCATTTTAGCTGATAAAGATCCTTTTGGGGGTAGCTTTCAAGATTAGCATCACTTTGAATGACAAGCTAACATCCCTGAATGATAGTGAGTCACCTCTCAAAAGACCCCACTCTTCATTTTTCATTTTTATACTTATGAAACTGATATATTCTTAGCTCTTATCATTTGCCAACATCCTACCTGGATTTTTACCCCTAAGAGACAGAAGCTTCATTCATGCATGGATCCAGGATGGTTTAGAATATTTTTCTCCAACATATGAGAGCTCATCTAATCCACTGAAGTAATTAATAGTATTATCGTGCAGGATTATTTACCAACATTTCATTAAGGAAACTCACAGTGATATTGATACGAAAACAAATGTATTTTTTTCCACATCAAATAGCATACATTAATAATAACTCAGGACATAAACTACTCAGTATGACCAGACCCAGACTGAAATAACATCAGTAAATCACTAACATAATTGTAAAAACAGTAAATGCATAGTAAAAAATGGAAATGGCAGAAGGCCCTATATTTGCTGAAGTTGCTGTCATTCTGCAATTTGCAACAGACAGCTCCACTGTAAATAACACATTCACTGGTGGGGTCACTTGTCTCAACCTTAAGAACCCCTCAGAAATGACAATTTGAATCAAAACGATGGTTTTCTAAAGCAGCCATTTAAAGCAATCACTGATTCCTAGAACAGGCATAATAAATTGCTCACCCCCCAAACATCTCTCATTCTTAGAGAACATAACCAGAAAAAGCCTCAGATGTTCATGAAACATATTGGGTTTTCGGCATCGCGTTATCCTGTGGTGCCCTGCAATCAATTACTGTGATGCCACCATCATTAATAATTTTCTTAATGAAAATGATTCTGTTGATCTCTGCTGTATTTTAATTATCAGAGTTAAGCATAATTACACTGCAGCTCTGAGCTGGCATGTGGACTCCTTTAGGGCGCAATTTTGTTTTAACACACTGATAATGTAATTTTACATTGTGTCAGTTTGTTTGGTTATTATCCAGTTGTACAATTCCACTGTATTCCTGATAACAGATAATAACCTTAGTACCTCCTATATCCTGAAGTCATTTAAAAAGCAATATTGGAATTCTGCGGCTAGCTAACTTAATCGCCTTATGATTTTATAATTCCTGCTGCTAAATATTTGGTCGAGGCACCCACCCTCTTTTAAGAATACTGTAAAACTAGGCAACAGTTATACATTTTCTGTGAACTACAGAATGGTTAAATAAACACTTAACTATGAGCACAAGTTTTTCTTTTTCAATTACTTTCTTAGTTATATAGCATTAGGTCCTTTAAGTAAAGTTAACCATGAACTTGTAGGCTAGTTGGGAAAACTGACTGCCATGTTAGACAAGGCTGTTTCAACATTCTAGGAACATGCAACAGATCCTCTATTTTAAGGTGGAAAATAGTCCAGACTTTTGCAAGCGTTCTTCTAATGAAAGATCTTTGTTTTAAACAGCTGATCAATTTAGTCAGTGTGCAGAAGGTTGCTCATCCAAGTTAGGTTATATGAGAATTACAGTCATTATTTCAACAGTACCCGGTATAGGACCTTGAACGTAGTACACAGTCAGGGTTTAACTGAATTAATTGCATGATTACATTTGTCCAAACAAGCAAAATCAGAACTTTGAAGATGGTCACAGAATGATTTGGAGATTAGTTTTCTACATGACTTTAAATTGCTGTGGCCTTCGAAGCAACAGGGAAATTAGCATAAGGTACTGCTGTCACTGCTGTTTTAGTTCTGGAAAATTTTTTCTTAAAAACCAAACCACAGAGCAAGGGAAAAAAAGTTTCATTGATAAATATGTACGTAAATTTGTGAAGAAGACCAATAACCTACAATCTAGGCCTAGTAAATGGTATCATCAAAACTCTGCTAAATTGCATAATTGGGAATCAAGGTCAACATGCTTAAGATTGAATATCAATTTCATCACGTATGAGCTAAATATCCTTGAATTATTTACTTACCTAAACCTGAGTTTACTCATCTGTAAAGTGGGACTAACTCTGCTTACATCATAATTTTCTTGTAACGGTAAACCAGAAAACGTATGTAAAGTGTTTAAAACCATGCCTGGCATAGAATATGTGCTTAATAAATGGTAACTGCTATTGCTAGTTTTAATATTATCATCATTATTATCTTTATACTAGCTTTTTACATATGACTTTCATTAAAAATATCATGTGCCCAAGGGAAAAAATATCTTTAGGCAAAGGCTTTTCTGGCCTCTGATTCTATAATGCAGTTCTCTGAAGATACTGTGGGTTCACAGGGACCCAATGGGATTTATGGAATTCTTGGCTATAAATCTGGTATCTGATGACCAGGTTTTCTCACACACTTGCTTGATACCAACATGGAGGCCTGGGTTCATTTCCTCTAAATTTGTCCTGACATATAACCAAAAGGGCAAACTGGACTGAGTATAAGATCGTCAGCAATATACTATTTATAATAACATATGCAGTTATGCGTACGGGTGCATCTTCACAAAGATCCTGTGAGAAGGCCACTGCTACTTCATTGTTACAGTTGAAAAAATCAGGACTTAAAGAGGAAAAGTGGTTTGCCCAAGGTTCCATCTAAGCAACGGTTTTTTTACCATGATATTGTGCTTTTATATAAAAGGAAATCTTCCATGGTTAAGGTGAGATTGAGGGTTAGCTGATACTTCTTCACTCCTGTGATTGACAACGTTTCTTCTCTTCATCCAGATACCTAGAGAATGTGGCTGCTCTGAAATAACACTCCACGAAAACCCAAATAATTCAATTTTTCCTCATTTGCAGCGAACTGAATGAACAGACTCACATGCAAGATGCTAAAGGTTTAATTTCGAATGAACAAACTCACATGCAAGATGCTAAAGGTTTAATTTCGTTCAAAAACATGAAACTCGAAGTAACTTATTTACTTTTCACAAATGAGAAAGGGCACCATACTGTGCAAATGCTATAAAAAAATACAGAGGTATAGAGAAAAGGGAAGAAGTTAATTTCCAATGCTCGACAGGCATTCACGGATTTTAGGAGTAAGTGGGCAGGCCTCTGCTCATCTTCCCCTCCAGCAGCCTCCCTTTAACTTCAGCATGGTGCTTTTTAGTATTTTTCCATTGGAGATAAGTAAATTAGAATTATCTGGAGTCTGCTGAGAATAATGGCAGAAACCAGACAACCCAACAAGTCTGGTCCATCAGTGTCTGGATGAGCTAATTACTTTCTGGAATGACAGGGGGTAGTTGAGGCAGGGAAAAAAAGGTACATCAGATTATAATATTAATGCTAAATACTATACTTTTTTTTTTTTACTTTGATAAAACAGGATGATGGCAGCCTGTCAAATAGCACTAAGTGATGTAATTTGATAATAATTATTTGATGGACACCCTGGAAATGAAAATTTTATAATTATATTTAATTTTACTGCTAGCCCACATTTAAAAATACTTCAAAAAGTAAGCATGTTTCTTAAATGGTAATAGTTACATGCCATAAGAAAATATTATAAAAAATTTCACAGTGAAGGCATTTAAAAATGCTACATATACGTATTTCACATTCTATTTGTAAATAGGTACTAATATAGTTTCAGATAGCCAGGCCCAATAAAGGTGATTTTTGGCCTAGAATTCATAAGTAGTTTAGGTTCTTAGCTAGAAAACAAAATAAGGCAATGCAATTTTGGCATCTGGAATTTACTTTTCATCTTCAGGGAGAGCTTTTTAGACATTAGGAGTAATGTGTTGCATCTGGCTACGTGGATGTTAGCCCATCAAGCAACCATTCTTTTCTGTCTGGAAGTAGCACTTTGGTTTCACTTGGGGAACTACTTCTCCTTTGTCTCAGTGGTTTATGTGGGGTTAGGTCTACAGATGATTGTAGTTTGTAAGGAAGAGTCATAGGGATTAATTGGTTCAAGCATTGGTATGTGATGTACCCCAAGTAAAACTCAGAAAAGCTCTCTTTTCACTGGGATTGCTGTGCTTGTAGAAGAACTCTGGAGTTTCCCACCACTTGACAAGGACATTTCTGAGGATGAAACACACAAAGAAAGAAGAGGCAGAAGATAGAGACCGTCTGGGGACAAAGTGTAAACTGATCCTGAAGTTTAGAAGATCCCTGGATTCTCAGTTATATGAGCAGATGAACTCCCCTACCCCCAATACGCTCACACACACACACACACACACACACACACACACACACACACACTTTGATTATGTTTTGTATAAGCCAATTTCATTTGGATTTCTATCATTTGAAAACAAAACAGCCCCAACTGATAAATAACATACACATTATGAAAATGTCTCGCACATTACAGATGTTCAAGTCAATATGTACCTATTAAATCTAAATCACCAAACCCTTCCAACTACAAAACTCTTTTGCTTTGAGAAGCCTGTGAAGACAGAAGGCTTCAGAGCTCATGCGGTCCTGGTAGGAGTGATTCCTGGGGTCCTATTTTCCATGATGAGAACAATCCCTAGTATAATCCTAGAATATCGAGGTATTCACAGAACTTTGAGTGAACTATTCCCTTCCTCCAAAGGCAACCTGAATTCCAGGAATTAGCACCAGGCCTCTGAAGCCCATCTAGGAGATCAGAGCAGAGTCTACAGCAGAGTTTTCCCAAGTGTGTTAACCAGAGAACTAATTCCAATGCTCCAATGGATGTCCACTGGTTGGAGAAAAAAATATATGCGTATCTTATAGTCAAACGAGTGACACAGGTTTTTATTTTGTTTTGTTTTACTACAGGGCTTCTCAGAGCATTCACACCAGAAGGCCTTGTGAGTTTTCAAGAGGGGCCAAGATAGGCAATATTTGGTCCTGGGACTTTTCCTTTAATCCTAGGGTTATGTGAAGTGTACTTTGGTAAGTGTCATATTATAATAATACTCTGTGATTTCTGCACAGAAATGCTTGAGTAGTTTAAGAGAATTTACTCATCATGTGATAGTGTCAAGGGGAAAGGTAGCGTCACACAGTACAGAGAGTATAGGATTTGGAATTATCAAAACCTGGATTTAAATTTGGCTTCTCTGTTAGCTCTCCTGGACCAGGGACAACATACTACTGCTCTAAGTCACACACAATGTAGGTTGTGTAAATTAAGAAACACACTACTTATCTCATCTAGCTGCTTGAAAGCTTAATGCAGGGAGAACGCATTCTAATATGTACAACTCAGGCCCTTAATTAGACAGATGTGTGTTTGCATCCCACTTTAAACACTTAGTAGTTGAAACACTTTGCTGTACAGCAGAAATTAACACAACATTGTAAATCAACATTATATCTCAATTAAAAAGAAAAACAACACTTAGTAGCTATGTGACCATGTCAAATTACTTAATCTATCTATGCCTCAATTTCATTTTTTATAAAATTGGGTAGGATGTTAATTACCTACTAGGAGGTATTAACTGATGATTAAATGAAATTATGCATATACAGTAGTTACTGCAGTCCTTGTTATTTGAATTGCAATGCCATCTGTTCTTGTAAGTTGAACAATATCGAGTTACCTTTTGTAGGTTAAAAACTACTGAATATTAGGAATTCATATTGGTCATCATCACAGTATGTGATGTGCCTATTATAGTTTCTAGCAGCCATTCATCATTTGTTTATCTGGTCAACCAATCATTATTTACTCTGTGCTCTTTTTGTACAGGCAGCATGCCAGACCAAGGATAAAAAGATGACTGAGACATAATCCCTGCCCTCAGTAAATATAGAGTAGATTGGAAAGGCAGGCAACAATACCTAACTTTTTACTACTCTTTTTTTGAAACATAAAATGATAATCATAAAACGAGGTTAAAAGAGCAATGAGAGAAGTGCATAGAATTTGGTATGGGAGTACCAAGGAGAGGATAGGATGCAGGGGTGCTTAATAAAGGGTGGCTGTTATTATCCATGTACAAAGCTAGCACACAGTTGGGCTCAATCCACGCTTTATGAGTTAATTAATAAGCTTCTACAAATTACTCCAAAATGTTTATTGCCAAGAGGCTTAAGGTACATCTAACCATAATGCAAACACGTAAACATGTTCAAACTAACGTACTCCACTGAACACAGAATTACAATTTGGTTATAGTGTTTTTCCTTATGTAACAATATAATAATCACCTCTTCTAAAACAATGCCCGATTTAAACATGTAATGGATTTGGATTATGATAGAATAGCTATCCTCTTGGTTCCTCCATATTACATTGCCATCAGAGAGATAAGATATTGTACAACAAAAATTTAGTCCCAGTCACTGATCCTACACTCCAAGCCGTCTTTTGCAGTGTTTGCGTTCTGAATGTGGACACTGGTAAGCTGGTTCACTATAATATTGCTTCCCATTGTGATAGAACATAGTGACATATCCTGGGAAAATCTTACTTGCCTTCTAGTTAAAAGCTCCCACCAGCATACCACAGGTATTTGGTGTTTGAAAATAAGTGGGTATGAGACCAGCAGTTACAGAAGGAAAAGGAATATAATCAGATCCTGGTGTGCAGATTGTCTTTTTAGCTTGCAAATTCCCTCTTTCTGGTGTTTCAACTTTCAAAGGCTTATGGTAGTTTAAAGGCAATCCTCTTATAAGTGTACAAATTGTAATGATTATAGGAACAAGTTGTAATTGTTTCTAGCAAGTTTTTAAGAGTCTTTGATGTTATGATTAGTGTTTTATATGTTAATATATTGATAGGGGTGCTTATTTGCTTGTTCCCTTGTATGCTTTTATGGTTTCTAGGTTCAATGTGCAAATACATCTTTGATCTCAGTAGGCCTATTTGGTTAAAAAGGAAAGCGAAAAGAAATTAAACATGAGAAGCACAAAGTTTTGCAATATTTACGAAGGAGTGAGATTAGGGATTTCACTGTAATAGTACAGAGCTTGGGCCCAGAACTTAAATATGGAGAAAAGTGCGGCAAACCACACCACACACGTGGAGGGGCCTGAGTTTGGGGGAGTCGGTCCCATGTTGTGTGTCCCGGAGCAGCGGTTCCTTTGCAGCCGGGGTGTATAGCCGTTTGACACAGTCTAGGTTGATGCCACACTGAGCAAATCAAAGGCAATGCTCTGCAAGCCATCGCTTCCTCTCTAGCATTTGCCCCCTGCCCTTCAGAAATCACCATGGGGAGGAATTCTCAGTCTTTGCAATGGCTTCCTTTTCAGCTATCCCCTCATCGTGTGTGATTTCAGGAAACTGGCTGGAATGCAGCGCCTTCTAGAACTCGCACCTTGACACCCTGACACGGACTGCCAAATTTCAAAAGGAATTTACTTTTTGAAGGGTGATGCCTAGGAGAGGAATCCGAGATTTCATCAAACCCGCTCCGAATAAAAGTAACAGCGAGGAAGATACTAGTCAAGGCACTCCAATCCACGGTTAGGTGAATGTGTATGGCGCTAAGTAATTAATGGTCTAACACATTTTGTTTTATGCTATACAGGAAAAGAACAAAAAACAAAAAACCCAGTAGGCTTGCTGAAACTACAGGTTAGGGAGATTCATAAGGGAAAAAGGAAGAGAGAGGACCCCATTTTACTCCCCTTTCAGCTCATTTGGTTCTAGTTTGCAACACTCAGGTTTCAATACATCCAAAGCCAGAGGGAAATGATCTTGCACTTACCTTTGCTGTACACAATGCAGTTGTTTTTGTTGTCTTCCACTCCTTGCCAAGTCACATCCAGGAGCCACTTGGGACCAGCAGTCAGCACCATGGGGACCTGAGCCTTTGTCTTCTGTAGAGAGAATGATAACAAACGGATGCCATTTGCTTTCGTTGATTAAAAAGTTGAATAATAACTGTACTAATCATTTTATTTTTCCAAATAACTAAATCTCCTAAACCATAATCCAAGTCCTTATTCCCCTGTCTCATGATATCTTTTTAAGACGACAGAAGCTGTAAAGCTTGACTGCTTTCACTAATCTGAAGGGTGGAATTATTATCAAGAATATTTTTTTTTCTAAATGATACTGGATCAGATCTCCAAGATTAGACAGATCTCTTGCAGCTCTGAATTATAAAAAGAATGCAGATGACTTTCATCGCAAAGAGCAGAGTGTTTAGAAGTGAACTTTAGACACATTGTACTTTACTATCAACAGGATCTCACTATTTCCTGAAACAGACAGGAAAGAATTTAAAGAATCAGGATCCATTTCAAAGCTCTATCCTGAGCAACATTTATATTAGAGTAGAAATTTATTCTGAATGAATAATGAAATCCACCAACACCCTTTTCTAAGTATGGACATGTAGTCCCACTGAAACTGAAATAATATTAATGCTAATGACTCACCATACGCTGTCTCCGAAAAGACTATAAAAGAGGAATTGGGAATAAATTCAGATGCAGAGCAACTAAAGCATGACATTCCTTGCTCTGAAAAGCATAGAAGCAGGGAGACAAGTGCTCTAGTTCTAACAAAATATTTTCAGTGTATATTTTAAATACAAGGCTCGAAAGGGTCATCATTTTAGGCCGTTTGCAACCCAAATTATTTGCCTTTAACTATGTTAAACATGGCAGGAAATAAACCAGGGAGGAAATAAGTAAGCCTTAGCAAGACTGGTGTTTCCCGATGAGTCAGAGTGAATTGGCATTCAGATGTTTATCATTCACCAGCCCAGGTTCTGTATATCAACTATCATGAAACCACAACACAGAGTACAATACCAGGGTCTCAAGGTAATTTTTGAACTGGATTTTCACCTAGATATGATCCTACCGGAGAGATCTCAGCCCATTATGGGACTTTCCCACATGTTATGTGCTATCACAAATTTCCCAAATTGGCATTAGCAAGTATCCACTTGAGGAGTTCTATGTAATCTAGCCATTTCAAATCTCTCAGGAATCCGGAAACCTCGTTTCACTGGCCAAATGACGACACTGATAGTGCATGAGACACAGATCTTCTATTGATACTGCAAAGCCATATTAAAAGCTATGCATAAAATCAATGCTAACCCATTTTTTTTTTTTTTTTTTTTGCGGTACGCAGGCCTCTCACTGTTGCGGCCTCTCCCGCTGCGGAGCACAGGCTCTGGACGCACAGGCTCCGCGGCAGGTGGGATCTTCCCGGACCGGGGCACGAACCCGTGTCCCCTGCATCGGCAGGCGGACTCTCAACCACTGCACCACCAGGGAAGCCCCTAACCCATTTTTGATGTATCAATTATATTGTACGAGGTAAAAACTACCATAAAATATACTACTTAATGGAAAAAATCAACCATGACGGACAAATTAAAAATAAGTCTAAAAAAATACTTCAAATATTAAAACAGAGGAGGCGGTAAACCAGATCAACCATAAGAAATACTAGCATACTGATTTTCCATATTCATACTTTAATTCATTTCAAAGTCTTCAATTTTTCAACTATGTATCTTAATATTTGGAAAGTAAAACCATGAAAAACAGTTATCTGAAAGCCCTGGGGGAAGAAAGTAATTTTATATTATAATTTTTTAAAACAATCTAGACAAAGTGGTATCAAGTTATCCCTCTGGTTATTAGTCTAAGTCAGGGTCCCCAATCCCCGGGCTGCAGATAGGTACTGTCTGCTGCCTGTTAGGAACCTGGTCACACAGCGGGAGGTGAGCGGTGGGCTAGTAAGCGAAGCTTCATCTGCCACTCCCCCTCACTTGCATTACCGCCTGAACCATTCCCATCCCCGCCACCCCGGGGAAAAACTGTCTTCCACGAAACTGGTACTTGGTGCCAGAAAGGTTGGGGACCGCTGGGCTAAGTGACGATTTTGTTTTTCCGTTTTCAAAATATAATTTGAGAACAAGTAAGCTTCTTCAATCTGAAGTGATAGTGGCCCATATCCAATTAAATCATAGGTCTTAATTATGCATATTTCAGCTCCTTTTACTACTAGAGAAGCAGGTAAGTCCACAGATCAGTGTCAGCAGGTCTCCAAGCAAGCAGAGCTAGTCACGGGAGAGACTCCACCGTTTCGATAAGCCTGCGCATGGGGGATTTAGTGGTGTCATTTGTAACATCTGCTCTCTTCTGATCTTAAATAACAGACTTTAACAACAGGCATCTGGCTCATTCCTACTGTATTCTCTTATTTCATGAGAAAGACATGCATCTTAAATTATTTCATCTTTATACCCAAAGTTCTTAAAGCCACGTGGATTTCTACACAGTAAAGCAGCTTTTACAATTTTCCAGAGATAATATGAAAAATAAACATTGATCACAAATTCTTTAGGGAATCTTTACTGTAAAGTAAATCAATTGGTTTGCCGGTACCACAATCTTCCATTAATTTTACAAAGGAACCTGCTTATCCAGTCTTGTGCTGGGTGCTAGGAATAGGGAGAGGTCTTTTTCGGTGAAGGATACAGATACATTAAAAAAAAGTTTACTATAAGGCAAACAGTAGCAGGTAGGGAGCGCAAAGTCATGTGTCAATTGTTTTGGGGTCAATGAAGGGCGAGAAACTCCTGTCCTGTGGCTTCTGGGACGTATCATATCATGCAGGAAGTGACTTTCAGGCAAGATCTTGAAGGAGAGACAGGAAGCATTTGCAATTGCTAGTAATGGCCTGGGCGAAGTCTGAGCAGTGTGTAAGAGTGGTATGTACAGGAAATAGTGACTAGTTCTGGGATTCTTTGGTTTCAGTTCTTACATGAAGTCTTTAGAGCTGTTCTTCATATACAGAAAGCACCAGATAACAGTTACCTGTCATCACTGGAATCATCATTGATACTATTATTATCACTACCTATAAGTGGAAGGGCCATAACAGCATATGTGTCCAGAAAAGCAGGTTAGAATCAGATCTTGAAGGACCTTTTCATATCAAGCAAAACCTTTCTGTGCTTAAACCTCTAAGCAGAAGGAAGACAGTAAAGATTTTTTTAATCAGGAAGAATAAGGTTGCTACTATTGCTGCTACTTGTGCAAAATTCCTTACTTATTTATTCCTCATATATATTTTCAGACAAAGATATTGCAACTCAAAGATTAAATCATTTCTTTTAGGTCAAATAGCTGGCAGAAGACAGAGCCCATATTTACATTTAGCTCTGTTTCCAAACACTACCGCTCCTAGGGTGACCAACTGTCTGGGTTTTCCTGAGACTGAAGGGCTTCCCAGGATGCTGGATTTCAGAGCTAAAACTGGAAAATCTTGGGCAAACTCAGATGACTTGTCCACCTCTGCACCTCCTACTATAAAACAGTATTTGTGGTCTACATCTATTGAATACTTGCAAAAAGTTGGGTGTTAAGTACTTCTCCTGAATTATCTTTTTTGATTTTTACAACTCCAGGAGTTAGGCATTAACATTTTCTCCATTTTGTACATAAGCAAATTAAGATTTAGAGGATTTGACTTTGTGGCACAAATAAAAATAGTTATTTAATATCTTTCCTTAATGGTAAGTTAGGCATTATACCTTTTAAAACTTTGGCAAACGTTTATTATGCCTGGGCTCTGGTAGAATCTGACTTTTCAAGAAACAGAACTGAAAGGAAAACAATTTCTTTGACTCCAAATCAATAAGGCAAAAGCAAAAATGTAGCAAAGACTTGGTGAAAGCTATACCCAAGCTGTAAAATAGATAAAAAAATCTCAAGGGACCAGTTATTACAGTTTTGAGGAGGTAAGTCAATTTCTTTCTGAAGAAGTCAACTTTTGTAGAGATTGACTGCCTTCAAAGAAGATTACCAAGTGTGAGAAGGAAGGAGTTAGCCAGGATTATATGAAATCTACACTCCAGCAAAATCCATGAATAGAAAATAACAATAATATCCACTTTGATCATTAGGTTTACTTTCCCATGTCTCTCTCCATCATAAGGATTCATACAAGTCTAGAATGTTAAGAGCCAGAAGCAACTTTAAAGTTCAGTGAGTTTAATTCACTAATTTGACAAACGAAGAAAGTAAGGCCAAAATGTTTATCTAGCATCCTACAGAGGTAGCATACAGATGGTACAACATGTTGGGAAAAGAGAATGGATGTAAAAGGTATGGTAGGCAGAAAAATGGTCCCCCCAAAATATCCACACCGTAACCCCTTGGAATCTGTGAGTATGTTATTTTACTTGGTAAAAGGGATTTGAAGAACATGTTTAAGGTTTAGGGCTACGACATGGTGAGAGGAGCCTAGATTATCCACATGGGCCCAATCTAAGCACGAGTTCCTAAAAGTAGAAGGGAAAGGCAAAACAGCAGGACAAAGAAATTTGACATGAAATGGATTCCACCTGCCTTTGCTGCCTTTGAAGACGGCACACTGCAGCCACGAAGTGAGTGTGCTGGGCTCTAGAAACTGGGAATGGGCCTCAGTTACAGGAAGCGAGGAAAACAGGGATTTCAGTTCTGCAACCTCAAGGAGCTAAATTCTGCCAATAACTTGAATAAACAGGAAATAGATTCTCCCCTACATCCTCTAGAAAGGAATCCTCTAGCAGGAATCCTGCTGACAAATTGATTTTAGTCTGGTGATGCCCATACTAGACTTCTGATGTATAGAGCTTTAAGATAATACATTTGTGTTGTTTTACGCAACCAAGTTTTTGGCCATGTGTTTTGGTGGCAATAGAAAACTAATATAAAAAACATTCAGATTTACTGACTTACAGTTTAAAAAATGACTTAATTTCCTTATCAAATGTGCTCAGAAGTGAAACAACTTTCCCTTATTGGAATAACACCAAATATACATTGTTATTCCACAATCATCAGATATACTTAATGTTCTTGCCTTAAAGTATGAGAAAATACACAGCGGTGACTAACAATTCCTGCCTCTATAACTGGGTATTTAAAACATTTTATGATTCACTATTAACCTCACAGTTGAAGTGTGGCAGAAAGGACATTACTGACTCCTTGAAGCTGGATGATCGAGGCTGGAATCCCGACATGGGCTACTGGCAGGCTCTGAGACTGGAAAATCACTTAAACTTGAGGATTCTGAACTTCAGGATACACATCTGTAAAATGGGGATAATGATTTCTACCTCAAGGCTGTCTTATGAAGCGACCAGCACAGTGTTTCGTACACCACAGATGCACTTCAAACTTTTGCTGAATACCTACGTGAATAAATGAATTAAAAATGTGCAAAGGGCGTTTCTGTAATCCCTAGTTCTCAGGCACTGGTAATGTTTGTAGGGATTAGGATAGAAGTCAAGACAAAAACTCTTTATGACCCAGTTTAAAGACGGTGGTAGTCATTAATGCTATTGATCAATTATTTCCAACTCTCCACTTTCCAGGTCTCTTTCAAAGTTAGGTATGGGAATATGACATCACTTCACCGATGAAATTGAATAAGAAGTAACTCGCGTCACTTTTACACAGAAGCTATAAGACCAATGGACTCACCATCTTTCCTTGCGTTTGCTGAATTGACCGTCAAGCATGGGAAGGAGGAAGACCTCCTAACTACAGTGGCCATGTAGCATGAGAAAGAAAGAGACTGTTTTAATGTAAAAAACTGTTACAATATTAGGGTTGCTTACAACCTCAGCAAAACCTAGCTCATCCTCACTTATACAAAGGTTTACTTTGTTTTTGTTGGTTTGTTTGTTTGTTTTTCTGTATTGAAATAGCCCATGGGTTTTTATAGGTTAAAGTTTGTACTTTATATCTAGGCAGTCTCGTTCAGTCATAAATCAATTCAAGGTATATAACAGGAGCCTGAATTTCAGTTAAGTTGGAATGTTTTAAAAAGAAATAGTGTGCGCTTTTGAGGCTCCCCATTGTAAGTTTAAAAAAATCTGCACTCCTGGACACTGTTTGAACCCAGAGTTTCACGCTTAGTCTACAACCAGACAAACTTGACAAGGACAAAATGGGTCAAAAGTGTCATTTCTTAGGAATAATTAGAATCATCTAATGTGGATAAAAGAGGTCAAACTAGCATCCACTTCTCACTAACCTCTGGAGTTACTGGAGCGACAAAGGAGGGAGCCTTCAGTAAATGTTTACACTCAAGCCAAAAGGTTACCGGGGCTAAAAGCAGGCAGCCCAAAGGCAAAGAATAGAGGGTAGTTCCAACCCAAGGGGCTGGTGACATAATGCTGTCTTAGGGATTCCAAATCTTGCTGGAAATATTTGTTGAACATTTCCAAACTGAAGCTTACTTACAAAGAGCTAGAAGTCTTAGGAAAATCTGACCTATGGAAGAGCCTGACATTACAGTCTTTAAAAGAAACAAAAAAACACCCAGAAGTGGCATTTGATGGAAACATTGGCCTCCACTGACTTTAGTTTGGAAACATAACAAAATTTCATGAGAGAATCTCAAGCCAGTGCCATGAGACATACTTTGACACTGCTGAAAATTCTCCTGGTGTGTTGCTTCCATAACTTGGTAATAGGTGAAACGGGTTGGGCCTGTTGGACAAAATTCATAGCTGTTTTAACAATTCATAGCTGTTTCTGTTCTCTCAGCTATAAAAACGTATTTGATATTAGGCATTGAAGAATTTCCAAATTACTGTAGACATTAGATTAATATAATTAGTACCAGAAAAACACACATATATATATATATATATTACTGGCCCTTAGCAATGAGATGCCACCACCACTGCCAATCTCTCCCAGCTGAATTATTCTCTACATCTAAATGGAAAAAAAAAAATGATACTGTATGTGATTTGACCTTGTACTACCACAGGGAAAATTTTACACAGTAGAAGTTTCAGTTAATGTATCCAAGCAGTTCTCCACACTGGAATTAAATTCAAATTCAATCTGACAATTGTGAAAACATTGTATCCTTGTCCTTTTAACTGTGTGAAGTCTCTAGTGGCAGTGAGCTTGAATTTAAAAATTCCCTTCACCAACAGCCTGTTCCATGGAGGCATAATAACTTATTATTTTGGACTACCTGGAGTGGGGAGAAATGTTAAGTGATAATTTAAGGCTCTCTGTAATTGTATTTTCAGTAATTCTGGGCATGGCATATAGCCTCAACATTACTGATTTGACTAGAGCTATAAAACTTTTAGTATGATGATTTCCACCTAATAAAACTGTGCTTTTTACTAAATATCCTTTAAAAAGTTATTCAGGACACCGCATGAATGTTTGAGCTTGATGCTAACAAGGTAAAGAATTTTTTTTCTTTCAGAAAATAAGAGTATCACTTTAAACTACACAAACAGAATCACTGTACTCCATGTGGTACCAAAAGGTTCAAGTTATTTGTGTGGTGATATAGAACAAGCTTCTCAGCTATAACACCTGAATATTCTTCATGACTAATTAATGTCAGACATCAGTCAATATGACTAAGAATGTCATGCGTTTCCATTAAAATCATATGCTTCCATTTAAAATAGAATAAAATGGCCACTGAGCTACATTGAGATGTCCCTTGAGTGAGAAATGCAGTCTTCCTTTTTTTTTTCTTTGTCTGAAAACAAGATGTGTATGGGTGTGTGTGTGTGTGTGTGTGTGTGTGTGTGTGTTGTAGAAACAGATTTAAACAAGTAACTTTAAGAATTTTCAAACTCATACCAAGTATCTTATCTACAGTTACTGTTTAAGAAACAACAAAACAACTTAGTAAAAGATTATCTAACTTGCATTGCTTGAAAAAATGCTAGACACATTTTCAAACTCAAGCTCAAAGAAATTAAGAATACCTTCAATTAGAAAATATATGGAAAGTCTAAATGGGAAGGACATCAGTTCTGTGCTATTATAAGAACCACTACACTATACCATTAGGCACAGAACAGATTTATGAATGGAAATCCCAGGAAGGTTTCATTAGAATAGTGTTTTTCTTGAGCACAGTTCTACAAAATATCATTTGAGGACAGCACAAGAGTGAAATTCCAGAGAACTTCAGCTAACAAATGTCTTCAAGTTCACTGTGGTATGTGGGATCTCAAACACGATAAGAGACTTTTCAAAAACAAAATGAGTGTGAAATAAAATGATAGAATTCTTGGCTACTATATCCATACTCCTTATGTCAAAGCCAGTTTTATCTCTATGAACCAAAAATTTAAATAATCATTATCTCTGAGGTATATTTGCTTTTAGTTCTCAAAATCGTTGAAACACGTTATCTTAACATGAGTCACTGCTTAAATGTAGAAATCTTAGTATAAGAAATAATGATCTTTTAGGAAAGGGAACACAAATAGTTCCACATATACAGGTCATTAAAACAATCTCTTAACTTCCAAATAAAAAATTCATTTCATGATATTTAGAATAATATAAAATCATTATTTAAGAGTACTCATACGAAAGATATAGATATTTCATTTTTCAAATGGGAAAAAATCTTTAAATGAGTAATAAACATCTCAGTTATCCAGATATTTATTATACTTTCATTTTCAAAAAAAGAATAGACTCATTTCTCTTTCCCTTTTGCCAACTTCACTCCCACAGTCTCATCTGTTCTCCACATACATTTGGCTCCAAAGAGGAACTACTCCCTCCAAGCTGGCAGCCATTAACTTCAACCTTTTATTTTATACGGCTCTGAAAGTCACAGAGTGTTTAAGGAGTGTTGTTTTGCTCCTGGCAGGATTTCTGGGCTTGCACTTAGTGCAATGTGCAGAAGAGTGTCAGCGCTGAAACCTTGGGAAGGGAAAAGTAAATTGCTCTAGAGTAGCCCTCCTCACACGAGGTTGTCACAGAAACCTGGGCAGGGTTCGGGGATCTGGAAAGCCGAGGTCCCAGCTGGGTGACCTGGGGCCAATCACTTAACCTCTCCACGTCTCACCTTCCTCTTCTGTAAGATGATCTCATATGTCCTTACAGCTTGACAATAATATCATTACAAGCCTTCCTACTATAGAATTTCTGTCAAGTCTAAACTCAAATCTCAAGTGTGGAGGAGACAATAAATATGAAAATTCAACACACGGGGTTTATACTTAACTTCAGGAAATGCTACTATTTTTATTGGTGAGGCAGTAAATGAAGCCATTCTAATTTATTTTATTTGGGTATTTTAATACCAAAGAAAATGGTGTGGACAGAGAAAGCGGTGTGGTCAAAATAAAAATGTTTGTATAAAGAATCTAGAGAGTATGCAATAGATATATAGACACATTCAACTATCAATGTCCTATTTACATTAAAAGGTGGTAAATTCTATTCAGTAGTCTCTTTCTGAGAATTACCCAAAGGCATTCTGTGGAAGAGAGAGAAAGCTCTATCCTGCACAAAGTCATCCTCAGATACTGAGATATGTGTGTTCGTCACGCTTTAATCCACTGCAATCTCCCAGCCACCTTTTAGACTGTCTCATTATTATTGTTTTAGCCAATCTTAAGGCAAAAAAAAAAAAAAAGGCATTCTTTATATTAAGAATATAATAAAATTAAAAATATATATATAAAGGTTTCTTTCTCTTTTAATTACATGCTGCTTTCATGATTTGCACCCTTATTTCACTCTATGACCATAAATTATTAAGAACTCACCTATGTTTTTAACTTAAAATTGTACCTGATATTCTGAGATTTGAAAGTGATGGAAAGGGTCTATGGCAAGACTGGAAGAATAAGAACAAGGAACATTTCCCCCTCCAAAGAGGAAAAAAAAAAGATGAAATTGTTGAACTATACACTAAGCGCTGTGATAAATATAGTACCCTTTGGGAAGGCAGATTTTTATGAGACAAGTTATTGAAAGTTGGGTGCAAAAAATTAAAAGCTTGGCAAACTAGCTGGCAGAAGTGTGAAGGTGCTACTGAGTCAAATCGAACAAAGCTTATCTAATCTGTGAGACTCTTTAATAACACAAATACGACAAACACTTAAATGAAGTGTCTGAAGTAAGACTCTGACCATGAGAGTGGATTTCAGTATTTGTTTTTTACAAATCAACAGATGCAGAAGGACTATACTACTTCCCCTCTTTCAGAGAATAAAAGTCAAGTGCTCACCACTAGGGGTTGGCCCTCCATTCTGGAATCAGCTGCCTTGCTTTCCATGGGGGACAAACAATGAGAAGAGAACTCCAACCAATGAAACAGATTCAGCTCTATATGCTCCCAATCCAGGGGACCTTTGTTCAGTATGAAGTCATTATGGGGCAACTAAAGGAGCATGAAATGAAGTCAGAAACAAATGAGATAGACCTTCATTAATACTGCCCCTGGACACATTTCTCAAACCATGCTCTTTATAAAAGGAGTAGAAATGTGAATAAAAGCATAAACGTGCCTGCTTTGAGGACAAACACCAGGATAAATTCTGCATTTAGTTGTGTGTGACTGATATTAAAGCTTGCAACAAAGTTGCCTTACATTGTTCAGATATGGTTTTTGCCACATAAATGATATAACGTTATGTATAAACGTATTCCAATTATTAATAACTGATCAGCATTAATAAAAATCTCTCTCTGTACCATTTCTATTCTGAGAGACTTACTTAGGTTATTCTGCTTTTAAAATAATCACTTTATACTTTATTAGAAATTAAGTATATTCATTATTCATTCAATAAACAGTTAATAAATATCTATTATTTATAGAGAAAACTCGAAGAATAAAGAGATAAAAAGATGAGTTTCATTTCCTCTAGATGCTCACAATGCATCAATATTAAAAATATCTAAATGATATACACACAGATTATTTAAATCAATATTAATAATCAAGCTCATTATATTTTAAGTATACGCCTCATACATTTGGAAATTGCAATGCATATTTGATGGTCCGTGACCAAACAAAAGCATAGCAATAGATGAGAAGTGGTTAACAGATACATATTAAGGGATCTTCATGAGAATTTAGGATTATACCTTAATTTTAAAGTTGAAAAACACTAAAGCTTTCTCCAACATGGATGGAAAGTCTATCAAATACGGCATATGTTTTAAAAAATTACATCTAAAACATAATCATAAAGTCTTTTACATACATATTTAGGATTAAGCCGTGCACTTCCATTTCTATCAAACATCAGTTTACTATACACACACTGAATTATTATTACTGCTAAAGTATATCGTGCACATATACTGAAAAGACATATTGAAAAATATTTCAAAATTTGAAATATTTGGGGGAAGGTAGCCAAGATAAATCATCTATATACTATTTTAAGTGTTTACTCATTATCTTGCTTAATATGCTTGATGAGTATTAAGTAAACCATCTCTTAATGGTTTAAAAACTTGTATTTTGGTGCCAGCTGACTGAGTTCAAATTGCATCTCCAACACCTAGTGGCTGTACGATCTTGGGCAAATTACTTAACTCCTGTGTCTCCGTTTCTTCATCTCTAAAACAAGTATAATAAAAGTATTTATGTTATAGATTATTCTGAGGATGAAATGAGTTAATGTATGTAACGGGCTTAAGGAAGTACTGGTATGTTATTCTATGCAAGTGTTTGGCTAATGTTTCTAATACTGCTAAAGAAATATGTTTCCATAGAAATGCAGAATTCCCAGTAAAACAAGAATTTTGGCTGGGTGGAAAAGTGACACATTGCCCTAATGTATGATTTGTAACATTTTGTTAGGCATTAACTATGTGCTAAAATTGTAGGTGTTAACATTAATTTATAAATTAATTTTTCACAACAATTTTATGAGAAAGATATTATGACCATTTTGTATAAGCAAACGGAGACTCTAAAATGTTAACCTTTTCAAATTCACAGGGCTCAAAACTGCCTTCATCATAAACTGCCTTCTCTTTTCCTCTTAGCAAATCTATAAGAAACTCAATTCTTTCCATGGTGTTAAAGCAATAAGAATCTTCTTAGGAATTGTGTTAAATATCAATTCTTCATACCCATGAAAGCTAGTTTAAATGATCTTCCATGAGTCAGCGGTTAGCAGTTTCTGTTTTACATTATGCATGATTCCTAGCTGCACTTTGTATAAACTAATTGCATGGTGCCTCGTTAATAATCTTCAGAGTTTTCTGAGCTGTGAAATTTATAGCTTTGCAGTGAATTATTTCTCACATTTGCACAGTTTGGGGTCTTGAAAGTCTAGTTGAGATACTAAATACCAATATCAGGCATCGAGTAGGTAAAAGGGGAATAGAATTTAACATAGTGTAGTTAGGATATAAAAAAAAAAGAGTGAAAAGCAGGTAATACTTTTCAATATTCTTTTTTTTTTTTTTATGGTACACGGGCCTCTCACTATTGTGGCCTCTCCCGTTGTGGAGGCTCCGGATGCGCAGGCTCAGCGGCCATGGCTCATGGGCCCAGCCGCCCCGCGGCATGTGGGATCTTCCCGGACCGGGGCACGAACCCCTGTCCCCTGCATCGGCAGGCGGACTCTCAACCACTGCGCCACCAGGGAAGCCCCTTTTCAATATTCTTAATTTTATGACTGCAGATATTTTTATACCTGTAGAAATGGTTACAGCTTAGAATGGATAAAAATTACCCTCTATAGGGCTTCCCTGGTGGCGCAGTGATTGAGAGCTCGCCTGCTGATGCAGGGGAGACGGGTTCACGCCCCGGTCCGGGAAGATCCCACATGCCGCGGAGCGACTAGGCCCGTGAGCCATGGCCGCTGAGCCTGCGCGTCCGGAGTCTGTGCTCCGCAACAGGAGAGGCCACAACAGTGAGAGGCCCGCATACCGCAAAAAAAAAAAAAAAAAAAAAAAAAAAAAGCCTCTATAAAAGTTTCCAATCATAAGCAGAATTCATGATGAGATACAAGATGTCGTTGGGCTAAAATTCACTCAATTCAGCATTGATTGGGCAAGAGCAAACGAACAGATGCTCTTGGTGCTCAACTGGTCAAGAGACATAGCAGGGCCTCATCACAGTACTTTATGGTGAGGCATCAGCATGCAATCTGGGCTGCAAGGTAGTACAGCTGTGCTTCATGTCTGGTAGTTCAGTTCCACTCTTTAGAACCTCTGGATGCAGCGACTTAAGGAATCTAAACTGCCTTGTGAGGTCTTGGCTCACGGATGGAGGATTCTCCACTTAAAGAAATATCTCAGTCTGGGTTTAGTTAGCACATTCCTCAGCTTAAATTGGTATTGTTCACAGGTAGAAGGGATCAAAACACAGAGCAGTTTTATAGGCCAGGAAAAGCTCAAGGTCAAATTGGGAAGTCAAAAAGAAGCCTCAGTGAAAAGCACTGGGCGGAAATATTGTAGAGGTGGAAAAAGGGGTAGTTCTTTTGACCCAGTGGGTCTGAAACCAAAGAGTTCAATTGTAATTCCAATATGATTTATGGCATACTCACGACAACGTTCTTCCACAATGTGATGAGCACGATGAGGAAAAGAAGCAGAAACTTCGGTTTGTATACTTATGAATTTAACAGAGAGGAAAGTTAACACAGTGTCTAAAAGCATGGACTCTAGAGTCAGATTGCTTAAATTTAAATCCAACCTTTGCTACTCATCTATGGTGTGATCTTGATCAAGTAGCTCCACTTCTCTGTGCATCAGTTTCCTTATCTGTGAAATGGGAATAATAATACCTCATGGGGCTGTTGTGAAGATGAAATAAATTAATACTTATAAATCACTTAGACTGATACTTGACAAATACTCTTGGTGTGCATTTATAATTATTATGAACATGGATTCGAGAAAATGGGGAAAATTTAAGAAATAAATATCTGTGCCTGTTTAATTTGTTCTATCCAGACATCAACAGAATGCTCTCTGTATCACAGATATAAATGTGTAAGAGATTTTACTACTTTGATGAATCATTTTACTTTTTATCCACTTAATAGATTGGCTAGTGGGCAGATAACTTCACTACTTTTAGCACAATGAAAAGATTTTAATGGCAACTCAATATTAGTGGAATAAAATCTTACCTCACATGATGCAAAGCTCTACTTATTGGTTAAAATAAGTAAATAAAATAATTTATTCTGTTTAAATTAGTCCAAATTTCCTACCTATAGCTTTTATTAGTATCCACGAGATCTAAAACTTTGCTTATAGGGCATTTGGGAAACGGTTTGAAAAAGTTCTGGAAATTGAGTTCCTAATTGTGCCATTCCTCTGCCTTGGGCTCTAAACTGGGAATCCTGAGTTAGTCCATATGCTGGAACAAAGCCTTAAATTTAAATACCATAATCTGAAGTACTCATTTGATTTTTTAATATGTTGTCTCATTCGTCTTTTACAACCAAACCAACCAAACGCAAAGCAAAATCCCGCATGATTACAAAAGACCATGACCTTTTCCTTAGTAGTTCCTATTTCATGCTAGTTGTATATATTTTCTAAAAAATGACCTGAGAATTCACTAAACATAAATTTGGTTCAAAGTTTGTAACTAAGTGGTTGGATTACCTTAGTCAAAATACATCACTTTCATGAGCCCCTTTCTTCATTTGTGAAGGGAAAGACCAGGACTCCCGAACTCTAGGCCTCTGGCTCTAGAATTTCATGTACTCTAAATAGAAGAAACTCATGAAACAGACTTGTCTAGTCTTTTTTTTTTTTTTTTTTTTTTTGCGGTACACGGACCTCTCACTGTTGTGGCCTCTCCCGTTGCGGAGCACAGGCTCCGGACGCGCAGGCTCAGCGGCCATGGCTCACGGGCGCAGCTGCTCCGCGGCATGTGGGATCTTCCCGGACCGGGGCATGAACCCGTGTCCCCTGCATCGGCAGGCGGACTCTCAACCACTGCGCCACCAGGGAAGCCCCAGCCTTGTCTAGTCTTGTCTAGACTTGTCAGTCTCTTAAAATCTATGCTCTCCTTTCTTGATGTTAAAAACACATTTATGGTCTCCTTTAATATTTAGACATTTAAACAAGCATGGGGACTATATAACTATGTCAAAGAAATGACACACTGGTGCCCCATCCTCTAGGAACAAAGATATAATCCCTTCAACAGAAACATACACTTTCATATGTACTCTTGATGAAGTTCCTTTCCCATAACTTTGAGAATCAAAAAACAATGTCACTAATTCACCCTGAAGTAGATCTTCCCTAATTCAACTCTGCAGAAAGAAAAAGCTAAACTAGAAACTCAGATGGAGTTTGCTCTGCCCCTTGACTCATGCAGAGCAAAAATGCCTTAATTTACTTCTCTGTCTTCCCTGTCTTTGGAGACTGTACCCCTAGATAGCACAATAGCTCGAGTATATATTTCCATGGTGCGCTATTACTGACTAAACCAAGTTCTAGTTTCTAAAGACCAAGGCAAAAGAGTTTTTTACCAAATGACATTTGTTACTATCCTTCACAGTGTAAAAAGTAAAAAGCATCCTGCTACCATAGCCACTCAATGAATACTTTACAATGTAAGATACACAGACCAGCTTCCTTTTGGCTAAAATCATACTATTCTACCACAGACAGAAGAAAGTTTGGTAGTTTTGCACTAGACCAGTTTAAGCTACACTAAAGTAAACTCAATGATAAGGTCAGTGGATGGTGAAATCTCAAGCACCAGAAATGATATTATGTCTTTACTTATTACATATAATACTAAAGGTGGATTATAAATAAATTGGAGACTTTAAAAAATCCTTCCCATTTAATTACTGTGAATAGACTAAACATACAAAACCAAACCAAATTATCTTGTAGTTTTCCCATCTTAAAAGCAAAGATTTGTGGGGGGGGGGGGTGGGGGTGGGAAGGAGAAAGGGCAGAGAGTGAAACTAGTGATAAAAACGAAGGGTCCAGTGGGAGTGGTGCATATAGACTCCGCGTTCCAATAAGACTCAACAAACAGCTCTGATCAGAATCTAAGTGATGGGAAACAGCCTGTAGCTTCGAGATTAGCTGCTTCACACTATTTCTGAGTTAAGCCAGCACAAGCAACATCATGAATGCATAATTATAATTATGCATTTGAGTATGCATAATGATCTTAAAATTGGTAAACAAAGAAGAGACATCAGAATTCCTCGGTTATTTTAGGTATACTGTTACAGAAGACAAAATACGACTCAGATTTTAAAGAGGGGTGACTCTTAGCGGAACTTAGTAGGATGAAATTTGCAAACTTGGGGAAGTTACTGATGAACCAGTATTTCTTCAAAAGTCCCTTTTAGGAAATCCCACATGAACAAGTTTAGTCAAAGAAATGCAATACAGTATTTCAAACACATGAAGCAAACACCCAGGAATGCCCATATTTAACACACCAAGGCTTAGAGACAAATAATAAGGTAATATCTTGGACTTCTGATATTGTCTTATAAAATAACATGTGTCCCTGGAATTGTTTGGAAAATATAATGAACTGTGATTGGCTAATAAAACAGGTAAAAGAACTGAAAGATGCAGTGGCGAGAATTAACCACAAGTGGGGAATTTTTTTTTTAATTGTTAGATTCCCCAAATCTAACCACAAGAAGGTCTAACTGAGTGTGTCCAGTTTTGATGTAAAATCATTTCCTTTCAGCTTCCAAAAAGGAAGCTGGAACTCCACTTTTAGGGTAATATTCCTTCAACTTTGAAAGGCAGTTATGGCATGTATTATTAGCTTCCTATTTTTCAGAAGGAATTATTTGATATTCTGGAACCCTAATCTTTTTCTCACGGTACTATTTTTACTGCTTTTCTCTGGAACTTGGCCAAGGTCTCCTCATTCCTCTTAAGAGAGCCTCAATCTGAATACTCCTATCTTAACAAGGGTGTTGATAAACCTGAAAGTTAATGGGTCCTACGAGGACCTAGTCCATGCCTGGGGTTAGAGGCTAAGGATGCTTTGGAAAGTGTTTATTCTTCTTGAATGAGATCAAAAAATGATGTCAAAAGCGATCTGGACCTCCTCTCACCTTTTACTTTCTTCTTGCCCTTCCTTCCCACCCAAATTCAGAGAAACTATTCAATATTCTTTATCAAAGTTGTCTTTTCATTGATTTTTCTGAGTATCATGTTTATCATTTTCTTCACCTAAAATTTTTGTATCCTTAAATCCATCAGCTTTTGACCCAAACCGTTTTGACATTTACTCCAATAATAATTATTCATATTGTTTATAACCATCTTCTCCAGTGTTCTTTTGTTTCCCCACTCCTCCCCCATCTTTTCCCCTTCCCTTTCCACTCCTTCCCTAACCATGTTCCCCCAATCTCTCTCTCCCCCTCCACTAGGGTTTACTTTGTCCAAAGAGAAAATTTTGTAGCATGGTAACATCATTACTCACCTCAGTCATCATTTGCCTGTGTTGACAACTGAACAATCAGTTGAAAATCTCAGCTTAAATCATATAATCTGCTATTTGGTCTGTACATTAATTTTTAGTACCTATATGGTTTTGACTGCTGAAATCAACTTAATTCTACTTCAGTTAAACCAGCAGATACGTACTGATGACCTACAATGGATTGCAATCCTGTGTGTAGTGAAGATGACAAAGGAGCCATTATTTTGAAAATGCCTGCAAAGTGTTAAATTTTGAATTGTGGAGAGGAAAAGGATCAAGAATCAAGTGGGGTAGGCGGGCATAAAACCTTCCCAAGGCAATGAGGGACTTGGCTGGAGAATTAGGAGAAGACAAATAACTGCAAAAGTGACTTAGATATTGAGGAAGGAGTTTTGAGATGGAGATGGAAGACAATTCTGTCAAATACGTGGGTTATAATCCAAGCTTCACCCATGAATTTGGAAGAATGCTAGGAAAATGATCCTGTTTGAACTTTCCACTAGTCACCCCGGAAAAATGAACATTATCTCTTTTTTTTTCAGCTTATTGGAACATCTGTCTTTTTGCCTATGTCCTGGTTCACAGGCTAAATTGTTACAGACACACAGACAATTTAAATATGTAGTGACCCTGGAGAGAGAGAGAGAGAGAGAGAGAGAGAGAGAGCGCGAGCACACACATAGGAGACAGGAATGTTCACAGACTTTCTAATAAAAAGCCAAGTCTAAATATATTATTAGACATTTGAAAAATTCTTCCATACTCCAACGAAATATTTATAGTTTGTTTTCTCTCAACAATCTTGTTTTATTTTTCAGTATTGGTTGGAATGACATTACTCTGTTGGAAATGTCAGATGACTGTGCTAAAGACATTCCTTAATCAAAACGGGAAAACAATTAGTGTAAAATGATTAAACACGGGGAGTTCAAGTTATAAATGGGCTATAACAGTTCATTGGAAAATTCACCATTGGGAACTCAAAATACATTTTTCACCTTCACCGGTGTTTCTCAAACCAGAGGCTGCAGTCCCCTTGGGGTCTCACTCTTTATGGGCATTTTTTTTTCCAATTTGATGTTTGCATTTTGATACTAACACAACAAACATGACAACAAATACACTTTTATCTTACATAATGGCAAACCATGCCTTTGTAGTAAAAAATACATTCGAAATACAGTAAATAGAATATTTTAATTTATTTCACTTGGTGTTTTTCAAATAGCAGTCTGTAAATCCCTGGAAAACCTTGAACCTATTGAATTGTTTTTTACTTCAAAAAGAATCTGTTTCTTACTCAAACTGAGCAAAGAACTGGCATCGACCCAATACTGCAAATGGTAAAGTTTCAAGGTTAGATTACAAGAAAGTTATTTAGCTCTTAATCTAGCTATATATTAGGTATAAATTCCTGTGTCCAGGAATAAGGGTCATTTGTTAGAGGAAGGACAGAAAGGGAGGGACAATATTCCTTATCTTTCTCTGGCGACAGGAAAAATTTTAATAGGATTTGTCTTCTGCCTTCTCTCTTCTATGTTCCTGTCTCCCAGATTCTGAAATCATTCTCCCCTAATCCTTGGAGTTTTTTGAGCTGCGTCAACTCCCCTAGAACAGTTCTTCACTTGAGGTACAGATGTCCTATCTCACAAATTGTCCCATGCACCAAAATGGCCATTCTTCTCTTTCACCATGAAACAAACACTTCCACTAATTCTGTGGAGTAGCTCTCAGAAGGAAAGCAGTCTGACTGAATTCACTGACATTAAGGTATGAATGATTGCTACGCCACTGATATAATTATCAAGCTATTTCTGTTTTTCAAGACTTTTTTCCCCCTTTTTTCCAATCTGAGTAGGTACAGACCAAGTTTGGGATTGTTCGTTCATTTTGTTTTAAAATCTCCCCCGTGGCTCTCTTGGCTAAATATTTGATACCTGCAGAATGGCAAAGGTGGAACGTGGGGGTTTTTAAGTCAATATAATCAGCAAAAGTAAGTCAGAAGCTGTCTGTAAATAATGTATAACTTCGGTCGCCACCAAAGCCTGACATATTGACTTTTGAGATGTTTTGAGTAGGCTCAGTGGTTACCAAGTTACTACCACACACAGGAATGAACTGTGCTCCAAAGAACTGTGTTCTTCTTGTTTTAGAGAGTAATTTCTGAAACCACCAAACTCTGGTAGCTCTTTGTATCACGGCCTCACTACATAGCGCTTGTCACTAATTGGCAGAGCTGCTCCAGACAGACTTGATCTTGGGAAACAGATTGAATGCTTTTCTCTGCCCTTAGGAAATCTGTCTCTCCAGGTGAGGTTTGAGGCCATGTGCAAAGCCCAATGTCAAGTTTGTTTTCCTACTATTCGGCCGATGGAAGGACCTCAACATTTTAGTGTCACTAGCCCACTCTTTCAGATATTCTGAAAATAAGCACTTTTCAAGCAAGATTTTTTTTTCAATTCCCGATTTAAGGGCCACATAGCACTTGATCCACGATGTAAACAAATGCATCTCTGAGACCTTAATGCAATTTGGCATAAAAATGAGGCTGATGTCCAATTTCTCATCGTGTTGTTAGCTGGTTATTTGCTGGATTCAGATTCTCTCTTAAAAGTAGGAAACAGAGACTCATTTTCATTAAACATTTAAGCAAAATATACTGACCTTCATTATTTTTAACTTTTCAAGGAGCCCTGTCTCCACTAGAGTTCCAAGATCAGTAATTTCCCAGAATCCTAGACCACCAGTGACATCATTTTTAATGTTTTTCTCCACTTTACAATATTATAAAAATGAATCTTATTCTGTTTTTAATCACAAGCCTTATCCAGCAATCAAGGCAGGTATATAATAAGCTAAGCTACTCTGTAAATCTAAACATTCCCTACAAATGGAAAAGATACAGCCTGGGCTCCCTGATTGTTACTAAGGCGACTATCTAAAATGAAAATCTGATTAACCCTTTTGCTGCCTGGAACTACCCATGTACCACGTTAGCTGACTTCCCTGCACTTATCTCTCCCTTTTCCCCCTCAAGAAATTCATAATTGCATTGCTCCAGAGTAGTTATGCTCTGGTTATCCTATCTGGGAGGCCTGTGATGGGTGGTAGCCCCATCTGGACCGCTGAGTGGGGTGGCTGTCTCACCACGAGGAAACAGACATTAAAACAGAGGGCACAGGATTTTCTGCTTACTTTAGGCATCAGTTTGATGAAATCCTTGACAACATTAAAGGGTTCCCATTCAATAAACGGCAAAGTACTACTGTATTTTCCTTTCACCCAGGAAATAATTTGACAGTAAAAGCCGTATGTTTCACAAACATATTTTCCTCAACTATTTTTGAGTGACATTAGCAACTGTTAACATTTGCTAGGAAGAATAATATTTCAAAGCTTTATGCAGAATTTTAGCCAAGAACAAATATCCATCAGGCACTCTCTATTCTCCTTGTACAGTTAAACAAAAAGGGAGTTCAACAGTGAGGGAGAGGGGGATAGGAACACATGTTTCCATGTAATTTTGACAATGGGAGGCTGTGCACTAGAAATTCATTAATAGTTAGATTTAGAAAACTAAGTCCTGTAACAAAATTACATTAAAATGTCTGGACCTTTCGAAGTACAGCATCCAAGGTCCTTCATAAACTCCCACTTCCCACTGCCTCCACATCACTCCCCCTCCAAACCTTTCTAGAAGGATGTCTTGCTGGTTTTCACCTAGTCTTTTGGCTGGAGGCAAAATGGCCCATTTGTTATTCCCTGCACATGGCTTGATTTCTCCCTTCATCTTCTGGCTAAGCCATTCGCTCCATCCTGAATTCCCTGCCTGCTCCTCTCGACCAATTCATACCCATCACTTCCTTCAGACCCTGTCCAGCTGTCACTGCCCTGAGGAAGCACTTCCCAACTAACCTCCCTCCCTCCGTCAGTTCACCCTTCTATGTCCCCTTGGAATATAACTGCATTGTGCCATTTTGTACGTGTTGATACATTGCTTGTAGTTGCCTTTTTTCCCCATTGTGTCCCTGTCATTGCATTTGCTTCTATCTCATTCGTCTACATATTTTTCCATGTGCCTCTGCTTGCTCTCTTCAACTAGCCTTACGATTTTTGGCATTTCAACATCAGTATCAATGTCCTCCACACTGGAGAGTTCATCAATACTTTACAACTAATTAAAATAGATAATGTTCGTAAATCACTTCAGCTCTTTGTAGTTTTAGTTCTTCACACTGAATTCTGTAAAGTAACAACACCTCCATCAAATGGCTTTCAAATCTCAAATCTCCAGCTCATAGCCATATCCCCCATCTTCCTTTAAGCAGATTTCTTCCTAGGTACTACATATTCATATTTCTTCTTTCTTACTATTAGGTCAAATTCAACATGTCTAAA
Organism: Leucopleurus acutus; assembly: GCF_964270905.1. Classification (NCBI taxonomy): domain Eukaryota; kingdom Metazoa; phylum Chordata; class Mammalia; order Artiodactyla; family Delphinidae; genus Leucopleurus; species Leucopleurus acutus. The sequence continues at coordinate 52,275,994 of NC_139159.1, read as the reverse complement.
ATGAGATACAACTTCTATAAAAACCCAACCTTCTAGTACATTTACATATTTCTATTAAAGTTACCAATTAAAAAAAAATTTCTATTTATCTAGCATTTGTACCCCCTAAATATGTTTTAACTTTTGCATATGATATCATATAAGAAGAACTCAAAAAATGATTCATTAATAAATGACACTTTTTGGTTGGGTATTCACACAGAGTATGCAGTACATCTTCCTCTTGGGAAATAATAACTGAAGTCAACATGATCAGAAGTGTAAAAGAACACGTAACATGCAACAATAACTGATAAAAAGAGATTTTAAGAATATTTAAATATATATTTAATAGCTATTAACTACACATAGCTAAAAAGATGTTAAGAAACTCATTTAGGGGTTGAGATCAAAAGCACTAGAGCTGGCTATCAATTCAGGTGTACAAGGCAGAGTGAGTATGGAGGCTTGCTTAAATTAGGAAAGGTTTTGACCAGCAGAGTGGGCTTGCAGTCCTGGTGGAAACTGCTCAGCTCAGTGAGATGGTAAGATAGGCCATCTAGTACCACAAACAGGTGACTTTGTACAAATGCATTTAACTCTTTGGAGTTATACCTCCTGAATCTGTGAAAAAAAAAATGAACTAACAGTTCCCAACGATCACTCCCTCTTGTAGCATTTTTTGGATCTAAATGACTAATTAACTGGGGGATGTGAGATATTAATATCTGAGAGTGAAAGCGAACGGAGGTGCCCTTCTGAGATATCAGGGTCCTTCTCTGTTCCCTTCATGTTTTCTCAGATCCTTCGTTCATATGAGACAGAATTTATTACATCTTAAAGCACTTTCTCACCCAGAGGCATCTGCATTTCATCAATCAATCAAGTCTTCAGTTTAAAGGGTAAGATTTTCATCATGAAATTTCAGGTCTCAACCAATTGGAGGAAGGGAGAATTGTAAGGAAGAAAGGGAGATGGCCACTTTCCCTCTAAAATCACACTTGCAAGCCAATCCTAGAAATCTATAGAAGAAATTCTAAGGGATGGCTGAAGAGGAGAGAAGGCCAAGTAGTATGAGGAGATCTGAGGGACCTATGCAGAAATCTTAAAGACGGGAAAAGTTTGTTAGATTTATTAGAAAGTTAGCATAGTCTTATGAAAAGAGTGCTTTACTCAATCCAGGGAGAGTAGCTGGGGATAATTTGGAGGGGGTAAACGTCAAAGACAAGACTTATTTTCTCCTCTTCACCACAAACCAACCACCAGACAGAAGGTGGAAAGAACTGTGAGCGGGATATCAGAAACAGTGCTTTCTCTAACTGGGTGTGTGATCAGCTAAGTTGTTTCCCAAAGTTTCAGTTTCCTTATTTAGAGAATAAGGGTTGGTCTAGGTTTCTTCAAGCTGTCCTATCTTATTGTGTGATTTGGTAATATTAAGCCCAAATGGGAATACTACCAAAAGATGACACGTAATTTTCCAAAAGGAGAGAGAATACAGCCTGTTACAGTTTATTATCAACATAATGACAGTAATAATTAGTGTTTACTGAGTGCTTACTCTATGCCAGCCTTCGTGCTTTGTACTTCACACAATAATTCACAAAATATGTACGTATGTCATATTAATAGCTCCAGTCACAAGATCAGTCAAACAGGGCACAGACAAAGGTAAAGTAATTGGCCCAGAGCCATAAGCTCAACAGTGATAGAGTCCAGATTTATGACCAGACATTTTGACTCCAGTGCTGACCTCTCCATCACCATACTATACCAAGCCAAGTTAAAATAAGATCTGAAAAATCAAAACATATATATATATATATATAAAGAATAATGAATAAAACACATGACCAAGACTAGAAAAACTGTTTCATGGAAATTAATGTAATAAAATATGCCCTCTTTTGGGATACAGAGATATAATAATTAAAAGCAGACATGAAAAACAAAGATAGATATGTTTCATCTCTGTCTTCGCATGCACCCACACACACGTCAACCAACTTTATTTTTGTTGTCTTCGGTTTACTTATTTAGATATACATAACAAATATGTGAGAGGAAAAACAAGAAGCTTAATGGGAGAAAGGGACTCCCCTGGCGGCACAGTGATTAAGAATCCGCCTGCCAATGCAGGGGACATGGGTTCGAGCCCTGGTCCAGGAAGATCCCACATGCTGCGGAGCAACTAAGCCCGTGCGCCACAACTACTGAGCCTGCGCTCTACAGCCCATGAGCCACAACTACTGAAGCCCATGTGCCTAGAGCCCGTGCTCCACAACAAGAGAAGCCACTGCAACGAGAAGCCCACGCACCGTAACAAAGAGTAGCCCCTGCTCGCCACAACTAGAGAAAGCCTGCGTGCAGCAATGAAGACCCAACGCAGCCAAAAATAAATATAAATAAATACATTTATTAAAAATTCTTAAAAAAAGGAAGCTTAATGGGAGAAAGAGAAAATGAAATTGTACTTAGAAAAATGGTTAGCGTTTAAAACAAAAGGGCCAAGTCACTTGACACACAAGGTGATTTGAGAAAATGTCATGCTTTGTTGCAGACTCTAACCATCATGATTCAGAGCAACATGAGCCGCGAGAGGACCAAGGAAGTGCTCATATGCAAAATAAAACCGCGAGTCGAAAACCGTTCTAGGCAGCCAAGAAATATGCCTGAAAAACACCTGAGTTATACCAAGTTCATTTATATATTTGTGGAGATTGAGGGCATTAGACAAAGATAAATGTAGTGTGGCATTGGACAAGTCTCAACAAATCCATATAATTTTCTTAACCCATTTTCTCATGTAAGAGTGAGAAACCATTCAGGCTGATATGACAAATCTTTACTCTCGTCAGATTAACAAACTATTTCACAGGAAATACTCAAGAAGCCTTAAAAGCTACTAAAATTATACCTTCTCCAAATCAACCCAGAAATTAATTACAAAGGATTTTCAAAGAATAGCTGCTTATGGCACAATGGCAGCTTTTAGGAATACACAACTGTCCGTCTTCTGTCTGGGGTTATCTATCAGTTATATTAATGACATTATGAAATCATAGATCACTTGCTAATTTAATTTGCTGGGAGCATTAACTTGGAAGGAATTACTATCTTCAGATCCAAGTCATATTTACTAAGTACCTACTCTATTTCAAATATCACATAAGGTAAACAAGTGTATCATTTTCTCTTTATGGCAAATACCTTGAGGTAATTATTAACTACATTTCTTTGGTAATGAAATTGAGTTCAGAAATGTATTGACTCATCTATGGTTAACAACTGAAAGTGGTCAATCAGGCTTTGAACCTGGGTCCAACTTTTTCACTATCTTAGCTGCTTTGTGGTGGCATTAATATCTTAAAAAGCCAAACAGAGACCATGACTATTGTTAACGTTTTAAGCCAAATGACTATGCAAACTACATCTTTACACAGGAGTTATTTCCAAGTAATTTATACGAGAATGCGAAAGGGAATATATACGAACATTTATTTTACTCTCTGAACACTGTGCTAGAATCTATTAAAAATGTTATTTCATTCATTCATACATTCAACAATTATTTATTGGGGTGTGTCCTAGATCCTGGCGAAATACCAAAGATAAGCTGTTTTCATGGAACTCACGATCTTGTTAGGGACAAAAAAGAATAAACACATCAAGGGTAAATAAGTGTAATTTTAGGGATAACCAAGATACAGAGACAATGACAAAACTGTGTTTGCTTTGTCCTGTTTTGTTTTTTAAGTAGTTTAGTCGAGAAAGGCCTTGCCTCAAAGAGGGTGTCTGAGCACGTCCCTGAATGAAATCAAGGAGTGAGTCGTGTGAGGATCTGGAGGTGGAATGTTCCAGGCAGAGGGAAGAGCAACTGCAGAGGCATCAAGGTGGGAATCTGGTATATTCTACAACAGCAAGGAGGCCAATGTGGTGGCCGTGAAGTCACCAAGGCGGAGAGCGGAAGGACAAGGGCTAAGAAAAGGCCAGATCATGTGAGGGATTTGCAGACAATGGTAAAAGGTTCAGATTTTACTCCAAGGTGGATGGTTTGGGGAAAACCATACTGTGATTTACATGTTAAAATACCGTTCTGGCTACCGTGTGAAGAACAGTCTCTAGGGGACATGAATGAATACAAGGAAATGGGTTAGAAGGCTGTTGATGACGTCTGGTGAGAGGTGATGGTGGCCCGAACCAGGATGATAACTGTGGAGGTGGTGAGAAGTGATCAGATTTTATGGGTGAATTTGGAAAGTCAGTAAAGACATAGAAGAATCAAGGACAACTCCAAGGTTTGGGGTCTGAACAACTGAGTGAATAGTGGTGACATTTGTCAAGACACGGAAGATTCAGAGAAGAGTTTGGAGTTCTGGTCTCTACATCTTTATTGTCAAGTAGAGATGTCAAGTAGGCAATTAAAAATATGAGTTTGGAGCTCAGAGGAGAGATTGGGGTTGAGATTTAAATATGGCAATTTGCCAATCAGTTAATTGACAGCAGTTAAAACCATGGGGTATAAAGTCGTCTAAAGAAAAGAATAGAACACCAAGATGGAGTCCTGGTATTTACCAACATTTAGAAGTTGAATTCTCAGCCAGGGAAACTGAGAAAGTGTATCCAGTAAGGTGGGGGAAAAGAATAGAGCATGCTGTCATGGAAACCAAGTGACAAAAGTGTTGCAGGTAGGAGGGAGCGATGGACTAAGTACATGAGGCTCCCTTAAGCCTCTCAATCAAGCAGATATGAATTGGACTGGTACCCACTTTTATTTTTTCAAACAGATGAGGAAACTGAAGTTACGAGAGGTCAATTAACTTTACAAATACCACAGTACTAATGAGTGTTAGTTAGGACTCATACCAGTGTGTTCTGATTTGAAAAATGATAATTTCCACATTTTCAGAGTGTATGGATATTTAAATATAGAGATGAGAGCTATTACAGAATCACAATGAGTGAAAATTTGGGTAAGACTAATCATATTCATCTATTAGAGAAAGAAAACAACTAACAATTAACAGTCATGTTTTGTGGGGAGAAACACATAAATTCCCAAAGATGCTTGTCCTTACCACTATTTCCCTGTATTGTTAATTTTGCAGAACCATTTGCCACTGTACGTTAATAACCTTGATATACATTTTATTCTGTCCTCAGACTAAATCAGTTGTTAGGTTCTAAAGATTTACACTCTTAAGAACTCAGTGACAAGATATTTGAGCATCCTGTATGCTGTAAGCAAGAACCTGTGTAATTCCAGATTTGTATGACATTACTGTAAAATGCTCTATGCCAAGACTTTTATTTTATGTGATGTAACCAAAGCTGAAGCACCTTTTGGTATGAAATCCCTTTGCTATTGCCTAACACCATAAAATTTCTGGCAGCAAAGAGCTGCCATTTGGAGAGAGGTTGCATACTACTCTACAATGAAAGAATTATGAAATGAATCACAGTGATTCTCTGTGCATCCCAAACTAAACCAAACAAAGTTTAGTTTGTTGCTTAAACTAAAATAAAGTGTATTGAAAATAATTTACCAGTAAACTTCTCAGAATAAATTCCTCACCTGGGGAGGATATAATATAAAATGTGACTTCATTTTAAAAGTTTCTAGACTGTGAGCTTCAGGCAAACAACAACAATGGTAATGAGAAAGCTGTGGACGTCTCTATACTTGTGTGGTTCCAATATGTCACCTACCCGTCAAATAATTTTTTTTTATCAAAATTTAGCCTAAGGTATGCTACATCAAATATTCATACAAATGGCATACAAGTGGCAAGTTTGTGGTCAAAATTAACAGAAGAAAGTAAAATCTGTCACAGGCAAACAAATACATAATATATACACACATATTTATGTTCAAATGCACACATATATATCATACGCATGAGCCATTTAATGTACCAATTCATTTTTAAGAATACACAATTGATATAAAACCATTATCAGAATGTAGACTAGAGAAAACTTAATTTTGGAATCTTGAAATTCATCTGGACCAGGTTCAGTTTAGCACAAGCTTCTCTTTAGAGTATGTCAGGTAGGAAATACAAGCAGTAGCAATGAACTGTGTAAGGCATTGCTTACCCAAAGTTTAATATTTCTAGTAATTAGACAAAGAGACAAACTCACTATTTAAAAGGCAGCACATCTCCCACTTATATTGATCAAAAGCTACCTTCTTATAATTTGCATTCACAGAATAAAATCAATAATTTTTCTGCATGAGAGGCCTTCCGAAGGCAGTCTATGTTGTCTCCAATTGTAATGGACCCTTATGAAATTGCCCAGAATCTCTACTTTTTTGAAAACTACTTCTCCTCTATCTTCTGGCCCTGGTCCAGAGATGGTCACTTATGCTAGGACAATAAGTCTCTCTGTAGGGTTTTTGATGATAAACCCAAAGAGTCCAGGACAGATATCACTGGTGGGTGCAACTATGAGCTGTAACGATCAGAGAGGCTTCCCCCCATTGAAGGAGCAGCTGGAAGGGAAAGGAAGGAGAATGGGGCTGACCGGGAGAAACCAGAAGCCATAACAGACGTTGAAGGTGTCTTGATGGGTGGTGAATCTTTGTTACTAATATTTATCTCTTGAGGCCCCGTGAATCCCTCCCCTAGGTTTCCAGAAGACATCTCACAGTTCTGATAAAAAATTTTCCCCTTTTCCTTAAGCTGATTCAATAGCATTTCCATTGCTCGCACCCAAGGGTCCTTGATACATTCTTATTTACTTCAATTAATGCACATGTGAAATAGAGCAGCCCAGGTCTAAAATCCAGGTACTGCCATCAACAGTGTGACTTTCTCCAAGTTCTCTGTGCCTTTGAGGACCTATTAGTCCCAACATTTTATTTCCTACATAGAAGCATAGGCAGGGACAAAATATAGGAATGGGGATACAGCTACATCCAAACATGAGTTATGCCGTTATGTTTACTTTCAGATGCATTTGCTGTAATTCAGAATTGAAGAGTAAGGAAGGGTGAGGGCATAAGACATCGGGAAAGAAGGATAAAGAGGCACAGGGAGTTAAAAAAGTAACAATTTTGTCATCATTATACCTAAGGTTGGCCATGAATAGACATGTCCAAATCCAGTTAGGTAACAAGCCCAGGGAACAGGTGATGAATTCTCTGGAGTGCCCTTACAGACTTTCCCAAGCAATCATGGAACTACTAACTGCCATCTGAGGGCCCTACCACGCGCCAGCTACTGGGCTCAGCGCTTTCATACGCTATCTTATGAATTCCTTGGCCTAGACATCTTTTGGGTATGTTCAGAGAAATAAGAAGACTGCTGGCCATTCCAGCAGTGGAGCATGGAGCATGGCTTTAGGTGGTGACTGAGAGAAATGATACTTTGCTGGCTGCCAAGGGTAAGTTCAGGAAAATAACTGCGAGTGAGAGAGGGAAGACGGCTCACCCGTGGAACCCAGGAGAGCTTGTCACTGAACTCTGCTGGGCCGAGAGGAGAAGAGTAAAGCTGAATACCAAATGATTATCTGGTACTTAGCACAGAACAAAATACAAGAATATATCTAAATTTACTATCATTTTCCAATATCCATAGTGAAGGTTAAAAGGCATTATTTTCTCAGAAAATCTGACAAAATACTGCAACAATCATACTAAAGTCTGAAAGATTTAGCCACTGAAAAGGATTCCCGAGCCTATACTAGAGGTATTACTTATAAACAAGCTTCTCAACTTATTAAGACTATTGCTATAAAACCTCAGATACACGTTATAAATAAACTGCAATAACACAACACAACATACTCCAGTTCTACAAAAATAGTTAACAGATGAGGTATAAATATGGTTTCAACATTTCAAAAAAAAAGGAAAATGAGCAATCATCCCCTAAATGTTTAGCTTACATCAACTATGAAACAGTTTAAGTTAAACAAAAGAAGGAAGAATGAAATAAACGAGTGAATTCAAGAGAATAAAAACTTCGAAAAATACTATGACAGGGACATTTGGACTAATATTTGTCATTTACCAAGACATACTAATAAGTTGAAAAAAATGAAATCCCCCCCTTCATTCAGTAGAACCTCAGTGTTTCAAATCATTTCTTTTGGTACATGAGCAGTTTTTCTTTACTTTGTAAAAATCTCTCTCCTGGTCGATAAACTTGAGGGAAACACAAAGGAAGTCATCTTACAAAAATTTCGGAGTATTTGAATTCCCAAATTCACCATTAACAGACAGACTGTAGTCTCAAAACACTGAACTCATCATTGTAAACAGAAAGCTTTTGCGTGTATTTTTTATTATCAAGCACAACTTTGTGTTTTAGGAACATCTGTCTTCACACTGTAGACTAAAATCACCAGGAATATACTATCTTAAATACTTGAGCAAAACTCAGTAACAGATACAGTAGGCAAACATTGTGGTCGGCTCAGCAGTGATTACCAACTCATGCTCCAAATTCACTATAAAATGGAAATCAATATTTCCACAAGTTCCTGCAACATAAAAGATAACCTTCATTGATTTTTCTAGACTTAGGCCTCTCTGATAAAATCTAATATAAATTTTCAACCATGAGGATTTGGATCAGAGCAGGGGTGATAAGTCCTGCACATCTCTTAAGAGGTGGAGAATTTTTTTTTTTTAAAGTGCACGTTCATACTATTTATAATTTGCCCTGTGCAAGTGAAAGCCTTTTCCACCAGTACTATCAGGAATCTCTTCTAATTTTTATTACTGTGAGGCTAAAGCCTGTTCCAGATAATTTGGAAATTTCAGGGGAGTTGTGATAGGGCTGATGGTGCAGCCCTGGCTGACTTGAGAAAGGAGGGAACCAGTAATAGCCTCCATGGCTGTGCTGATTAAATGTTGCCATAGATGAAAGGCCTGCCATTGCCGCAATAAATTAACCAATCACACAAATCCCAAGTCAGTGCTAATCCTTCCCTGATACTCTGATCCTCTGATCAGCTCAAGGAGGTAAAGAAACTGGCTTGTGACGCTTGGTGCTCTAACCCCTGGATTTCATGTACACAACGAGCTAATGATATCTTGCTGACCAGTTCAATGGGATGAACTTCTCTCACAACCCTTAGGGAACACCACAGCCTTCTTAAAAAAAAAAAAAAAACAGAATGAAAGAAAAGAAAAGAAAAAAAGAAAAGAAAAACTGACAAGCAGGAGGTCTTGTGTTTTACTAGGAAAACGGCAGGCAAACTTTCTAGCACTTGCTAACTAAAATAATCACGAAGCCAGGACCAAAGTATGGCATGTTTTGTATCATTTAGGTTTGGAAATAAATCACAGAAGGACAAGGATCAAATAGAAGTGGGAAGGCTAAAGAAAGCTCACTGGGGAGAGTGGCATTTCAAGAGAGCAATGTGGCCATTTTTATTTTTTATTGTGCCCTTGGTTCAGTTTGGAAGCAGCTCTCCGTGGTGTATTCTGGATGTGTTTGTAGGTGCACATTTTGGATTTCTGCAAATTCTGTTAGAAATGCGACGCTCCACAGCACTCCGCTGGTGTGATTAGAATCTGATTTAGGAATAGACTCATTTAATCAATTAGCAGAAGGTCTGGCCACATGCACTGTCTTCCTGTTAATTATGTGAATGCCGCTTCTGCAGCAGAGTTTGTGAAATTCAGTCTGTGTTGGATGCGTTAGTGGACTTCATAATTGGGGAAAGTTTTTTGTATATAGTAATTGGTTGCTAGAAGTAAGAAGGCTCTAGGGTTTTTCTCCAGGGTTTCACACATAAAGGGTTTCTGAAAGGACTTCATTATCTTTCTTGGTCAGTCCCAAGAAATTAGAACCAATTCTTTTATAAGGCAGATGTAGGAAGAAGGAGGAAGGTGTAGAAAATCGGCTTTCTGGAAATAAAACTAGAGTTTATTTAATATGAAAAGCTGGAAGGTGAGGTAAGATACTTTTGTGGACATATATGGAATTATTTTATTTTTGAAGGGAGATGAAGGGAAGAATTGATAATTTTCCCAAAAGTTAATTTAAAAAAATCTACCAGGTCAGTAAAATTTAATCACAAACAACCTGATGGAGCAAAGCTCAAAGACTACAACTATAACTTGGTAAGTGCATATTCTAAAAAGCCCTTTATAGAAATAACAGCAATCATTGCAATCATTTCTCTCTCCTATAAAACTTCCCTGGATGTTAACTATCTTGTCATTCACCTTCTTTTTTATTTACATGATGCTCATGTGTGTGTAGTACAGCTTTCTCAAGTGACCTTCCCAAAGGCGGTCCTTCCCACTGCTGGACCGGGAATGAGTGAGTCTGGCTGTAAGGGGCGGATCTCACGGGAATTAATTAGTCAGAACACGAGAAGAACACAGCTTACTCCCTGCAAGGCATTCTGGGCCAACACTGAAGAACAACACAGCCATTTCTGACCAAAAAGAAGCAAAAACAACAAAAAATCCCACCTTTTTTCCAAGAACAACAGATGTTATAACAGTCCAGAGAGGTACTAAAGTAAGTTTTATGCAGCAGAACAACAGGGCTGGAAAGAACTTAAATAATGATCCTCTGTAGAATTTAATCCTTTGACGTTATCTGATGTCCAACACCTGCAATATCTATTCAAATTTAATATTTATCCTCATTAATAGTCTTCTATAATGTAGTGATAGTGCAACAGTGCCAGGAGGAATTTGATTCACTACCATTCCCAAATGAAAGACACTATTCACGGGAAAAATTAAATAGGAGACCATTTAAAAGATGCTGTAGTACATAGAGATTTTCTTACTAACTTAGGATAAGGATAACTCAAATATATTACTATGCTATCCTTTTATTATTAAATTAAGATAGGTTGATACCTGTATCATTGTTATTAGAATATTTATCTGTACTGAATAGAAAGAAAAACAAGAAAAGTTGGAAATGGCTTAAACGTAAAAAAACCCCACAATTTTTCTCTTTACTCTTCTATCACAGTTATTACTTCATACACAGCTGTGCTTTCATCTAGTGTCAATGAGGATAAACCTAGTATGTGTATGAGAAAATCACACAGATGAGAAGTTTGTCTGTTCTCTTTCTCTCATTCACACACACACATACCCAAAACCTTCTAAATGACAACTATTTAAAATATATCATCTCATATCCAGTTTTTAATAAGTAGAAATGTTTCAGCATCTGACACTACTTTTATCCAAATTATATGAATTTTCAAGATGATTAGAAATATACACAGAAAACAAAATAAGGTTTTTAAAACTTACGCGTCAATTTCTGCCAATCCAAAGGTTTCTTCCTGATTTTCAGAGATGCTAAACAGAGCCTAGGCATAACAGGGCCCTAACATTCAACTTAAACCAAAAATTCAGCATCTATTAATAATGTCCCTTCTATCACAGATACCAGGATGCAACTTTCATATATACTGGGTAATGCTAAGGATGCAGCCATTATACCAAAGAGCAATCTTGGGAAATGGAAGCACAAATATATAAGCCTGAAAAATAGAAATATTTCAATGTACAATTTGAATTCCAGTTTTTATTTTATTTTTTTAAGTCTTTATTGAATTTGTTACAACATTGCTTCTGTTTTATGTTTTGATTTTTTTGGCTGCGAGGCATGTGGGATCTTAGCTCCCTGACCAGGGATTGAACCCACACCCACTACATTGGAAGGCGAAGTCTTGACCATTGGACCACCAGGGAAGTCCCTGAGTTCTACTTTTTAAAGAACAATATCATTAACTAAACTTCTAGACTAAGAAACAAGAAGCAAGGCAGGGAGTATGTCTGCTCCTTTCCTAGTGCTATATGCTGAAAATCACCATAGATGCTACCTTGCTTAATTGAGGTTTTAGAGATAAAGCAACTGGGGAGAGAGAGGTACAGAGATCCTTTATCTACTTGAGAATCTCATAATCACACGCGCAAAAAAAGCAGATCAAGGTCTAATACACAGAGATCTCCTCTGTCCTGAGTTACTGTATATGATGATGAATCAAACGCTTTTAGGAAAGAAATAATTTAACTATCCCAAGCTCTTTTCTTACCCCTGCTATGCAAGAGAAGCTTTGGATCCCAAATTAACCAAGAAACTTCTAGAAGCTTTAGGATTGATGCTAACTTGAAAAGGTTTTCAGAGGAAAAGTAGAATACCTTCTTTCCCTACATATGGCATACCAGAATGGTTAGGGAGCTTGCAAATCTCTCTGCAGTGGGGAGAGGGCTAATAAGGAAGATGTAACCTTTATTATAAATGGGCTTCTTTTCTTTCTCTTTCTCCTCTCTTTTTTTAAGAAAAATGCAGAGACTGAAAGAAAAGGAGAATGAAAGAAACTCCTTTGCTCTTTCTCCGATTTTTATCATGTTTTGTTTTCTCTCTTGATGATTTCTCTTCATTTATTTCTATTCCTTTTACTCTAACTAGACTAGGCATGTAACCAACAGTAATCCAAACATGTTTTCACTCATGCAATTTACAACCTGCTCTACTGTTCTGACATCGATACCACTATTTGCCATAAGTGTTTAAAGGATACACAGAATTAGTGTCCACTAAATACCAAAATGCTTCACTCCTCTTGGTCAATTTTATCACACAACTCGTCATTTTTTTGTTTTCCTTTCAGACAAAAGTAAGATACCAGCTAATTTTGCTTGCTTTGCTTCCCTTTCAGTTCAGTTTCTTTAAAAATACACATAGATTCTGGATAATTTTGGAAACAAATTATGGGATAGTAGTATTATACAGTTCTCCCTTGGGATTTAAGCATGAAGAATACATAGATTAAAAAGGTGTAAGAAAAAATTATGTGCCCACCCAGTGGCTAAAGCCAATAAAAGAGATGGTCTTAGCCATGAAGTTGACTTTTCAAAAGTTGGCAAAAAAGTTCACCATATTTAGTATTCTCTAGCCCATTGAACAGAAAATAACGTCCAGATTTTGCAGTCTGGCGTGGCAAGTTTCACATAACCTGGATCCTAGTCTTTTCTTTTTACCCTCGTTATTAGCCTTACTTCATCCCAAATTGCTTACATTTCCCCCAAAACACTTGTTTGCTTCATGCCTTTGTATATGCTTTTGCTTTTCCCTGGAATTTACATTCCTAATTTATTTGCTGAGTAAATTCATCCTTCAAAAGTTTTCTGAAAATTGCCCTCTAGAAGCTTTCCTTGGGCACTTGAGACAGTTAAATGTTTCATCCTCAGACTTACCCTTAGGGGATAATTTCTATTTTATGGCTGGCCAGCATCTGGTCCAGTTCCTTTTGATAATACCTTCCTGTGTCTTTTGGGGTGATACCTCCACTGGACACACACACTGGAGTATTAATCTAGGGGCCATTCCCTACCTAGCCAAGTGGCAGAGATGTGACCCAGGCTAGACTGATAGGGTACTCCCTTCCTAAACCTAAATCCTGAACAAAGAAAGAAAAAGGCCAAAACTTGTTGGAGCTCATTCTTGCCTACAGAAGTGCCTTGATAAGACTGTACAGTGGCTCCCACAATTAGACACCTCCCAGCCTCAAGGAGCCCTGATTCTTGTCCCTTTCTTAACCTGGTTCTTTGACCTTGTTCTGTCTCTGTGAACGCCCCCATATCTTCTCCATAAATTCTGTTTCTGCCTCAGTTAGCCAGAGGCTGTTTCTGTTGTTTATTGTTTTTTGTTTTAAAGAAATAATTTCTTGTATGTGCTTCCATCAGAAATCATTTCACTATACTACAGTTATATGTTTACATATCTGTTGCTTTCATCAGACTGAGCTTCTTGAGGGGAGAGACTAAATCTCAATCATTTGTCTCTCCTTAGTCCCTTGTACAGTGCCTGACCCGTGATGCGGATTCAAAAAGTGTTTGTTGAACATAGGTAAGACTCCATGAGTGAATCATGATTAACGTTGAGTGCTGACGAGGGCCATTATTAGAATGGGACTGTAGGAAGGCAGCACAATAGTTAAAGTAGTTAAGAACTTTTAAGTCAGACCAGAGTTCAACTACAGGATTTGCACTTATTAACTGAGTGCTTTTGGAGGAGTAACTGAAACCTCAGTTTCATCTCTAAAATGGATGAACTAGATCAGTGTCAGAGAGTTGTGAATGTATAAAACAACAAGACACTTAGCTCAGTCCTTGGCACTAAAAATATCTACTATTAATATTTAGGTCGTGAATAAAATGACTTACTGGAAGTTAGAACTGTGAGCTTTTGCAATTCAGAACGAAGTGATTTATAATAATAAATCCTCAATATGGTCTTAAAATTTTTTTAAGTCATAAAAAAATGCTACAATACTAAAGAAAACTTCATTTTTTGTTTTAAAGGGTACGATCAAGTTAAAATTTATTGCCAGACACTTCTGGAGTGAAGAATCTTCTAGAAATTAATGTTTTGAGCTACCGGTACAATTTCTTTCCTAAAGGCAAGAGGCATCGACCGAACAAAGGGTTACTGTCCTGAAATGGACAGTGGAAGTCAAAGAGCCCCATAACAGAAGTGATGGGCTGATTTAAAAGGAATAACTCAGACATTGTAGTTTAAAGATCTCACTGCATTCTTTGTCAACGAACAAGATAATCAAAATTTAAAGTTTTTACTACAGTAACCCTGGGTCCCCTGGAGAATACTCAGTGAAATATGAGAGAGGTTTTAATACCTAGAATCCCAGCTGCGTTATAGTAAGGTCAGCCGAGGAGCAGTGCTGAGACTCGAGGCCATGATGACTCCATATGGAGCCTGAGACAAGCGAGGGTAATAAACTTTCCCACAATGATGTCTGTGCTCCGTGCAGTGCCTAACGTAGACTGACAGTTGCACATCTTTCTTTCCAGGGAATTTTTTACTTGAAGAACCACAATTTTTTGCCAGCAATGATTACGATCTACAAATTCAAGGAAAGCACTAGCCCAACCTAACAAAGTTGTCTGCAAATATGTATTGTGTGTGCCTGTTTAATCTTTTAATGTAACTGATAGAAAGTCTGCACCCCTCGACTTGCGCACAAAGATATTTCCCTTTTTTTTTTTCTTGGAATGGAATACTCACTGAAGAGAAACTGGCATTAGCTTCATGGTAATAAAGATGACTCTAAATGAGGCATCAGAGGACAGAAACATTAGAAATTGGGGACAGCTGCGGACAGCAGATTTGGGACACTGGTATCATGTATGTAACAAATCTTTATTAATAAGTACATTAAATCCCATATTTTTCATTTATAACTGCTGCATAATTTCCTGTTAACACTTCATGTAAATTCCAGATAAGGTAATAATTTTTTTTTCAGAATTCTATTTCGTTTCATTATATGTTCTATACTCTGCCCCACAGGTCAGTCACATGATTGAAGTATTATGCCTCATTAAAATTCCACTAGTTAAAACATGGAGACAGAATTTTGGTAATTCTTTTCTACATTACTAGAATTAACCATTCCAATACATTCTTGGGCTCCCTGAACCTCACAATTTATGTATACATGTACTCTCACGTCTACACTATTAGCAAGTTCTTAAATGTACACACATATAAGAAGCATATGTAACACAGATACACGCTGGTCAAGGGGTCTCGATGTCCTAAACAGAAGGCTCTTATCTTTCATTTGCTCCAGTGGCTGAAAATCCTTGCCCCACCACCTCCCAGCTCAGTATTTCTAGCTAGCAGCTGCTATCAGAAACCTAAATAACAAAAATATGCAAACTTGCACACTAATTCCCTTTGGAGATAGATCTTGGCTGCAGCCCTGTCATAAATCAGAGAATTTCGATATGAAATGAGGCAAGCAGCTCTAATCATTTCTGCATTTCAAATTGGATCACTGGCTCAATCACTTGGCTTTTTTAAACTGCTTGCCTAAGAGCAAATGTGAGGCAGGAGATAATTCTGAAGACATCTCTTCTTTTGTGTCCGTAGAACTCTTTTAACTGTTTCAAGACTGAAGGCCACATTTCAGTGATAATAGCACAAATCTGCTGGGAGAGATATGGATCCTTCAAGACATCTTCCTCCTCTTTCAACTCACAGAATTCCATCAATATCTGCATATATTACATATATTAATATATGTGTGTGCATATGGGTTTTGTGTGTCTAAAAAAGGAAGTGAGGGGGGAAAAAAAAAGAAGAGAAACATCTGACATATATCCACAGTCTATTTCTCCTTAGAATTTCCTGTTTTTGACACAAGGCAAGTTTCAATTGCACTATGAGATAGTTAACATTTTTAAACTGGGAAAATGTATTTTAAATCAAATAAAATTGTACCAAAATGTGAAAGACTTTGGGGATTCAAGAATGGCCTGTCGATTTGGCCACTCTTCAATAGCCAAATGAGAAATAGGAGAATCCTTTCACTTTCCCAGATGATTTTTGAATTCTTATTATGATTGCATTTTTATATTTTCACATCTCAGACAATCCTTTAAAAACAATGTATCAGGAGGAAAAAAAGGAGAAGAGAAAAAGCCTCCAAGGCAATTACTGAGAGTAAAGAATCCTCTTGACCTTCTGATATTTTTGCTTTGAGTCTCCCTTATTTCTTATCCAAATGATACTAACGGCTTGTTGCAGGTTTCCTGTGCTCACACAGCGCTTTGAAATGGAATTTAACTCTATTTTTCGAGGGTTTTTGTAGTGCCTTGTAAGCCTACCAGCGATCTGATGAAATTTTAAAGCTAAGCTGCTTGTGTTTTGAGAACAGAATAAAAATGTTTTTCAATTTTTTCTTTTACACAGTTAACAAACAAAACAATTCTGCTTTATCTGGGGTTTATTTTTCTGTTCTATTTTCACCTTTTAATGGCTGACATGGTATTATACTTCTGGGGACTCAGGATACCAAATTCACCATTTCCTTGTTATTAATTTTGTAAACGGAGAATGTTGATGTCATGCTGATACAGGTGTTGGAGGACTTTAAAAATATTACTTATATTCTTACTATGGAAACCTAATAAATGATAATATTCCTGGGTTATTTTTTTGTACAGCTTCATAAATTGCCTTTTTACTCAGCAACAGGAATATGACTATTTTTCCTGCATACTTTCAGATTCATTAAGATAATCCAATTTCTGAGCTTTATCAAATAATATAAATATAAAATGCCTTTAAGTACAATTTTTATAATGTGAAAATTTAGCATTTATTTGATTTTTCTTGCATACAAATTTAAAGTTGTATTAAAGACTCAACATTAACATTTTCAATGTGTTAATTAAAAGCTATATTTACAGAACTATCTTTGTAAGCACCAGAGTTGTAAGAATGAAAAAGTGTTATATTTTTAAAGAACTATATTAAACCCTATGTTTAACAAACACATTTTGTGACTTAAAAAAGCTATCATGAATAAAAATGCTTAAGTAATCCAACTTATAAAGCAAAATCTTTTCTTAACATTAGGTGTCACTTGGTTTTTGTTGTTGTTGCTTTTTTTTTTTTCCCCAAATAATTAATTCAAGGAGAATGTTATACGGTTCTAAGAAGTTTCCAAAGTTTCATCTCATGAATATATAAAGTTTATTGTTTACAACCCAGTTTGTGGCCACCACAGAGAAGAAAGAACGTCAGAATCAGCCCACTGATTCATAACCTATATTTACTTTTTTCTTTATCTGAGAACATTCAGCTAAGGCTCTGAGCTTCAGTGGGGAGTTAAGTCTGAAAACTGAGGCTATTTTAAGAGAACAGGGGTGATTGTTACCCCACTAACTTATCTACCCATAGCTGATAAATACTTATAATAACCTTGCATTATCCCTCTAATCCCTCCTATTTTTATTTTCCTGGATAGGTCCCAAGCTACTAATACTATGGCAGAACTATAGTCTTTCAAGACTGATATGCTTATTTCTAAAGTGCACCTCATGTCTGCGTAAAGTGATTGAGTGGGTGTTGGTAAAGGTTAGCTACGTTTCCATTGACTTTTTCTGTGTGTGCATGTGTGTGTATGTGTAGATACATGTTTTTTTCTTATATTGTTACATGAATTTCTTCAAGGTACTGTTCCAACCTATTGTAAAAGCTGTCCATTACAGAGGACTCTTAAAGTTTTGGATACGAACATCTCTTTCCTTCAAATTAAATCTCTAACTCAAAAACACCTTTGGTCTTATCTATGGCCCCCAAAACCATTTCTCAGTACTTGAAGTAAACTGATACAGCATCCTAAGAATGGAATACACAAAGCATTTTTTGTAGATGTGTGACTCAAAACAGAGGCATTGAAATATAAGTGATAAAATTGTATTATGAACACAGGTTGTCTGCTCTATGACACCTACGCATCTCAGCTGTGAATATTGTGATTAATAGCCTGCACGGGTCTCCTATCTGCAACAGAAGAAGGACACTAACTTGATATAGCTGGAACACGCTGGACGGGGTTTCTTAGACTCGACGCATCACAATGACATCACAGGAAGCTGAATTAAAATGTAGCTCAACAGAGACAAAAAATAACCCCTCACTAACAGAGCTAGGAATGGAGCATACAACCAAAGTACATGTTGGAGCATCAGGCTAGTTCAAGGAAAACCCAGGGAAAATAATAAAAGTGGGTAGAAGACAGCCACTTAGAAGCTAATTAGAAAAAGAAGGGCACAGGTAACATAGTTGTAAACAAAATGAATCAGAAGTTGAGTTAAAGAGAAAGTGCCAAGAACGGGAAGAATATGAATGGCCAAGTGGGAAAAGTAAGAAAAGAAAGAGTAAAGTAGATAATATGACCGTGAAGGAAAAACACAAAACGAAGCTAGTAGTAGAGATGACAAGGTCAAATATAGGTGATCTAGACAACAGAGAAGTACTATGTACATGAACCGAAATATATCACAAACATCTCCAACAGTCCGCTTGTTCTAAATTCAAATTTCTATGTTAAACAAATCCTTAGCTTTCCTTAACTTTAGGTTTTGTGAGCTTTGTTGGCAAAGGAGATGAAATTGTATGCGAAAGTTACTTTTTCTGATTATATAGAAAATACTGCCATATGGCTGGTAGCTATTGCCAAGGTTGTCTCTTTGTTGAGGCTTAGGAAAATTATTGCTATATGCATTTTTAAGTCTGGATGATACGGCAAAATTTCGGACTGTCATTTTTAATGGACTGTTTCTGACAGTCATTCAAACCATGATCAAATGACAGTCTGTTGTAACTTAATGGCACCAAAAATCCTTACATAAATACTGATGGGAAATTGTCAAGTAGGACTGAATGACAGAGGTAGAGGGCAGTCCATAGAGTCTGGATTCTAAGACCTATGAGGGTTGCTTTTCCCCCTTCACTGAGCTTTCACCTTTCAGGTGACTCTCCAGACTAACTGCTTTGTATAACCCATTTTGAGCTACTAAACGTTTTAAAACATAATGGGATTAGGCATCCTGAAATCTCATACAGCTGTGTGCACTACGGATCAGGCATTTTTCCAACTTCAGTCTGTGACCATGTTCTCAACAGGTCAACAAGGAGGGAGCCCCCAAGCCTACCTATCAGCAGCTGTCACCTTAACTTGCCCCCTGACTTGCCTGACATACATCCTCACTTGAAGAATTTAGTAAAGAACTATCTTAAATGGCATCCTGCCTGTGTGGAGGCAGTGTGGTTAATCTTTGACAAAAGAGCATTCACATGTCAACAAAACAAATGCCCAATGGAAGACCCTACTGCAAAAGAATAAAGTAGGCCATTCCGGTTGCCAATAAAAAAGAAATTTAGAAAAGATTCAAAGTTTGATTCCAGCATCATCACTTGCGCTGAGACTGAAGTCTGACCCAACATGCAGGTCTCCTCCAGGAGCCCTAAACTGAAGTCACCCCAGGCACCAAAGGGTCAACCTGAAGAGTCTTGTGTAATGACCTGCTTGCTTTCTATCTGGAAGAAGGCAGAAGGGAAATCAAAGCGCCCTCTTTTCTTTCAACATGAATTTTTCCTATAAAATGTTCTTTCAAAATTATTTTGGAAAAGATTATTGAAAGAAGAAAGATCCTTTATGTGCCAATCACTCTATGCCCCCTACATTTACCACAGGAATCCTTTCCTTTCCATACAAAGGGAGTATTCTTGGGTGATCATGGATTTTGCCACACCAGGAACTGAGTTGGATATCTTAAGAGAATTCATGTCTCTGCCTGATGCATGTAAGATTAATCCTTAGCTCAAATAGTGTATTTTTATTTCAATTCTTTTCTTGCTTATATAGGTAAGAATGTAAGTGTATTTTTCAAGTTCAACCAATATGCCAATTTCCTCCAAATGCATATATTATCACCAAACATAGCCAGTAAAACAAACAAGCAAAAAAGGTCAACAATAAGAGCTAAAAAAAAAATGTGTAGATTTTCCTTAATGTTTTCTGTGGTGGTCTTGCGTTTTTGTAAACCACACTACTAATCTCTTATAATATTCTATTCCAGTGGTTCTCAAATGGGGGCAATTTTGCACCCCCCCCCCGGGGACATTTGGCAATGTCTAGGGACATTTCTGATTGTCACAACTGGGGGCATGCTACTGGTATCTAGTAGATAGAGGCCAGGGTGCTGCTCAACATCTTACAATGCACACGACAGCCCCCATACCGAAGATCATCTGGTCCGAAATGTCAGTAGTGTCAAGGTTGGAAAACTCAGTTTCTGGTATGGCAAAATCCATGATTTCCCAAGAATACTCCCTTTTTATGGAAAGGAAAGGATTCCTTTTTAAATCCGTATGACTAGTCTACACTTCCTGGTTTATAATTTTAACACTGTGGAATAGTTCCATTATTATTTGTGCTTTATAGAAATGCTCCATACGGAAACCTGAAAAGAGACTTGTCAGCAATTTCTTTTTGGATGATGCTGTACCTGTAGTACTTTTACAAGGTAAGGGGCAGTCAACACAGTAACTATATGTCATTTTTTCCTTGGTTTTGTCATAGAAAAAAAGTTTTGGGCATGCATTCTCAAGTAGAAGGCATTTTGACTATTCTTATGTCAAATTTAACACAGTTAAAGGTCCACGGCTCTAAGTTTAAAACAAAGGGCAGTTCTTTGCTTATAGCTAAAGCAGTCCTTTATTTTAGTGCTGTGAGGTGTCATCCTCACTTTTATTCCACATATGTGCCATTCACCTCTAAGAGTGTTAAGACTACAGCCTTCACCTCTGTACACAATCCTCAAAATAATTTTATCTGTTCTGCTTAAGCCTTTAATTAGATTGTAAACTCCCTGAGGGCAGGGATATTTTTCTTATTTTCTATGTCTGCTCAAATGGAAAAAAAATTATGTCCTGAAAGCCAAACGCATTATTTAATAAGGCCAGAAATGTTCAAATATGCTTTGATACTGGATCAATCACAATAAAGAGATCCCGCAACTTCCAGAGAGGCCTCTAATGATTTTAAACAACTCAGTTGCATAAATTTCTCTAAAAAATAGGAAATGGCAGAAAAGAGAAGTTGGGGGAGAATTATTTCTAGTTCTAATCTCTTTTGACAACATTTAGAAGAAGTACCATGGGTTAATGAAAACAAAATTAAAAATCACATGGAAATAATCTGCAGTCTATTTTGAAGTGAACTGGGCTGATGATTTAGTATCTCACTGAAATATTTTTAAACTGACCTAAAAGTAATTTAATCCTATTGGACAACCCAACGGTTCTTGAAGTTTACCACGTTCTTTTCTGCCTCTAGGCCTTTGCACGTTAATTATGTTCTAAATCTTCTGCCACCCCCAACACACACACAGATACACACACACACACACACACACACACACACACACACACATCCCAGAACCCCTCCCAGCTCACAAATACTCTTAATCTAATTTGTTCCTATTTATTCTACAGGCCTCCCCCCTTAGATATCATTTCTATTTTTTATCCCCAAATATATATTAGGTATTCTTCTAGTATACTATATTTCCTCCTTTATCACTCATAATATTATTGCTAATTACCTACTATACAGTAGTTGCCTATTTATTTCTTTGTAATTCCCACCAGAATATAATCTCTGGGATAACAAGATCAGT
Source organism: Leucopleurus acutus (assembly GCF_964270905.1). Lineage (NCBI taxonomy): Eukaryota > Metazoa > Chordata > Mammalia > Artiodactyla > Delphinidae > Leucopleurus > Leucopleurus acutus. The sequence continues at coordinate 52,254,018 of NC_139159.1, read as the reverse complement.
GTCTATTTCAAGTACATTGAAATATCTTCAGTGTCTACAACCACAACTGACATCTCTTTAATAATAAGTGTTAAATTAATGAATAGATGAATGAAATAAAATATATAAATAGTTACTTTGTATGCAACTGCTCCTACTCAGAGCGCATATATGATTTAACTCAGACCAGACAGTTATGTATTTAAAACAAATAATAATTCAAGGTTAAGGTGATTTGGGGATCTAGACCTTTAGAGAAGAAACTAGACAGCCCTGGGTGCTGATGTCAATGGAAGGAAAAAAAAACCCTAAACCAGAGACTGTAAAGGTATATGTACTATTATTCATATAGCTGTTTTGCGCTTCCTTCTTTAAGAAACACCCTATTCTCATCGTATGCCTAGTATGGAAATCCCCCAGCTCCCAAAAAAGGAACATTAAGATATTTAAAATTTTTTCTATATAGGTCAGATAACATGGTAACAACTATTAAATGGCTGATAATTTCTAAGGATTACAGTGTGAAGCACTGTCTTGCCTAGATTAGGTCCCAGTGCTTCCCTGTCCCAAGTTACTAGTGGTATTATTTATTCCATCATACTTCCCCTTCCCCAAAAGGGTCATTTGCTTTGAGTCAAAATTCGTAAGGGGAAAGAGCACAGCCCCAATAAACAGTTTTTACAGCCATATGCTTGCCCCTTATCGTAACCAATGTCCCACCTTTAAAGACAGGAACATAGAGTCTCGAATAACAGTCTGTAATCCAATGTGGTGTTTGTATTTAACTGATCATCCCAACTCAAGTGGTGAGATACAGGCCACTGTCAGATACCTAGTACTTTTCAGGACATTGTCCAGACTAGTCTCCCCAGCTTTATCGGAGGGTTTTATCAGGCCTCCGCATGATAAGAGCTGCTACTATTTGCCAAGTTGGAATTTTTGTAAAATTCCTTAATTTTCTGTTGTTAATCCATCAAACACAAACACATGAAAACTTATCTTACTCTATGAGAAGAAATGATTGTTGGACTGAAAAGTACTAGGAGATAGAGGGCTGGGGGCAGGGGGGTTGTCTTTAGTTTACTTAACTCTATCAAAACCAGGCTACTCGGTGCTTTTAACACCAGAGGAGGAAGAAGGCATCTATGCACAACACTAAACTCCCTGCTTGCCTTTTTCCTGGTGTATTCAGAGCCAGAATTTAGAAGGAAGTAACTTACTTTCTCTAAAATATTTCTTTTGGTTGTTAGGATATATGTGATAAAACATACTCTGTTGAGGATATACAGGAGTAATTTTTAGAAAATTTAGAAAAAAATAAAGTTTAAAATTTTAAAGAGAGGGCTTCCCTGGTGGCGCAGTGGATGGGGGTCCGCCTGCCGATGCAGGGGACGTGGGTTCGTGCCCCGGTCCGGGAAGATCCCACATGCCGTGGAGCGGCTGGACCCGTGAGCCGTGGCCGCTGGGCCTGCACGTCCAGAGCCTGTGCTTCCCAACGGGAGAGGCCACACAGTGAGAAGCCCGCGTACCGCAAAAAAAAAAAAAAAAAAATTTTAAAGAGAATGAATAACTCTATAGTTCCAGAACTAACCTTAAAAACATTGAGAGTAATCTCTATAATTAATTCAGAGTACACTCCTAAACAGTATTATAATTTAGAATTTCTCAATATTTAAAAATAATAATTTTTCATTTGTAAAGTCATTATTTTCAGCTGCCAAAAAGGTTAAAATATAATTCAGCCCTTTTCAAAAAATTGTAACACTAAACAGCAAAAAAGGGAGGGGTAGGATAAAAATATTTTACTTCATGAGGAATTTTAGAAATAAAACAGAAAAATGTTTAACCTGCCAGCTTCTAATAAACATTTTAGGTATTGCAAATAATCTTTTCATACAAGGTTTTATGAATAATACAGTAGTTGGCAAGAGGGCTATTCCATGATGCTTTTACTGAAATAGATGGAGAATGAGCAATGAATTGGACAGGCTGTGCAGGTTCAGAGTTCTGAGCCCTGAACTCGACTTAAGTGGAAAACTCCTCTCATTTACTTCAGTGCCTTTTCTCCAAACCAGCACTTCCGCCCACATGTTTATTCTCCAGCCCTCTGGGAAGTCACCTTTCATCAAAAGAAGTGTGCTAATCTTCCACAGTTTCACTGCCATTGGCACTTCTAGCCCCCTTTCTGCTGCTCCCATCTGAGTAGTCAGGAAAAAAGCTTTCAGGATTCTCAACAATACAAAAAGGAAAAAATTCTCTCTACTGTCCTGGCAGATGAAAGACCTTCATCTCAAACTCAGTTGCATAGACTTTAGTAATCACAAAATGCGTGAACCCAAGAAAGACATCCTCTAATTTTTTTAAAAAAATGCACTGTAAATGTGTTGCCTATTTTTTTCCTGTAAGCATTCAAAGGCTAAAAAGAATTTTGAAACAAACTTATCTAAATTTCCAACATTTATTGTGCAAAACAATCTCCCCAATACTATGAAAAATATAATACTCAATGTTGTTTTTCATACGTGAGTATGTAACCAAATAATATACACTAAATAAATAACCAAATTGTATATATAACAAAATATATAACCAGATAATAAGCAAATCTCATGAAGTTGGAGGAGTTTTGGGAAGTGATAAATATGGATATTCCATTCCATATTTCATTAATTAAAAAAAAATATGAATAAGTTCTAAACATGGAGTGTAGTATCCCACAAGGTTTCAAGAGCTTGGCTTTATTAAGACCAAAGATGTTACATGGCTGATTTCTCACGTTACCTTTGCTACCTGAAGTTCCATTCAGCACAAATTTGAAGGAAAACACTCAGATTTCTAGATGTGTATGCCTAAAAGAATTCCTTAATTACAAATCTATCAGATGTTGTTCCTAACCAGAAAAAGGAGGAAAACGGACAGCTGCAGCATTCGTTCCTCCCAGGCAGATAGATAACCACCTTAAAAACTGAAATCCATTGCTGCCCAACACTTCTACTTTTTGTAATATTCGTAGTATACCTTACATCACGGTTTCTCAACCTTGGCACTGTGGACCTCTTGGGTCAGCTTATTCTTCATTGTGGGAATTTAGCAACAACTCTGGCCTCCACCCACTAGAGGGCAGTAGCACTGCTCTTCTCCTCCCTCCCTTCCCCACCGCCCCCCACCCCCGCCCCAGGATTCGGCAACCAAAAATGTCTCCAGGCACCGTCAAATGTTCCTTGGGGGCAAAACTGTCACTGGTTAAGAACCAGTGAATTAACTGGGCTTCATTAATGAAGAGTTATGAAGGTAGTCTTTCATTCTTTCCAACTCATTTTTCTGACCTAAATCAGTTTAAAAATACCATATATTCTCATCAAGGTAGGATATCCAGGTAGGTTGGTCAGTAAAACTACGGTTTCCCCAAGGCCTCATTCTGTGCTTTTGAGCATAAAGTCATAGAAAGAGCCCTTGACAAGATAAAGTTGTACAATTTCATCCAACAAATGATCTCACTTCAACACTCACACTAACTTTACTATTAAGCAAAAACAGGCACATTTTCAAATATTGATTCCAACTAATGTCTGATCCTAACAGGCATGATCTTATCAAGGCCCCAGTATAATGGAAGGAGTGTCAGAGTTAAACAGAATAGGCTGCGATAAGATCGCAATCTTCCTCACAATGATGTGATGGTATCACAGAATGGGGATAGTATTCTAAGTAATTATCATTAATAGATCCTGGCACAGGAACGAGCAGGCCTGACTGGGGCCTAAACAAATTTGAGTGAGATAAACCAAGGTTGCTGAGAATCATAGTTTAAGGCACTAGGTGTTCTTGAAGTCATTTTTCAAAGTTTAGAATAACTAGATTTTAAGTGAACAGGGAAGTGTAGAATGATTTTAGTAAAATGAACATGTAAGGGGAAAAATGTCCCTTTATTATTGATACAGGTGCATTCATTTGTCTTTTTGCCTGTTACAGCCATTCTGGTCATGTCTATGCTTTGATCTAATTAGAGTATTTATAAACAGGTTAGTTCTAGCTACTGAATGAGGTTAAATGCATTAACTATTTGCAGTCTACAGACATCAACCTGATAAATTAATCTCCATCACAAGAAATTGAAAAGGTTTGTTTATATTCCTTAAGTCTTTGGTCCAGCTCTAGTATACTCTCATGATACTGTGTAAGGTACCTTAATACAAAAATAGTTCAAAAGAAGCTTCTTCAACTTTTAAATTGAAGATTCTTGTACTACACTGATTCATTCATTCTTTGGCTCCTGTGCCCTAGTACAGAAAAGCTCACGATTATCACTTCATTATTTAACTTTTCATTGAAGCAGGGAAGTGCATGCAATCTACAAAAAAGTCAGGATGACTTTTTAAACTCATTAATGACAATTTAATAGCCATAAAGGCATCTAGAAGATTTTATCTCCTGGGAGGTCTATTATATAAATCTAGTGCTGCTTACCGAAATTGTTATGCTTGTTACATTGAGCTGAATAAATATTTGCATGAGAAAAGATACTAGTGTTCATTAGTCTAAATAATTAATAGAACACAAATGTTTTTGCTAGAAACTTACTACTGAATAGGCCACTACTCCCTCTTCTTTTATAAAATAGACAGTCCTTTTCTTACCACTATGATGTAACACATAAAGTTAAGCAAATGATATAAGGGGATTAAATTAGAAAATGTTATCAAAAGGATTTTTCTCTCAGTGATTTTTTTCATATATATTGAAAGCACGATTATGATTATTACAAGCACTGTTATTATTCTTAGTAGCACTCTGTCCAGGCTTTCTGGGAGGGGGGAAAAGCCAAACTATATCTTAGTTTGTGTTTCTTTTCTCAAATGTGTGATTAATTACAGGTGCTGAAATATTTTGGATAATCATTGACGACGAATGCATGGCTAAAATCAGCAGTACGTAGAGAACTCTAAATGCTACCAGTTGTTAACATGGTAAAGCAAAACAGAACATTCTACATTTGTATCTTGTCTAAAAATAATGCAGTCATTGACCTTAACCTTATCAAACTGGTCCCATCAACAAGGTCAAATACAATAGTAAATAACTTTCGTGGGACATGAGCATACCATAAGTATTTATGATACAACTATATCTGTACCTTGTATTTTTCTATAAAAGGTACTCACAAATAAAAATTAATATTTTTCCAGTAAACGATTTTAACTTTGAAATAGAATAGTGAGATTTGGCAAAGACTTAAGATAAAAGTTTATCCACTGTTTAGTCTTCTTTTCAGAACCTCCATTTCTATCTCAACACCACAATATACAATACACATGGGCAGATCCCAAATATGTATCTGAAGAGACCAAGAGCTGCAGTTGTTGTCAGCATATACCCTCACATGTTTGGAGATATTCTCTCTTTTACTTTGATCAAAGAGAAAAGGACACATGGCAAGCGATTCAGAAAATCTTTGGACTCTAATGCTTTGGCAGAGATATCACTGATTAATGGATGGATACTGACACTCTCTGAGTCCAGAGAACTATTTTACATCTATGTAGCAGATGAAGGGGTAGAAAGAGCAGAGGTATGATGCTAGTTTTCCAGACTCTGAACATTTTACAAGAGTTAGCTATTGGCTTGGTTCACAGAATGGCAGGAATGTTAGGCAGCTATATTTGAGTTTCTCTTAGCAACCACCACAATGCACCCTGCTAATTGTCCTTCCAGTTTCCATTTTGCAATAATGAATTTAAACAAAGAAAGGAAACTGCTACCTGAAAAAAATCATTAGTTTGTGGAAAGATATATGGAAATACTGATTTTTGTTCCTTCACACACTAAGGGGATTTATGCAAAGAGAAAGCATAAGTCACATAGTGAAACTAGGGGCTGACTCTGTTGCCAACAGACTCATCACTATTTTTCATCTTTGTAACACACTCCCACAGTATGCTCTTTTTCTTCAGCCTGCTAATCAGGGCAGTGGTACCTGATAGTGGAAGACTGACTAACGAAATCAAGATTGAACTTATTCCCTGGGGCACACTGTACCTCAGATCAAAGAGTGCACATGTGGCATCCTGAAAATGCAATCCCACTGCTCTCACCTCTTAACTCTCTGACACAGGAACCAAAGACAATAATCCTTACAAATCAGTGCTACTGTCTTTAAAGAGGGAGCATAGAATTAGAGGGAGAAATCTGGAGATCTGGACCGACTCAGTTAAGTAAATTCTTTTTTAAAAGCTTAAGGCTAGTTTTTACTTTCTAACCCAAATATCCACATTCTAATCTCAATGACAAATTAAGAACAGCCATACTGGGTACTAAATGCTTAAAACCAAGATGATCTTTTCGCAGAAGAGTGGATAGAATCCGATCCAGAAATTTTGCTGTGTCACAAATGCAGTGCAGTTTATTCCAAGAATTTGACAGAAATAGATGCTGAAACACATTTAAAAAAAATCTGTAGCACCTTTAATTACATTGTCATTAAAAGAAACTTCTTTCCTTTAGCTATTTCAGAAGTCATCATATTTCATTCAATGTAAGGTTAATAGAAATATTATAAAAACTTACCTACCATCTCATAACTAAGAGCACATAGAATAATAATAAAGTTCATCCTGATTTAGGATCAGATTTTTAACGGCATAAAGAGCATTATAATATCAATGGAAACTATAAAAATATAATTAATGCCTGTGGAGTTATGAAGTTACCTCTCTTTTATCAGTTTTCTAGTGTATTCAATTGTATTCAGTATGCAGCATTCTTCTTAAAGCATAAAAAGAAACTCAAGTGCCAACTTAAGCGACTCTAGTGCACATTCAGTCACTTTGCTGGGGAATCTGCTTTTTTCCCACATACCCCAATGAGGAAAGAACTTCCCTGTTACCAACAGAGTATTAATATTAACGCCCAGGTGAAACACTGATGGAATCCAACACTTTTACCCTGTTAGGTTCACTAGTTTTAAAAAAAATTTTAATTCTATTATTTCACGGTTAGTCAACATGGATTATGTAGAACTGAGATGAGTCACATCTGCAAATTAGAAGCAAATTACTGAGAAATTCTTAAGTTCCAGAAACGTTATGAATACTCTGTATTATTTGATGTTAAAACATATTCAGCTCACACTACAATGCCTTTCAGGAGAAACTATGGTAAAACAATACAGTAAAATGAGGTAAGTGAAAGCTCGATTGTAGGAAGTGATACGCTAAAATGGACTGTACTTCTTGTTTCTACTGATTTCCCTTCCTTTCAACTTCAAGATAACTGCATATGAACTAGTAAAAGATAGTTGGAGAACTATTGAGAAGATGCAACTCAAACAGTTGGCTCCATGTTCCTCTGGATGCTGTCAAACAAGCTGAAAGGGGATGACTTGCTTCTCTTTTCAATGCCTTCAGTGGCTAAGGAGGTATGAAAACAACAAAAGATTGAGTATTCTTTTGTTCCTACAATGTGAGTGGTATATAAAACTCGCAGCAAATATTAGCAATAATTCACAAAAATAATGTTACCAAACCACTCTATTTCTTAATTTTAAAGATAAATACTGAGAACCGAACATACAATTCAGTATCCCTAATTCAATTAAATTGTTTGAATCCTGAATAATCACAAAATACTTATTATATCATCTCAACGAAGGTTAGGGACAGTTCTCAATAATTCAGACGCATAGCGAATACAGAGTAAGGGGAAATGGAAACTCACAGGATATCAAATAATATGAGAGAGCACTTTGCATTTTATGTTTACATATTTTTTCATTTCTCACATTTTCTTTTTCTTTTCTTACTATATTTGCCATTAACAAAACTGGAACTTTCTATAACTCTCCAGGTGATCAAGAATTAAAACATCTTTTTCATGCTCCAAATTTATTCACCTAAAATGCTCTATATTTATTCCAAGTTACCTACTGGAGTACTTAAAATATCTCTATGATAATTTGCAATTTTGTGTTTTGCCATGAGATAAAATAATAAAATTATGAGGAAAAAATGAGAAACATTGTCAACATTTATAATGTTGTCTAATGACAGGAAAAATACTAAGTTTATGTAACTTGTTCAACAATAGAGGTGTGCTTTATTTCATGAGATTGTTTTATTTAGGAAAGTTGAGTGAAACAAAATAAAATGAAAATATTAATCTTATTTATTGGCTTAACAATCAACCATTTAGAGAGTGTGTGTGTGTGTGTGTGTGTGTGTGTGTGTGTGTAGACTTATGTGTGTGCATGGCTGAGTGTGTGTGAATGTGGTTTTTTGTGTGCTAGGTTTGCTTAAAGTATTATATAAAGGCTATGGATAGAATTCAGTTATGTTTAAATACTTACACAAGAAGTAATTCTGCTTGGTAAGAATTCAGATTTTTGTACCCTCACTTCTTAGCAGAGTTCCTCACTTACAGCATGTACTTTAATAAATATTGAGTCACATTTTCCTCAAGATGTTTAGCACAATACATCTAACATTAGAGAAAGAAAGAGATTTTAGTCATTCAATTGCTAGCAGTTAATAGCAGGGGAAGACTGTTAAATTAGTTATGAAATAATAAAAATAATTATTCCACTACCCTGTCATGTATAAAGGATAAAATAACTGTACAAAAGATAAAAAATAATATACCACTTGGAAGGCATACAATTTGGTGGGGGATTAGGGTGATAAGTTAAAATGGGTCCATCTCCACTCTTTTATCCAGCTCCTTAGGTAACCAATGGCCAAAAGTTTAGATTGTGCCCATTCTAGCAAGTTTATTTAGTGATTAACTTCAAATAAAAATAGATGACCAGGGGGCTCCCCTGGTGGTGCAGTGGTTGAGAATCGGCCTGCCAATGCAGGGGACATGGGTTCGAACCCTGGTCCGGGAAGATCCCACATGCTGCGGAGCAACTAAGCCCGTGCGCCACAACTACTGAGCCTGCGCTCTAGAGCCCGTGAGCCACAACTACTGAGCCCACATGCCACAACTACTGAAGCCTGCGTGCCACAGAGCCCGTGCTCCACAACAAGAGAAGCCTGTGCACCGCAACGAAGAGTAGCCCCCGCTCGCCACAACTAGAGAAAGCCCGCGCACAGCAACGAAGGCCCAATGCAGCCAAAAATAAATACATAAATAAATTTAATTTTAAAAAAATAGATGACCATATAAGAAAAATCTGAAGGTGCTTCACAAATGCAAAGTATGACTATTATTATCCAAATATACCTCTCCTTCCAGCATTTTTTAAGGAAGAAAAAGTTGTGCTTTGAAATGACATTGGTAAACATGTCACTTTCCTTCTAGTTTATCTTTCCTCATATTTACATACAGACATTCTTTTAAACAGAAGTTAAGAGCCTGAGTTAAACTCAACAAAACAAAGAGATTAAAGTTGAAGAGGGAGTCTCTATCAGCCAGGCCTCAGTAGAGGGACTACACTTCACCTCTAGGCAACTAAGCCTGCCTAACTGAGCACTGTACTATCCATGGTATGTGAGGTCACTGCCTATCATTCATCCTTCTGACAACCACTTTGTTTTCTGCTCTTCATGCCTGTATGTTTATTTATAACGTGCCAGAATAACAGTGGAATGAATGAAAGAAAATCCTAGCAGCATCTGTAAGCCCAAACATGCTTAAAGATCACAACTGGTTACAGGATGACAACTTTCCTGGCCCCCGTTTACGAACTGCTCTCTGTTTTCATTTTATTGTGTTGTTCTATACAATACTACTTCTATTTTGCTAGAACTTCAGTTGCCTTTTTTTTTTTTCCTTCATGGGTAAGAATGACTTTATTTGAGCTGAGAATAGCAGATCAGTTTCTAAAGCTCACTAGAATTCTCTCGGCTATATGAATTTTTAGGAAACATTTAATGTGTGTTTTTTAATCCAGAGTGAAAATAGAACATTTATCCCCTTTCAAAAAATCCCAATAAATAACAAAGGTACATTAGGGTCCAAAACAGCTTAACTGAACCATATGTGGATGCAAAGGCCTGCCAAAATGGAATCAGCATTATAAAAGATAGTTTCATATTTCATCTCGCCATAAAATAGGAACCGACAGTATATAAAATGCACCGGCCACTTGTACAGAGCTCGTGATGACAGTGGCATGGAAGTGCATCATCAGCCGAGTAAAAGTGACCTCCATACATACTGTGGGAGGTTTCTTGAGTTTTTTTGTTTTGTTTTTTTTCTTTTCTTTTCTTGTTATTTTTTGACCTGGATTGACTCATCACAGCTTATGGAACAAACAACTGAAAACAGCATCTTGAACCTCAGCCCCTCTGACAGTCTCAGAATTTCACCATCAAAATATTTCATTAGAAAATCTTCAAGAAGCCACAGAAGGTCTGGCACTGAACCCTTAGGATCCCATTAAGGGCCTCTGCCGTATTCCATAGCTCGTCTAGTCCAAAACGGCACACACTACTCCCACACATTCTCTCCAAAGCCATTCTGAATCCTCTTTTCCTTATCAGGATGATACAGACCTGCATCACCCTCGGAGCCTTCTGACAGGGGCGACAGCAGTTGCGCGTAGGGGGGATGCTACAACTGTTCATTGTTTCCTTTCACAAAACCTTGCCACGGGGCGCCGATTAACACCAAAAAATAGATGGCCGCAACCAAAGAGAAACATTTTTCAGAACGCCTCCCCTTGATTAATGAAGTCATGGAGCAGACCACGGGTTGACTTTTGTCACGCACTCTTCTTCCCTCCACCGTCTCCGTCTGGAGCATCAGCAAAGATGAGGAACGCTTCTGCCCACGTCCAACCTTCTCAATTGTCACAAAGCTTTGAAGGAATGCAACCATTATAAAACTGCCTATGTTCCCTGCTGACAATATTCAGATAAAGGATAAACTCTTTTCACCACCTCTGAACTACTTCAGGAAAGGCAAATGCTGTCTTAGTTTTTCCTGTAGATATTTTATGTGACATGTACCTGGACCCCCCTTATGCTTATCTCAGATGCACATGAGGACGTCACTGGGCACCTTCCACCGACTAATATTCTACACGGGCCTGAGCATCAGTGGCTTTAAGATGCAGAATGGTAATGACGCTGCACCTGCCCATGGGATAACGCTCACACATAGGGGGATGAGAAACAAACGGTCTTTGCTGGACTTCTTCATAAAAGCTAAAACTTAGGCACGTGAACTGCCTTTGCTCTTCCGAACTCTGCCCCCATTTCTTCTTATTTTATGGTGCGTCGCTGTCTGCATTATGACTGCCTTATTCACGCCGCTCTGTACTGAGCTCTAAAATGCCATAAGGAATGAAAGAATTGAGTTAACATTTTAAAATACAAACGTAACTCAAAAGTGAATCAGGGTAAATTACTTTTCCAGGTGTCTGAAATCCCCAATCACCCACCTGAGAAATGCTTTCTGAAGAATAACTCCTTACAAAAAGAAAACACAAAGAAGCCAGCATAATTCAAAAAGCAGTTTGACCACTTAACCTCTTTCTCTTCCTAAAAGTACATGTTTTTTCTCTGTTTCTGTGGTGATTGTCTCCTTAGATGATAAATGCTCTAAGTTCATACCTTGTACTCCTCTAGGCTATGAGTTCTCAGAATACGGATGCTAGCTAATCGATGAGTATGTGTGTGTTTGTGTGTATATAAATACATGTGTGCACATGTGTATGAAGAAGCATACGTACAATGACAACCAAAAATGCTTTTTAAGTATGTTCAGAGAGGGGACTGAAGAGAAAAGGTTTGAAGCACTGCTTGGTGAATTAAAGGAACGAGTAATCTACTTTCTATTCACAGGCATAATAAAAAGTAATCTAGGTTTGTATAATAATCTGTATATTTTTCAAAGTGACTAAATGCATATAATTTTATATAATTTTACAACAACTCTAAGATATAGGGGTGGTATAATACCCCCATTTTATAAATGAGGAAACTGAGAGCAGGTGTGATTACCCAAGATAGCACATCCACTTTGCGTAATAACAGTTGGGACTAGCATCAGGCTACATCGACCACATCATGGGCTCTTTCCCATGCTTTCTCCCCATTTCTGATCTTTACAATATGTTCGTGTATGTTTCTCAAAACTACTGAAGGAGAAGAAATACTCAGCAAACAATCTGCCTCTGGTTCTTATTTCCCATTAGATTTTGTATAACTTATGTTTCATATATTTTAATTCATCTTTCTCTGTCCTCACAATTTCTAAACAAATTAATCAAGAATTTATTCATGACCTTCTATGTGGAAGACCTTATTTACCTTCGAAAACGAGAATAAAATGTATCTCATTTTCACAAATGTCTTTTACTTACCAGTTAAACTTTGATTTTGGTTATGATGTTTTATAATATATGATTTAGTCTTTCCTATTCAAATTAATCGGATTTTCTTTTGTGATTTCTCCCATTGCTACTATTATTTGAAAGTCCTTCCTTATTCAGAGGCCAGGTAACTACTTATGCAAATTACTTTTAGTGGTAAACAGCCTGTGAGAGGCCCCCAGTGATCACAGCCTTTGGTTTCAAGCCTATGTGCAATTTCCTTCCCTTCAGGGTGGGCTGGACCTAGTGAGTCAATTCCAATGAATAGAATTCAGCAAAAGTGATGGGATGCCCACTTCCGAGACTAGGTAGCAAAAGGACTGATTTCAGTCCTGGGCTCCTTGTATTGCTGTCTTATTTGCCTGCTCAGAGAGATGCCAGCTGCCATGCTGTGAGTTGCTCTATGGAGAAGCCCAGGAGGCAGGGAACTGAGTCAACAGCCATGTAGTGACCTTTCAAGCAGAACTTCTCCTATTTGAGCCTTCAGATGACACCACAGCTCTGGCTGTCACTTTCTGAATCCAGCCTTGTATGAGACACTCTACCAAAGACACAGAGACAAGCTGTGCTCATATTCCTGACCCCGAGAAAATAAAGAGTATGAGAAAACCACGAGACTAACACACGTAACCCTATGCTTGACTCTGAGCTCCTGACCTTTAAAATAGAAAGAGATATAAAATATATAGAATAGCACAAATGACATACAGATTACTAGAATCAAGAAGCACAGTTTTGTTGAACTAGGGCAAAGGATTTTATTTAAAAAGTGATATAAAAGTAAATGAATAATAAAGAATGACTTTAAATTCAATACTTAAATTAACAAGGAAAAGAGATGTTCATCTCCAGAAAAGAGTTTCTCAAATAATTTCTCAAGTTTACAAAAGCATTTTAGAAATATTACTTTATTTTTCTTTTATAAATGTATGTAAGAATTATTGCCTCTGGACATCATACAACATCACCTTGCAGGAGTGATTTGGACAGGATCAGACTCACAAACCTGCCTACACCAGGAAAACCTCTTACGAGACTAAAGATTGACAATGCTAACTGAGAGCTAATGTCAAGTTGTGATGTTTGATTAATGGTGTCCTGGGAATACCTGTTGATAGTTAAAAAACAGAGTCTGATATTTTATGAGTCTAATATTTTATATTTAAAGGATTATGCCTAAGTAATATTGATTTTTAAGATCAAGCAGAAGGAATACAAAATAGCACTTATGTCCATTCTTTCACAGTTACCATCTCCAAGTTACTGAATGAATTAATTATTATGCCTAGCTGACATCACTGCTAAATTCTCGTAACATTGGAACAATATTTATTATAACCACACAAATGACAGGTAAGTGCACGTGCCAAACCAATTGTTCTAAAAAGAGTTGTGGAACAGCAAGTCTCCAAAAAAGTCAAGGAGAAAGACTTTGAAAGGCATGCCAGATATATCATAAAATAATCGATGAAACCTTGGGTCAACTTTGTAAACAAGTACTCCTCACATGCTTCTCATTTTACCTTCTCCTCCAGCCAAAAGTATTTTTCTATAATTTGTGTTATGAAAACAACAGAGTTATATTTTGCAAAATACTTCCTCACCACCCAAGAATCTGATAGACTCCCCAGAGGGAAAAGAGATTCTCTCCCCTAAGGGACCCTGAAGTGTGAAAAAAGATCTACAAACAGAAACTACTCCATAAAGAGTAACTGGATGTATAAACCAAAAGCCAGACTTCATCTTTCATACCTATACTCTGTGGAAAAGGTAGAGCTTCTCATTAGTCTCTTCAACTTTACACACATACTCTTCTTAGTAGAGCAACTTTAATCACATTAAATAATGATATGGACAACTACTCCTTCCAGACATTGATTAAATTAATAGCATATCACAGAGTCATTTTGATAAGTCCATGAGAAGATCACTTTCAATAAAATTCTCCTTGGAATTCTAGAAAAAGGGAACAAGGAATAATCTTAAACAAAAAAGATGCGTTTTGTTTATTAAAACTTGGCCTAAGTATAAGTAAAGAGGTTTAGCCAGGTATCATAACCCAAGGGCAAAAATGTGTTTAAATTTCAGGCACAGGCCAGTAACTTAGACCCATAAATAAAACTGTCTATATACGGCAAGGAATTGTGTCTTTGTGTCCCTACCTTTCAAATCCAAGTCCAAACATAACGTATCTAGAAAGACTTCACCGTCAGAAGAAAAAGCAACTTAGAGGGAGATTGAGATCAGCAGACAGACTAGCTACATATAAAAGGTGTATTTTTTGGAGCCAGATACAAATTACCAGGAAATGCAAACTTTAGGTTTTCATTTCAACGGTTATTTTCCCACATTACAATATAATTCCATCCACTGCCAACCTCACTATGCCTACATTATAATACAATAAGTCCATTCGGCTCCATATGTAATTGACCTTGCTGGTTTGCTTCTAGAGATTTGAATTGTGGAGTAATTATTTGGTGTTTGGTTTCTTTCTTTCTGACTCAAAGTCTACAGGATGCTTTTACTAACTTGGGACTCCATACCAAGCTCTCCTCTCCCTGAGCTCTCCCCTTTTCTACAAACAAACAAACAAAACAACAACAACATTGTCCTCTAATTCTAGAAACCAGGCCAACACACCATTTTCCAAGGCTCTGCTGCACTAAATGTCTTGCCTCATGTCTTCTTGGAGCAGTTTCCCTGTCCACTCAGTTTCCATTAATTCTCCACATGGCAGACAGAGTATAAGAGACGCCAGGATCTTGGCCTCCCTAAGGGACAAATCTACAGTCTCCATCAATAACGAATTTCACCAACATTTCCCAAGAGGAACAGGGTACAATTAAAAAGGTTATAAGTCCTTGCACTACTAGAACCTAAGGGCATCCGTGAATGAAACTGGCTTAAGTCCAATTAGAGGAATCTGTACATTTGTCTTCTCTTGGAACAACCCTGCTCTTACGGTTCCCATCAATTCAGTATAAATCTGACTGATCTTATCCAAGAAGTTAATAGAAAATTGCTCACAGTGGGCGACTGCCACCTCAGTTTCCAAGCAGAGACAGATGGAATTTCCCAGATGGTTTGTCACTGGAAAGTGCGATGCTGGATGAGACTTCACAGAAAGCATGGTAGAGCAGAATACCTTCTTGGCCTTCACCCATGTCATACTGAGGGATCTAAAACGGATTCTGTTATAAACAAATCATAATTGCCTCAACGGGCTCACCACCTCGTCGTCTTTAACTGCTTCAAAGGGGCGCAAATCTTACACTGAAATTACTCAATATTTACCAAGAAGCCATCATGGGCATATCTTTTTATTGGGTAAAAACTGAAGAAATAGAGGTCATTGCCCTCCCCTATTATATATTTACCCTCAAATGAGATTAAGCAAAAAATATAAACAGAACAGGCAGAAGATGGCATTAACTGTAGTATTGTATTGTTAACTTGGGCAGATGAAGTAAGATCTCAGAGGAGGCAGGAAAAATGGGTAAAAGACTCAGGGAGAATACAAGAATAAATAAAGAAAGATGAATAAAGAAAGATGTGCCTCATTCACTGTTACTGGAGAAAAGTTAAAAGGAAAGGATTAATTGACTCATTCTCTAAAGGTTATTTATTGAGGACTTGCTTTGAACCAGACATTGTTCTAGGTAAGAAGGATACAAATATAGAAGATAAATAAGGAGCATACAGTCTGCAGGGGAGACAGACAAGTAAGTAGACATTTGGAATTATGTTAGAAATGTTCTTATCGTAGTAAACCTAAAGGTCATGGAAATACTTGAGGAGTGGATATCTATTCCAGACTGGAGGCTTTAGGGAAGGTCCACTTTGGGGTAACCTTGGGCTGAGTCTTGAAGTAACAATTGGAGTTCATGCGATGAAGAGGGGCCGAGGGGTAGGTCATAGGGCTTTCTAGGATGATAAAACAGCACGGCCAAATGCATAGAGATGTAAGACAAGAATATTTTCAGAGCACTGCAGGTAGCTGAGGTGGACTGAAACTTACACTGAGAGTGGAAAAGGGGTAAGAGTCGAGAAGGTGATGTCATGAAGACCCTTTCATCATAAGTTTGGGTTCTCTTGTGCCCTTTAGGATGTCTTAAGCACACAAGTGATTAGTTTTGCTTTTAGGACACACTGTGATTTGGGTAAAGAAAAAGGAGGCAAGAAGGAAGGCAGAAAGAAAGTTAGAAGAATACTGTGATAATCAAGGAAGAAATGATGGCGGTTTCACCTACAGCAGTGGTGGCAGGAACAGAAAGAAGGGAACAGAAACGAAGAAAGCAGGAATTATGGTACTTGGTTTCTGGACATGAAAAGGAGAGTCCTGGAAGATGTCTGGCTCTGAGTGGATGACAAAAACAAGGGTGTTAGTTATAACCAATAAAGGAGAGGGGTGCGTGTGTGTGTGTGTGTGTGACTACATATGTAAATAGGCATTTGAGATGTGTGAGAAGGAGAGGTAGAAATGGGAGGAAAACATGGGATAACTCACAGAAAGAACTTCCTGCAGAGGCAGGAAAGGAGAGGGAGAGACTTCGGATTAAAGGTGACTAAAATTTGGAAGTCAGGGAGAAGAACAGGGAGACAGTGTGTGGAAACAGTAATAAACTCACCTCCTGACTGTTTAGTTGGAGGAAGTCAGTGGGAAAGGCTTGTAAAACAGTTGAAATGTGCTATTAGAGAAAGGGTAGAAAGCCAAGGTTAGAGATTTTTTAATTTAAATGTCATTTGTAAATTAGTAGCTGAAGCTTTGCAAGTGGATAAGCTCCCTGAGGCACTGGAAACAGAGGGAGAAGAGAAGAAAGGCCGGAGTGTTTTGGGAAACACTCACAGTTAAATTCAAAAGAGCCAAGACCGAGAGAGACATAAGAAGTAGGAAAGTATGGGAGTCCTGAGCCCAGATTAGAATGAATATTAAAAGGAGGATATTGTTCACAATGTCAACATCAATGAAAAGAAATATAAGACCCCACAAAAAGTCATGCCTCAGCAGCATTATAAATTATATCATTCAGAGGGTGGAGATGGGAGGGTATGGGTAGAGTCAGTCAGACTGCTCCTGGTAAGGAAATTCAATTAGATCAGATTTTTATTTTAAAGAGTATACTCTTTATATACTATTGAGTATATATTATTTGCCAGAGGCAGTGATCTAGAATTGAATACTAACAATTTAAAAAAAATCTATGTCATCTAGAATCTCAACAATAATTTGGATGTAACTTTCCAATTTACTTCATTATTGTATCCTAGAAGCTGCGTTGGTATGGCTTCCCCAGAAGGTTACCCTGAGACTGATTCAAGTGTCAGTAGTTTAGTGGAGGGGTGATCTCAGAAAAATTCAGTAGAGGTGTGGAGGAGGAAGGAGGAAGGGAAAGAAAACCCATAAACGCTGTGTTATAAAGCCAGCTGGACTTCAATTTCACTGGCAAATTCCAAGAGACTGTGTAGAACACTTCTCATATCCTAACGGAGAGGTGAGGAAGCAGGGGTATTTATCCACCTACTTCTGCCCATAATTGGTTGAGGATTCCTTTTGGAAGCATTAATTCTCCAGCACTTCCAGCTTGCCAGGCTTGCAGTTAGGTTTGCTCCTGAGGCTGGAAGAAATGTTCTCAAATAGAAAGTCAGAGATGATTCCACTAAGCAGCCTTTGGCAATACAGGTGAACGCTGGAGACACATGGATAGGGATATAGTTGCTCTAGAGTGTGTACAACATGAAGCTTGAAGACCATGGCAATGAATGGGCTCAGAGACGGGTACTGGAAGAGTTAGAACTAGAAGGGGAGCAATGGAGATATCTAACAATTCTAATATTTCCCTGTGATGTGATCAGGAATCTCTAATTCTTTCCTCAACCACATTTCTATGTTAATAACTATCTTAAAAAATGTAAGGTGGAATTTAGTGTATGCACTATGTCATTATTAAGTCAATAAAATTTTGCCTATAGTATACTTTATATGTGTATTTCCTATTTGTAGAATTCAATGTCACAATCCCATGGGAAAATAAAACAAGGCTCTATTCTGATTGAATGGCATCAATAAAATGAAATTTCTATGTCAAATTTCATTTGTTGAATTAAACAGATTGTGATAAGTTTACTATTATGTATTAAGTAACCTGGGACTTTCTATTTATGTTCTGTTTAATTAAGTATGCATGTTGCATGATTCCAGCATGCAGCTCGCTGAATAAGACTCGTTAGCTACTGACAGCTGATATATCAAAAGACAGAGAGGGCAAATGTCACTAATATTAGAGACACCTAACCTTCTATATAAAGGTTGTTTGATCATTATTAAGCACTTACCTCGGCTAGCATAGCAGAGATTTTAGCATATTACAAAGATCTCTGTCCTCAGGAGAAAATGGGAAAACATCAAAGGCACAACATATAAATACAGAAATTCTAAAACACCTCCAAAACAGATATTGATCACAATTTAAAGTGATTTTAAAAATTCCTTCCTTGTCAATAGTCCTTTGATATTTTCAATGAATAAAATTATAAGACTTTCAAAAACATGAAATTTGTGTCACCATGATAGCACGTTAAGTTATTCCTTGGCACAGAGGTAGGATGTTGGAAAAAAAACTAGGCTCACTTGCTGGCTAACAATTCATTCAGGGGCGAAAGACTGCCTGAAAAAACTGAAACTCACAATATACCATAGACCTTTGGAATCTGTGATGGTTAGTTTTGTGTATTAACTTGGAAGGAGTTTTGGTTGAGATTGACAATTGAATCAGAGAACTCTGGGTAAAACAGACTGCCCTCTGTAATGTGGGTGAGCCTCATCCAATCAGCTGAAAGCCTGAATAGGACAAAAAGACTGGCCTCCCCAAGTAACAAACTTCATCTACGCCACTGATTCTCCAGCCTGCTGACCTAAACTACCGATTTTCACCTAGCCAGTCTCCATGATCATGTGAGCCAATTCCTTATAATAAATCTGTCTCTCTCTCTAGACACACACACACACACACACACACACACACACACACACACACACACCCACCCCACACCCTATTCTGTTTTTCTGGAGAACCCAGACTAATACAGTATCCTTGGAAAATAGTCAAATTTAGGCATGTAAAATCCCCAAATGCCAAAAGTCTGTAGTTTTACTTATTTAATTTGGAGTGTCTTTTCAGCTTTAAACTTGACAGATTTTAATGGACCCATTTTTACAGGTGACTGAGCAGTAACAGTAGTCAGTATTTCTGGATAACTCATGTATATTACCTCATTTAGTCTTTACAAAATTCTGATAAGCTAGGTAGCATTATTATCCCTATATTACAGATAAAATTTCTCAGACAGTATTTGATTGAACATGGTTTCTCAAGTCAGATTGAGGTGACCTTGGGCTAGTCATTCAACTTCTCACAGTAGCAGTTTCCTCCTCGATAACAAAGGAGGAAAAAACGGATATTATCTTCTCATATGCTTATGTAAGAACTAAATGAGATATAAAACTTATAAAGCACTTTGACCCCTATCTGGCCCAATGAAAATATTAACTATATGTTGCTATTAAGCATGAAATATCTAACAAGATAATGAGGTGTGAGCAAAAGATTATTTATTTCTGTGTTCAGTGTGTTACATGATTCCAAGGAAAACTTTTCGTCAAATCAATTCATTTGGTGTTTCTGTATAGCCTATATTTCTGGAAATGTTCTATATACATCCAAATGCCTGGTCTGCAAAAGCTTCCTGCAGAAGGTGGCATATTGCTAATGCACTTCAAGATGGGAACTTGAAAGATATAAAAAGGATTTGACATCTGGCATGGTGACTCAATTAATTACTGTGTTGGATTAATTAGTGTGCTGGATCTCTTGAGACGACACCATGAGTCTGAACAGAGTAACATTACGTTGGTTGGCGAATAAGCAATTTAAAAGGGTGTGCTAATTTAAAAGAGTGTGCTAATTCCAAACTTGATTCCAGGTTGGGTAAAGAAGGTTTAGTAGGCTATATATACACTTTATGGTAAAGAAAATTTATCTTCATGATATAAAACACGTATTAAAGTACTGTCCAAATATAAAGAGGTAATAAAATTGTGGTAGTCTTTGAATTAACTCATAACTCCTCAGTCATGATAGTTATGAAGTATGATAACAAATATTTTGCCCAAAGTAAGAAAAAAAAGAGTCTACCTCTAATCACTGCATATTTTCACCCAGAGATTTTTATAAACTTAGAATTCATGTAAAGAAATCCTTAACAATTTTATCATACTCATATCATGTTATAGATACTACTATTGAGGAGGAGTGTGGCCTGGTCTTTAAAAACACAGATTCTGTAATCAAAAGGCCTGAGCCTTTATTCTCTTATCTATAAATATAATTTTAAACAGATCCAAATTCAAGGGGGAAGGATGGGGGGAAGGGATAGTTAGGGAGTTTGGGGTCGTCATGTACACACTGCTGTATTTAAAATGGATAACCAACAAGGACCTAGTGTACAGCACAGGGAACTCTGCTCAATGTTACGTGGCAGCCTGGATGGGAGAGGAGTCTGGGGGAAAATAGATACATGTGTATGTATGGATGAGTCCCTTTGCTGTGCACCTGAAACTATCACAACATTGTCAATCGGCTATACTCCAATATAAAATAAAAAGTTTAGAGAAAAAAAGAAAAGATGCTTAACATCACCAATTATCAGAGAAATGCAAATCAAAACTACAATGAGGTATCAACTCACACTGGTCAGAATGGCCATCATCAAAAAGTCTACAAAAAATAAATGCTGGATAAGGTGTAGAGAAAAAGGAACCCACCTACACTTTGGTGGGAATGTAAATTGATACATCCACTATAGAGAACAGTATGGAGATTCATTAAAAACTAAAAATAGAGCTAATGTATGATCCTGCAATCCCACTCCTGGGCATATGTCCAGACAAAACCATAATTCCAAGAGATACATGCACCCCAATGTTCAGAGCAGCACTATTTACAATAGCCAAGACCTGGAAACAACCTAAATGTCCACTGACAGATGAATGGATAAAGAAGATATGGAATATTACTCAGCAATTAAAAAAGAACGAAAAATGCCATTTGCAGCAACATGGATGGACCTAGAGATTACCACACTAAGTGAAGTGGTCAGAAAGAGAAAGACAAATATCACATGATATTGCTTACATATGGAATTAAAAAAAATGAATGATATAAATGAACTTACATACAAAACAGAAATAGACTCACAGACATAGAAAACAAACTTGTGGTTACCAATGGGGTAAGGAGGGGAGGCATAAACTGGGAGGTTGGGATTAACATATACACACTGCTATGTATAAAATAGATAACCAGCAAGGATCTACTGTATAGCACAGGAAACTATATTTAATATTTTGTAATAACCTATAAGGGAAAAGAATCTTAAAAAGAATAGACATATATATGCATAACTGAATCACTGCTGTATACCTGAAGCGAACACAACATTGTAAATCAACTATACTTCAATAATAAATAAATAAAAATAGAACCAAATTCATAGGTTTGTTCTGAGGAGTAAGGGAGCTAATCCATTTCCAATTCTCCACATAGCGTCTAGAAAAAATAAGTACGAAGTATAACTTAGACAACTGTTCTACAGAAGTAACAATAGTGTCCATATTAGTATTAGTAGTGTTTAATGACATAAAATCAAAAGTAAATTCTGGAAAAGAATGTTATTGTCAAAAAAATTTTTTAAGTATATTTTAGCAAAGCAACTACATTTAAAAATAGAGAAAATGCTATAGTTTAGGGAATTAACTATTTAAATCCTAAGAAAAAAGGAGAAAATTAGGGTATTAAGATTATTTTCTATTAAAAAACTATTCCCCACGATTGGTTTTTGATACCCTAAAGAGCAGTCATTCACTTCAAATAGTATCAAAAACACCAAAAACTTCATAACTATAAATTGAATCCTTTAAAAGATATTATGTATGGCACAAGATAGCTTTAGAGTGGTATAGAAGCATGAAAAAAGAACCAAATGATATCATCTGTCTAAAAATATTTCACTGGAAAATTAAAGTTCCACAAATAGGTTTACTTTCCACACATCACAATTTAGCATACGTTAAAGATGTGTAAAAAGCACCAGTCTACATATATATAATGATATAAAGATTAATCAAAGGTTGCATTTTCATAGAGATATCATGTTGATGTAATAAAGGGGAAAACATGCATTTCTTACAGCAACGATGACTGCCACTTCAATGGCAGTACACTCTTGAAGAAATATCAGAGAAATGACTAAAGTTTATGTTGGTGTCTGATATACAGTGACAAATAAGATAAATATCTTATTGCCTACAACATTTTTAAAGCAATGCTAAAGAACCAATAGAAACCCCCAGATAAAATGGGTTTTGAATAGCACTTAATTCACCCTTTGATGCTGACACAATCTTCCTCTTGTCTTTGCTTGATAAAGTAGTATAATGGCTAATATTACTCTATCAAAGGAATCAGTAGAACAGTCCACTAATACAACTCAACCAAGGTCTGCAGTGTTCGTGAAGCCACTTCTCAAACCCTTTCTGAAGTAGGTGCACTGGACCACCACAAATTAAACTGCCCAGATTATTAAATATTTAGCCTGGTCTATCAACTTGTTTGGTTCTTAAACACAGGTACAGTCTCCTGCTTCATCCTTTTATGGATTAAACACATGGATTTAGGAAGTAAAAACACACCCCTAGAACCTTGTATGTTGTTTGAAAGTTTGATGACACAAATGTTTCTTATTTATTCCAATCATTACTTTTAGTTAAATCAATGACCTCTGTCTCATCCACATGGCACTAAATAAGCAAAAATCCGCACATACCAGTTTCTCTCATGTAATAGCTTGAAGAAGAAATTTCTTTCATGTATTCAATTGAAAAAGGAAAGCAATGTTGCTGAGTTGAGCACACTTGTCAACACCCCCCTGGGAGTTTTTATGTCTCACCCCGACCCCCAGTGTAGATGGAGAGATATTTAGCAGGCATGAAACTCTTCCTACAAAAATGGCATTTAGAGAGAAGGACTTCCATACATATAAATAATTTCTGGATCTCCTAAAGAATATAAAACGTTTTTATCCCCAAGTTTTATCACTTGTATTGTTACTTATGATAGGAGAAGTCCTAATGTCCTGATCCCTGGACTTTGTGAATGTTACAAGGCAAAAGGGAATTAAGAAAGCAGATGGAATTAAAGTTGCAAGAGTACCTTAGATCACCCAGGTGGGCCCAATGTAATCACAAGCGTTCTTGAATGTGGAAGGGGGAGACACAAGAGTCAGAATAAAGATATGAGAAAGACTCTATCAGCCATTGCTGGTTTTGAAGGTGGAAGGGGGTTGGAAGCCAAAGGTTGTGGACAACCTTTAGAAGACAGAAAAGCAAAGAAAACAGATTTCCCCCCCTAGAAGCTCCAGGAAAAAAACTCAGCCCTGCAGACACTTTGATTTTAGCCCAGAGAGATTCCTTTCAGACTACAAGATGATGAATATGGGTTGTTTTAAGCCACAGTTTGTGGTAATTTGCTACAGCTGCAATAGGAAGCTAACATTCAATTAAGAAATGAAGTTTAAATGTAACCAAATATTCCATCTTTCCATAACTTTTTAAAACATCTAATCAATCAATTGTCCATACAATCTTTCCTAGAGGTAGACTTTCTGATCTCAGAATTTTTACAAAAAAGTTAACAAGAAAAATTATGATGCTGATCACTCATTCTCACTCTTAAAGGTACAAATAGTATCACCAAGCAATATCAAGGTTGTTTATTCCTTGTTCATCACGTAAACTTGTAATGCATGACAATTAATCTGTGTCATCTAAAAACTAAAAGCATTTGTATATATTATTAAATATGGACAATATTAGTCTGGCTAAGCAGATAAAGCCACAACCTTATAAATGACCTTACTAGATAACCATTTAGTATGATTAACCTGTTTCCTTCTAAATTCTACATGTAATACTGTCAGAGACAGACCACTTGGAAGACATCCCAGTTTTGTGGCCCATGAAAAAGAAGAAACAGCTATTTTTAGTGATTTCACTGGGAAGCAAGCAGAGATAATTTCTGTGCTATGACGAAGTATTAAGAGTCAACCATCTCAGAACATCTACATACCAAGGAATTATTATTCAGGTCCATCTTCCCAGCGAACGGCCCCCAGGTAGTTCCCACTGGAAGTTGCTGCCGACTCTGAATTTTTCGTTCTCCGTCTTTCTGAAACACCTCCAGCTCTCCTGCAGACAATGAACACGAGGCGTTTAAATTACTTTCACCTGTGCTTTACCAACAGCCGTCTCTTTTTGTGTGCTTGCTTTACACGAACAATATTCTCAGGATTCATATAAAGAGAATTAATTATGTTCATCTGAAAAACAACTGATCTTGGTATCCTGAGAGGCTAATAAAACTTGTCCTTATAATTATATTCACATTTAGTCCAATTTCTTTCTTTAGCCTTTGCACACTTATCACCTACTGAAGTCCATTCTATTTAGTAAATCCTTAAGAAGTAGAAATGATAACACGTCCTCAGAAAGCATTGATCCAATGCCAAAACAGATAGACAAGAAGCGTTAGGACAATGACTTAGAGTTAAAATTCCTATATTTGATCACCAAAGTAACTAAAAAATTACAATTAAAGATATATACCTTAGGCAATAACTGTATTACAATGATTCAAGACTCTTGGTGAACAACATGGAGAGTTTTTGAAAGTACTTGGCAATTTCCTGAATTTACTACTAGTTTCAGTGGATAGAACAAATACAAGTGCAAAAAATGGACATGTATGGTTTTGCAAATTAAAAAAATGTTTAGTCCAAGTCATTACTTTTTTATATTTGGTACTTTAGGTAAGATTCTATGTTACCAAAAAGGTTTGGACAAAAACCCTTAAGAAACAGCCAGTTTAGGATGGTCTTCTTCCTTTTATTTCCTCCTAATTATTACTTTGGGATCATTAAAGAGAAACAGGAAGTAAAGACAGTATACACACTTGCATAAAGTAGGAATTCATCAAATGGTCACTCAAGAAATAAATGAATAGATTAATTAAAAAAAGAAAGAAATGAAGCCTTCAAAAATTTTTAAATTGGTCACTAAGCCTAAACATTGTTTGGAATAAATGGAAAAAAATCTCAATCAGGAATTGGAGACCTTCTCTTTAAGTAATTAAATCTATGATATTTATGTCCTGAGAGTATTACCGCCTCTCACTGTTGTGGCCTCTCCCGTTGCGGAGCACAGGCTCCGGACGCGCAGGCTCAGCAGCCATGGCTCACGGGCCTAGCCGCTCCGCAGCATGTGGGATCTTCCCGGACCAGGGCACAAACCCGTGTCCCCTGCATCAGCAGGCGGATTCTCAACCACTGCGCCACCAGGGAAGCCCTATCCTCATACAATCTTTTTGATTAATGCATTAGAATCAGAGACTTGTATAGAAAATCCTCAAAGATAGAGCATAGCCAACAACCTGTTATGATGTCAAATACGGCTCAGTGGGAAATATCCCTTAATGTATGTATGCATTTTCATATTGATAATGCAGTTATTTAAAAATTTGGGATAATTTTTCTATTTGAAAAGAAACTTTAATTTCTATCTGATAGTTCTTATTTTTCATTCATGCTTACATTTTAAACAATTTCTTTACAATTTACCCTCTAAAGATAAAATACATTTCAACCCTTCAGCTAAACACTAGTTTAAAATGTTCTTTTCTACATAAAAATGATGCCCAAATAATTTGCTTGTTTTTACACACTAAAAAAAAAAGAACCTAGTCATGTCACATTTCAAATGATACCAGAGGAATCATGAAAAACTTTGAAAACCCTTTAAAAATGTAATTAATCCTCTCTTTCTGCCACTGACATTTTTCATTTGAAAAGGGTTCAGACTCAGTCAAACAGTGACTTCTTATCTATACCTGTGGATTTACAAGCAGGTCTGTCTTTTTTTTTTTTTTTTTTTTTTGCGGTATGTGGGCCTCTCACTGTTGTGGCCTCTGCCGTTGCAGAGTACAGGCTCCAGACGCGCAGGCTCAGCGGCCATGGCTCACGGGCCCAGCCGCTCCGCGGCATGTGGGATCCTCCCGGACCCGGGCACGAACCCACGTCCCCTGCTTCAGCAGGCGGACTCTCAACCACTGCGCCACCAGGGAAGCCCAGGTCTGTCTTTTAATGGATTAAGAACTACAAACTTAGGGCAGATCATGAAGTGACACCCAAATATCTCCAAAGTTTTGGAGGTGTCTTTGACTATGCATTAAAATTTTAAGCAGGCCAAAATTAGTTTTACGAGCTCTTAAAGATGGCCATAACAGAAAGCCCAGTAACTGTTCAAGCTCTCAAGTCAATCTTTTCAACTTTATTAGACAAACAGACAAATTTCAGTCTCCTTTCTTGCTTATCAAGATGTCAGATGTTATTTTGAGGTTTGGGGAAATCTTTTCTGTTGCTGAAACAATTAAATTAAAATATTCATTTATTCAGAGCAGCTTTATAGAAAACTATAAGCACATTGCAAATAGCATTATACACTACCAAGACTACATAGTTTACTGATAGCAAGAGAAATAAGATATTGTATAAACAGAAATTATATTTCATTTAACATACATGTTGCTTAAGAGTATAATATTTTTAAAATTTTTTCAAAGATTAATAAGTGTCATGAAATAGAGGAAACATTATTGCACTAAATTAAGATTAAATTTTAGGCCCTCTATCAAAGAGCCACCTGAATGGCCATGAGTAGGTTACGTCTTTTCTAAGTCTTTGGTCTGTCATTGTTAAAGAGGGGTTTGCACTCTCTTGCTACTTGATAAGGTGTCCGTGACACCATGATTTTCTTTCCCCAGGTATGATATATTACGAGAGGCAGAAAGAACACTGAGATGCTGGATCAAAGACCCAGGTCCTAGAACTAGCTTATCATAAAAAGAATGTTTGGCTGGAAAAGATCAGAGATTTCAAAATCAGAAAGCAACGTTCCATTCTCATTTGATTTGTTTACTCATTCTTTTCTGAATCCATTCATTAGTTCATTCATTCATTTATCCTACTAGTATCTACTGGGTAACTACTAAATACCAGATAGTGGGTTACCCCCAGGCATAAAGCAACTAACAAAACAAGCTTAGGTTCTGGATAAATCTGAGGAAATGTAATCCATAAGGCTTGGTAAGTAGAAGTCACAGAACTTAGTGATTATTTAGATTTTAGGTATTAGGGAAGGAAAAATCCAGCAATGATCTTCTCATATCTGGCTTGGGCAAATGGGCCAATGGTCATGTACCTATTGAGATAGGGCACACAGAAAAAAGAAGATTTAAGGATAAGGAGTTATAGCTTGGAAATATTGAGGTCAAAGTGGCTTTGTAAGCAAGGCAGGAGGTGATTTGGGGTGGATAGGTACAAGCCTGTGGCTTAGAAACAAAGTCTTAGCTAGAGTGATAAATGTTGGCATTTATTTATTAATTTAAACCAGCTGTATATGGTAAAAGTCATAGAATTTTTGATCTAGGAGAGCGTAGAACATGATAAAATAAAAAGATCTAGGATACAGTTCCAAGGATTTTCAAAAAGCAGAGGGATGGAGGAGTAGGCACAGAATATTTAAGAGAAGTGTGAGAAAATAGAAAATAGAGCATAAACTGGACGTAGTACCATAGCATCCGATGGATTGATCAGGAATTTAAAGGAGGAGGGATCAGTCAAGTAACCTGAACATTTACAAAAGTAAGAAAAGGACTGGGAAAATTCCTTTTGATGAGATGGAGACCATGGGTGTCTGGAGTGAATGGAATGTTCTAGAATGGGAGGCCAGCACACAGATTCAAAATCGAATTGGAGAAAAGTAAGTGGAACAAGTCATGTGGTCCTGAGCAAGTCCCTTAACCCTCTCAACTTCAGTTTCTTCAAACCAAATAGGAATCACAATATCTTCCTCATATGGCTGCTGTGAGGATTCACTCAGATAACATAAGCAAAGTACCTAATAAACATTTACTATTTCACCACAAAGACACTGAAGCATTCTAAGAGCATGTCCACATACTTCCACCATCACATCTAACTATTCAGTGTCTGTGGTCACATTCCTTCTTTAACACCTCTATCCAAAATGCTCTCCATACCTTGACTTTTAACATCCTTTTAAATATCTCCTGGATTTACCTTTCTTATCAGCATTTCCCAGTTTTTACCAACTCAGATGTAGAGGACCAATCAGCCTCAACTCACTCTGCAGCTCTGATTGGGGCTCCAAATTCCTGCCAGGATAAACATATTAAAAACTCCAGTTTCATCTTGTCGTTCATTTGTGCAAGTCCCTTCACTAGCTTCCTTTTGACCATCCCAACTTGAACATCTATGCCTGAATCCTAATACCACCGCAGAGTTGCTCCACAGCAATGTGCTTGACTGCCGGTTCTGCTCTCCAGAATTTCTTCTTCTTCTTTCCAGTCAAGAAACTCTTCCTTATGGCACCTGCCTCCTCATCTCCAGTTTAACTCCCACACCTTTCTGAGAATTGTTGCTGCTGCTACCGGGCAGACACACCATCCTCCTGGCTGCCCTGATAAACCCTATTAATGTTGCGAGATCAAACTCGAAGGTATTCTCTTTCACCAAACAACTCTGAACTCCGGAACAAACTGAGTTCTCCTTCCCTAATTCTCCCATAACATTTATAGTCCATGCAGTTTTGCATTTAATGATTCCCTAGTGGTTTCTCCTTGATAACTTCTTTCACCTCAACATCTTGAACTACAGGTGCATTTTTTATTTCCGTTTATTCTATGGTAATTAATATAGTTTGTGACATGTGGTAAGTGCAAAATACAAATTGAACATCGTTGATTGGATAAGGATTTTCGTAAGTTCACAGACTTAACTGTAGTACAGTTAAAGTTGATTTTAAAGACAAAAAAAAGTTGTCTTAATACGTGTCTTCTCTTTGTATTACAACAGTCATACGTTTCATTTGTTCAACATTTTATTGCATTAACTACATTACCTCATCTGTGAAACATGGAGCAGGATGAAGAAGTTTTCTTTTCTGCCCAATTCATATTTTTAACATGCTGGGTAAGTTCACACAAAATATTTGAGACACACTGGATGGACTAATCAATTTTGGTAAAAGATAATATTGTTAGTGCTGAGGGCTGTTTCTCTTATCTTCTTGATAATGTATACTTTTAAAAGTCTGCGATTACTCAAAGACTTATGATAGCTTCACTTTAAAAAAAAAGCCCTGAGTAAGAAATCACTACCAAACACACTGCAGCTTTTAAGATATCAGCCCACTTTTTTTGTCCAAATAAAAGAAATTTACTGGTGGAAACAAATACTTAAAATCAAGGGAGATACCCTCAAATCTTTTTTTATTGAAGGTGCTATCAAGTCATTGTCTTGTTTCTTTTTAACAGAGTCCTTTTGATGCCTCATTAGAGAGCAAAGTATATGAAAACTGTAGCATACCAAAGGGGAACAGACAAGATGTGGGCCTTTTAGCATAATTATCAGCAATCATGCTTCAACTGAATTCAGCATTAAGTTGATGGCATAAATGTATATGGTATTTATAGAATATCCCTTAACTCCAGGCTCAGATTTCATAGAAGGACATGGTTGAAAGTAAATGAGATGACAGAAGATCCTATTTCATTTGCTGAAAATAAACTTTGGATTGGTTTGAACGTGGTTTTAAATACATAACCAAATTTTAAAGCAGACCACATGAATTAGCTCATAATGTTTATCAGGTCTTACTACAGCAGAAGGCTATAGCGTCAGAACCCATATTTATATTTTCTTCATGGTTGGAAAACATTATACATCATGGTATCAAACATGGACAGCTCCGAAGTCATGCTGAGTTCAAAAAGCACTCAAAGATTCTAAAAATCTCGAAACATTTTCAAAGTCAATCAAGGTGGCTGAAGCATGGCAGAGCTCTTGCTATTTTATGGTTTAACCATTTGACAGCTGCCTGCCAGATACAGAAGAGGGTTAGATGATCATTTAACTGCTGATTATCTTCACAGCCAAACTGCAGTCTTGCCACTATGTGTGTTTCCTCGGGCATTAACAACAGCATGTTTCATCTGCATTCTAAGACAAATAGTGCCATTTATATAACACTCTGTTGACCCATCTCAAAGCATGGTTTGGCACAAGAAATGAGAGTTCCTGGTTAGTAGCTACAAATCGCCTTATAGGGATACCTTTTCTAATTTTCCTTCTCAATGTTTGAGTCATACAGTCATCACACACACTAAACTACAGTTTTGAACATAAACTTGAAATACGACATTCCCTATTCAAGTACTCCAGTCAAGCCCTGATAAATCAGGCTGGCCATGCAGTGATCTTATCCCTTCTGACTCTTTAATAAATCGAACCTTGTAAGTTCTTACTGTTGGAAGTTGTCACTAAATGAAATTGTGACCTTATCCGGTGCATGAACTTATCCTGCTGACAACTACATTTATTGTGTGGATAAGAAAGGAAAAAAAGAAAAAAAAAAAAGAATAAAGAAAAAAATGAGATATTTGATAATTCTGATCTTAGCCATATGTAACTCTAACAGATGGGATCTTTTTGATGTTCCATTAATGATTTGCCAAAGATGAGTCTCTACTTAGAGAAAAATGCTCACCTAAGGTAAGTGCTGGGGGCACTGCAGATGGTATTAAAAGTGCATGAAGAGGTACTGGGTAACAGCAGCGAAATCAGAAGCTATTAGTGTAACACAAAGAGCCCTGAATTAGCTTGTAATTGCACTGGAAAAGATAACATAATGGTGGTGGCAAAATAGAAACATTCCCTTTTCATGCAATGCATTCAGTACCTAAAACCTAAAACAAGACACTGGAATTGTCTAAAACCTAGCAAAGTTAATTCACTGCATTTCTTAAGAATACAAAACACACCCTTCGGCTATAGTTTCTACAAAGTCATAGAAACCAATGTGTACAGCGTTAAGAAGCAAATTGACACGCGTACGCTACCAAATATTGGCACGTATTACAAACTCAGGAAACTTTTATTATTCTGGCTGACCTTAAGGATTAATTCTGAGGCTATTATATGTCTAAATATTCTTCCTATCCTAAGACCCATTGAAACCTACAAATTATCATCTTTAAATAGAGAGAGAAAATGTTGTTTTGGGTAGTAATATTATTGGTAATAAAGTAGAAAATTCAAGATGTTTTTAAAAACAAAACTATGACCTGAAATAAATAAAAAACCTCTACCTGCATATTCACATACAAAATAAGTTTTACATACAGAGACCGTGTTCCAGATTGGGAGCCATATTCTTCCCTTTGTTCTATGTTTATTTATATGAACAAAAACTCAGCTCATCCCAGGTGTCGGAAACTATTCACCTGGGGTGTGACTAGCTGTTGCAAATGTTTGGAAAAGTCGCTGGAAGGGGGAGCTGTAGTTTCTGGACACTTTTCAGCTGCTGGAAGGAAGAGGGGAGCCAGCACCCTTTTGCTCAACAAACTTGGACAATATACTTCTTTGTTGTTGTTTTTGCGGTACGCGGGCCTCTCACTGTTGTGGCCTCTCCCGTTGCAGAGCACAGGCTCCAGACGTGCAGCCTCAGCGGCCATGGTTCACGGGCCCAGCCGCTCCACGGCATATGGGATCTTCGCGGACTGGGGCACGAACCTATGTCCCCTGCATCGGCAGGCGGACTTCTCGACCACTGCGCCACCAGGGAAGCCCGACAGTATACTTCTTTGCTGCCAGAAACCCTCCCTGACCTTCCAGACACCACTCCTTGTCACAGGCTGACCCAACAGCACTTCCTGATTCAAATCTTGAGACATGGAGGGAGGATATGCTTTGGGAGGTACAGGTAGGCAGGAATACCATGGATGTGAGAGGTCTGGGTAAGCAGACACAGGAAACAGCAGCGGGGTCGCAACAGCCAAAAGCCTCTGTCGGCAGGAGGTCCATCGAAGGGTCAGTGCCTGCAGAGCCCTGGCCAGAGAAGGCTTGTCTTCTCCAGGAGGACAAACTCTAAAGGAGAAACTCTGGGTAAAAATCAACCATAAGCTCCTGTTCGATGAAAAAGCAGCAAGGAATGGCTTTGAAAGAACATTTAATACAGAACATCAGTAGACCTCGTTGATACTTAAGGTTCTAGATTTTAGGCAACATTTACTTTTGTCTGTTAAAATCGCATGCTTTCTCATAGTTACATTTATTTATTTATTTATTGGCTATGTTGGGTCTTCGTTGCTGCGCACGGGCTTTCTCTAGTTGCGGCGAGCGGGGGCTACTCTCCATTGTGGTGTGCGGGCTTCTCATTGAGGTGGCTTCTCTTGTCGTGGAGCACGGGTTCTAGAGCGCAGGTGTCAGTAGTTGCAGCGCGTGGGCTTAGCTGTTCCGCAACATGTGGGATCTCCCCGGCTCAGGGCTTGAACCCATGTCCCTTACATTGGCAGGCGGATTCTTAACCACTGTGCCACAAGGGAAGTCCACATTTATTAATTTAGAAGAAGATATTATATTTGGCACACAATGGAACTTTTCACAAGCCACTGTTGATATTTAAAGACCGCTGCCTTATGAGGTATTTTTTCAGCTTGACTCCTATTAACCCAGATATAGTCATGCTTTTAACATTGTGAGATGGTATAGATGGAGATGAAAGAAAATGTACTGACAAGCTTTAACAGGTAAACATTCTTAAGCATCCGCTGTGATTAGGATGAGTTTTGCCTGAAAGGAAGATCTATGTGAAGCTCCACGGGGGAGTGGGGAGTTCACTTTTTAGGTCGTGATATCAGAGAACCAAAGGATGGCAGAAGGACTTGACAAATAACATGGGGACAGCTACAGCATTACTTTGAAACCCTTTAATCTAATCCAGGGAAGTAACAGTGCACTGTAGAGTACTCTCAGTCAAAGACAGAAGACTGCAGAAGACTGGTCTAAAAATGATATTCCATTATAGATTTTAAAAATTTTATCCAAGAACAAGTATCATTTTTTAAAAGAGTTTTTAAAAATAAGTGGAAAACAGAACGATAAAGAGAAGAAAAATTTAATATGTTACCAATGAATATAGATCCTAGGATACTTGAGTTCACACTTAACACTATTGTCAGTGCATCACATATAATATTGAAGTGTTTTATGAAACCTTGACATGGTCCCCAAATTGGCGAGAATAAGTCCTGCACACTAAACATTAAAGCATCGACTATATCAGCCACTTAATTCTCTAACTGTATGGATTCTTCAATAAATACAATATATGTATATATTTATCTATTTTGAAAATGTCTTTAGTCTACAGAAAGATTTAATATGTAGGCTATAATACTGGCACAAAGTTTTTGTTTCTAAAGTTTGAACTCATTGCTGAAGATATTTTTAGCTTCAGAAAATACTTCCAAAAATGTAATTCCTAAAGATCGAGCAAGCTGCAGTCATTTATTCATAAATCTGGAGTCTTTTATTAATGCTTGTATATCTTCACAGTTGTATATATTCTTAAGTTACACATTAACCGACCAGAGTAATCTTGCCAAAGGCAGCCCCCTTGACACTCTGGCTTTTGGGGAGCTGTATATAGCTGATCTTTCTGTGTTTTGAAGGTGTTACCTCTCTGGTATATTACTTGAAATACCCATCATTAGTGTTATGTTTAAACCCTACCATCTTTTGAAGTCTGTCTGTCATCTCCTAAGGAACATTCCCCTGATTCATGTAGCCTCTCCTTGCCAGAAATTCAGAGGTGATCTCTCCCTTTGAACTCCTAGAGTATTTGATTTTAGCGCTAATATATTTTTCTTTTACCATTTTCTTCCTTATAATAGTGATTTGTATGTATTTATTCTCTCTGTACATGGAACTTTCTAGATTACCCAACAATGCTTTTACCTGGTAGTGTTGCAGAAAATATAAACGTGTGTGTGTGTGTGTGTGTTCACTGTTTTGGGTTAAACTATTGTTTCAAAGAAACGATCACTTTTGTATATTCATAATACTCTTTCACTTTATAACACACACTTTAATAAGAAGTTCTCAGACAGTATAGGCATTATTATTATTTTACCATTTATCATCCTATTCATTAGGCTGGAACTAAAAGCTAAAGTATCAATAACTATTTAAGTTACAAAATTAGTAGTGAGACTAGGACTCCAAACCCAGTTTTCTGACCCTCTTGCGTTCATTTCACTTTATCAGACTGCCCCTTTTAAAAACTTTTAACAACTTAACTATGTGGAAGGACTGACCTCAAGCCCCAGTATCATATCAGCAGCCATTAGAGTGGATTCATCTGTAAGATTAGCGGCCAGTCAATTTGGAAAGCAGAATGTGAGTGCCTGAAGGATGGGGCCACAGGGCGAGTTTCGAAAGAGGCAAGGTGGTAGAAAAGATTAAGCAAACAAGACACTGGGAAAGTGTTACAGGGGGAAGAGTGGCAAAATTATTGTTTGATTATCAGAGTTCACAATAAACTTTTACATTTCTGTCCCAAAAATTTCAGAGAGAAGAAATCAAAGATACATGGTTTTAAAACAGTGGAATGCCCCCCACCCCTGCTCCATTCATGACAACCCCTGGTGATCACTCTTCAGAGAAAGTGTTCAGTTACTAAATAAACTAAAATTTAAAAATTGAAAGTCTGATTAAATATATCATGTCATTACTAGCATAAGAAATAATATAAGCTTTTCTAAATATGCAAAGTATAAAAGGCATTTTGAACATTCCAAATGATTTCCCACCTTTTTATTTGGTTGATAGCATTTTCTCCAAAGAGAACTTTCTCATGTGAAATTGTACACAGTGATTGCAAACTAGAAAATCTGGTGCTTTCACAGTGCCTAACTTGTAAAATATTCCTGTGTCACACATTTAACAAACTCAGTGGGTTAAGTAGGTATGTGTTATATATACATGTATATATTCTTCTTCTCTTCAATTCCTCTCTCCTTTCCCTGGATCTTTCCCTTTCCAACATGAATGTGGTATATAGAAATGCCAGATCTGGAAGAAGGAAGAAAGGAAGCGAGGGAGAGAGGCAGGAAAGAAAGCAGGCAGGCAGGTAGGCTGGCTGGCTGACATTATTACTCATGAGTGTAGTTTCCATAAACTCAGAGATTGGTGTGCAGAACTAAGGTTTGATCCTTTTCTTCACATAGAAGCAACTGCCTCTGAAAACATAATTTCTGTGGCGTGACCTCTGATAGGAAGCTTTACATATGCTCATTTGGAGCATGGCCCAAGAGCTCACCAAGTATTAAACTTCTGCAATTATTCAAATCCAGGACTATTTTTCTTTTTTCTTTGCGTTACGCGGGCCTCTCACTGTTGTGGCCTCTCCCCATTGCGGAGCACAGGCTCCGGACGCACAGGCTCAGCGGCCATGGCTCACGGGCCTAGCTGCTCCGCGGCATGTGGGATCTTCCCGGACCGGGGCACGAACCCGTGTCCCCTGCATCGGCAGGCGGACTCTCAACCACTGCGCCACCAGGGAAGCTCCCAGGACTATTTTTATTCATAAAATCACACTCAACTGAACTTTACTTAAATATTTACTCACTCAAAATTATTTGTTGAACACACAATGTTAGGTGCAATGCTGGTTACTTGAGATATAAACATGAATCTTATGTAGATCTTTTCCTTATGTGACTTATTCTGATGATCATGAGGTAATTATCACCCAACATATGAAGTTTTTGATAAAGGAAAGAGATAAAATTTGACCAGCAAGAAGAAAAGTCTCCTAAGTCAACTCAGATCAGGAATGACATCTCAGAGGAGTGAAAGCTGGCAAAAGACAGTATAAACCATCTTTTTCTTTTAATAGATCAGAAATAATTTATTTCAAAAATGAACACGATACAATACTAACATGAGCATTTAAACACACTTGTTATGTTACAAATAAAACTGCTTGCAAGGCAGAGGTTCAATGAACTAGAAAGTGTTGCCTTGAGTTAAAATTACTGCCAAATCGGAAGAAACAAATGACTGGAATTTGTTGTAAAAAACAGTTTTAAGACCATAGAAATCGTAACTGATGGTAAAAGTTTCTGCTGTTCAATATTGCAAATGGGTTAATTTTAGACAAAATGACATTTCTTAAAATTGTTGGAATAGATCTTGTAATAGGCCTTCATCTTAAACAATACTAGCCTTTTCTTATAAAATCTTTTCAATATTAGAAAATTTTATTTCACTCTTTTTTGATAATTTCACATAAACTCCTGAAACTGAGATAACAATACTAGAAGCTATCACTTCAAGCACTAAAGATCAGAGAGGTGAGCTCATCTATAAGTGTATCTTCTCTATAAATGTACGTATCTACCACAGTTTACAGTGACTAAAGGTAGAAGGGACCCTTTTCATCACTTGTTCCTTGACAGATCACTTGATAGACCAGGTGAAGTAATCTACAGATGGTCACCAACTTACGATGGATCAATTTAGGATTTTTCACTTTACGATGATGCGAAAGCAAAATGCACTCAGCAGAAATCATACTTCGAATTTTGATCTTTTCCCAGGCTAGCTATGCGCGTTCCAATAATCATACTCTCTCTCTCATGATGCTGGGCAGCGAGCTATAGCTCCCAGTCAGCCACGCGATCTTGAGGGTAAGCAACCATTCTGTACCCATACAACCATTTCACTTTAGTACTGTATTCAATAAATTACAAGAGATATTCAGCACTTCATTATAAAATAGTTTTGGGAAAGATGATTTTGTCCAACTGTAGGCTAATGTAAGTGTTCAGAGCACATTTAAGGTAGGCAGGGTTAAGCTCTGGCATTGTGTATTAAATGCATTTTTGACTTACAAATTTTCAACTTTTGATGGGTTTATGGGGATGTAACCCCATTGTACGTAAGTCAAGGAAGATCTGTATTCTCTAACAGATGAGCACATCCAGAACTAATGGTGTGCTTCTTGATAGCAGAATCAGGTGCCCGGAAGTAACCACAATTATCTAAACTATATATTTGGTGCAAGAAATCAACTGTTTTCTTTTTTAAAAAATTCTAGATTTTACATCATTATTATTATTTGATGACTACATACCAGAATACTCACATAGTCAAAAATGTATTAAATTTAAAGGATATTTGTAAAACTCTATCACGCAAATGAATAGATGTTGTCTATAAATACCAAGAGCTTTTGTAAATAAATATTAGAAGCTAGAAAGTGTGTTTGGGATAATGTATATCCGTCAAATATGTATAAAACGTTGTTGACATATTCAAAAAGGCTTTTTTAAAGAAAAAGATGGATATAAATGTAAAGATAATTTGCACTAAGCTATCAAATACATTTTATGTCTGATTTTCTCTCTAGCTTCTCTAATTTAATTAAAACCATAGATAATAAATGGTATTTTGTAGATCCATTCTGGTTTCTTTATATTATTCATCTTAAATATTAGTTATCTGGAACAGAGTTAAAATATACTAGATATTGAACTACGGAAATAATTAAGCACATGTGTTAACTAGAGTCAAAGTAATGATTTTCCATTGCTAAGAGCATAGGCTTAAGCACTTTACTTTCAATTTGAAATAATAATCCATAATATTTTCTCCCCCACTGAACGCATGAGTGTACCACAGTTTTGATTTTTCTTATATGATGAATCTGACCAAAAACAGGAAACCATGACACTTTTATGAGCATACTGGGAAATAATTGCATATATAGATAATAAGGAGATGGCCAATGGGACATTATTAAATTAGATTTAACAAATTCTTACCATAACTTCATAAATCATTAGAGAATAGAGATTATATACACTCTTGGGATTCAATAATTCAGATAATATGAGAAAAAAATTTATTGATTATTTTGAGCACCAGCTTGTATTCTTGGTGTACCCACTGACTTGCTGTTATTTCCCATGGGTATCAATTTAATTTCCTAATTGTTCCTCGTAAGTTTGTTGTGAACATGAGAACAAAAAGGTGAGAGACTCCATACCATGTCTGTTACACAGAAAGTGTTCAGTAAATGGTATAAATTTTATCTTAGCATTTTTAAATTGAGAGGAAAATGAGGTATTTGGATAAAAACTACTGGCATTCAATATGCAGACTTGCTTGATAATCTTAATTACTTCCACCCAGAACCATTTTCATTCCAGATGAAGAAAAGTGGGAGGCATAAAAGATCTAAAAGATGACAGCAGCAGCCCCTGGAGGTAATGGAGAGCTTCAGTCCACGGTAACCCCACACTGGTATTCTTTTTTATTTCGTAGCTAAGCCAGGCTGAGGTATGTAGCTGTGAAGTTTAACATCAAAGGTGAGGCACCCATTCCATTTCTAGATAACCAGGATTAAGTCCTCCACTGATATTATCCTGACAATATAGAATTCCAGACAGGAGAAAATAAGAAGTATGCTTATATCTTCATGAAAAAAAATTGAACAAACATATTTAAAACAATGGAAAATATTTACCCTACCTTACTGTCTGTCCATCATTAGATTTTTTCATTTCCCTCCTCAAATGTTCTCAATTACAAAATTATCAGGATACATTTGTAATATTTATTGAGTGTTTATATTGAGTCCTTTACCTAATGGTCTCACTATCAAAACAAACTTAAGAGGAGCAACTGAGAAATAAACTGATGTCCATGGCAAACCACTTAAAAGTGAAAGTAAAAGCATTTTTATTAGTTATCATTATCTTTTTTTGAGAATATTGGTCTTTATTTTTTCTAATTATTTAGGGTAGATATACATATTACCTTCTTTTTCTTTTTAACTCAATAGAACATTTTTACTCAAATTGTTGCAACTAAATGAGTTACAGCAGGTGGGGAGAGAAGTTGATCAAGATTAAAGAATAGCTATGGTCATCCACTACATGAGAGATGGTTACTGGGAAGAAAGAGAAGTCCCTAACAAACACTGCTATATTGAATAACAGTGATTACATGTATAATGGACAATTACATGAAAGTCAGAGCAATCCTGAAAAATGTCAGTATTGCAAATATCAACGGATACTCCCTCCAAAAGTCCTTCAAAAATATTGCATTACTATAATCCCTCACACTTACATATCTCTCTTTATCAAAATCAAAAATTTTTCCTCTGCCAGAATCTTGTGAAAATGCAGATTTATTATTATTACTACTGTCATCATGATTTTTGGCCATTCTGATCAACAATTTGAGCTTCTAAACCAAGGATATTAAACCTAAGTAAAGCATAGTTCCAAGAAAAAACAGTATTTTTAAATACATTATTAATTTATTCTTTTGAATTTTCAAAGCCAACAAAGTATGAAAGAATCAAGGTTACTACACAATGACTGTATTTAACCATTACTTATCACTAACCCACGTAGGCCAGGAAAGATCATGGTTCCACAAGCAAGCCATGGGACAAGCACGTAGCATTTAGTCCTAACCAATTCATTTTTTGATTCATTTGCTGAACAAACATGCAATGAGCATCAACTTTTGTGTATGGCCCTATAATTATCGTGCATTCTGGGTATCACTTTCCTTAAATAACTTTGCTCAACTGAAGATCATTAAATCAATACTTCAAACCCAACTTGTGTCTACAATAAAGCAAACACTTCTACCTTTATATTTAATCATGACCATATGAGTCATTATACCTCCTTTTTTCCAGAACATGAAATTAGAGCAGAACGTTTTTAGTTTCAGCTTCATTATATGGAATTATAATCAAGCTGGCAGGACCAGACCTAAAATTTGAAACAGGAGCTAGAAGCAAAAGAATAATATAAACAAGACTTGAAATGAGACCACTTAATAGAATAAATTCTAAAGCACTTAAAAGAAATTAATTTACATACAAACAACGCAATTACAAGAAAAGAAGAGGACAGCATCATTAGGGCAGGGTGAAAGAAGACTCCAATTACAAATCATGGTGATCCCCACTTGGCCTCACTTAGAATACTGTTAGTCATAAATACATTCTATGTATGAAATGAAAATGACAGAACTTCATTTCTTTTATAAATATCCTAATATGCATGTTAGGACTGATTCTCCTCCTTAATAGTTCAGACCCTTCAGGTTTCTCTACTTCTATAATTAAGAAATATATTTTGGAACATGCTATTTTATTTCAGAATTTTACTATTTGAGAAACCTAAGGTCCTGGTTTTGTGACTCATGGAAATATTGTGTAGAGTACCAAAATGGACATGCACAGGCAGTCCTCCAGAACGTCTTTTGAGAAGCAGCCACTTCCAGGTAGAATTATTCACACTGTCCCTTCTTCCTTTGCACCAAATCCATCAGAGTACCTACCATAGTGTAGCACGTGCATGTGTATATGTCTGACTAATGTGAGGATTTAAGGATTTCATAAATATTATTTGAATACACAGAAGAAGGAAGGAAGGGAGGGAGAGAGGGATGGAAGAGAGAGTATGAAGAGACTATTTGCAAAAGTATATAGAGTCGCTTCAATTATACAGGATAAGATGAACATGAAAGTATAAATGAAGGAAAGGATGCATCCCTCAAAGATTAGAAAACAAAGATGCCTTCTTTTATACTCCGTTAATAGGTTTAATTTCTTCCAGATATATATATATATATATAAATGATTTAAAAAAGAGAGAGATTGATGAATTTATTGATGAATATATAATCTGATGAGTCAGGGAGAGTCACACAATAAAGTTCCCCTTGGCTGCTGAATGTATCGTGTAACAATGCACTCTTTTAATCCACGGGGGAGGCACACTGGGGGAACTATGTTTCCCCTCTCTTCAAAGAAAATGGAGGTAAATTCTTCAGAGGGTTTTAATGCAGGAGGTTCTTATTTAACTTCTAATCATGGAAATGCAAATTAAACTAAACAAATAGTCTACTAACATCACCAAGATCTTTTATTGGCTTTAAGTATGGATTTCAATAGATCACTAGCCAGTAAACATTTTTTTGGACAGTAGAAACAGCCTAATGAACTATCTGACTTTCTGAGAACACTTCTAGTTCTAAAAAAGATATGTGTAGATTCAACACACATACAGACAAGTACAAGTAAAACTGAAGAAATCAGAATAAGGTAGGTGGGTTGTCAA
This sequence comes from Leucopleurus acutus, assembly GCF_964270905.1. NCBI lineage: Eukaryota > Metazoa > Chordata > Mammalia > Artiodactyla > Delphinidae > Leucopleurus > Leucopleurus acutus. Next base: position 52,212,537 of record NC_139159.1, on the reverse strand, counting down.
TGTCAACATCCTGGTGGTGATGATATACAGAAGTTTTGTAAATTGTTACCACTGGAGAAAACTGGGAAAAGTGTACAAGAGATCTCTCTGAATTCTTTCTTACAGCTACATGCGAATCTATAATTATCTCAGTAAAAGTTTCAGCTAAAATATGGATTTATGACCTTGAAAGCTTTTAAAATACTAATTATTGAAAACAAAGTCAACCAAAAAGATTTAACCCATCCCATTATAGAAAAAATAATCTGCAACTGAAGCAAATATAAAATCTATCTACCCAGGCTTTATACAATCGTAAGGAGAGAAATCATCTGAATATTCACATATTTAATTGATAACTGAAGAACTGCAAATGAACAATATGAAATTTCTCTTTTTAATATTTATTGCTGATTTGTAGAACTTCAACTATAATATTCGTAACTCACTATCAATAAATAAAAATTGATTACAACAGCTGTCAGAAAATATTTGTCATATAAGAATTGTTTATTGTATAAATAACAAAGTATTCATTTTTTTGTTTTCTTTGTTATTTTGGTTTTTTTTTAAATTAAAAATTTTTTTTTTATTTTTTAACATCTTTATTAGAGTGTAATTGCTTTACAACGGTGTGTCAGTTTCTGTTTTATAACAAAGTGAATCAGTTATACATATACACATGTCCCCATATCTCTTCCCTCTTGCATCTCCTTCCCTCCCACCCTCCCTATCCCACCCCAATATTCCTTTCTTTGGAATCTGGTTTTACTCCTGCTGAGTCTGGAAAAAGTAATTTTTGATTTTTTTCAAAATACTAATTTTGAAATACTAACACATTATTAATTTCCCAACATACAGAAACACTTATCAATAATACTCATTATTAATCTTCAAATATTGGTTTGTTTTTGGAAAAATAGTTTACACATTTATAAAACATTAGCAATTTCTTCAAAATGCAGGTAATTTAAATGGCATTTGGCGGCTATTTTCTCATCTGTTCCTTTTTGTGGGATTCAGATGCTATAGTGAGTCAGATAAAGTCATTACGATACTGCAGTAAAATAGTGAAAAATGAGAAATACACTGCCAAAATGGATTTAATCTGCTACACTGTTTTAAATGGAAATATATTGTAAGGTTCTACATTTTCTAAAATGGCAGCACAGATATTACTGCTCCCTGGTGAAACATACTAAAATCTCCATTTATTTGGCTGGTGTAGGTATGGCCTTAGGTGTACACCTACAAGTGAATTAAATCTAATTGCTTATTTTCAGTTTCCTCGGAAAGTACTGCCTTTAAGCAAGATGTAAATGCATTTAAATGGGTATGTTCATCTGAAACTCTGTTCAATAAGTCAAGTGTTTCTTGCAATATAAAGATTCTTCTTTGATCCAGGATATTCATGATATTTCACTTAAAAGTACAGGCACAGCATGGTGGAGTTGAAAGAAAATACGTTTTGAAGTCAGATGGACATACGTTTGAATTCCAGCCTTGCTACTTAACAACTGTGTGATAGAATAGTTAAACTGAAATCCAGAGCCCTTATTTATAGAAATGAGGGAAATAATACCTATCATATGAGATCCTTGCAATAATTAAATAGTATAATACGCAATGACAAGGCCTAACATAAAGCATGTACTTCAAAAAGAATACTATATCAGGAATAATATTAAAATGTTGTATAGGTTCCTCAGAGTAGAATTAATAGAGGAGATTTCCCCCACTCCACTGCTTTACAAATAAGCACCAGATGCCTAGTTTTGACACATGGGTTCATGTTTTAACTTTGGAGAAGTTTGAACTTACAGGTCAGTATGCAATAGTAAAACTACCAAAACTGGGAGCCACAGAAAACTATTTCAACGTCATGTAGTGGCATTGAGATGAAAATAATGCATAGTGTAAAAAACAAATTCGACGTTCAGAAACGTATTTTCCAGTTAAATATCTTGACAAAATATAAGCAAAGGGAAAAAAAGCTTCCAGCTGTAATTTTCTGAATGTGGGACCTTGTTGCTGATTTCTTACTTCCAACCATATGTTCATATTTCTTCTTTGTGGTGTTAGGAAATTTCATATAAAAGATCTACAAAAGGGATGAGAATGCGGTCTGTTGAAAATAATTCTTTGACATGCGGTGACTGCTTTTTACACTTAAACATTAAAATGTATGCTACGTAGCTTCTTTTAAATGGAAGAAGTATTTTAAAGCAAGGTCTCCCAACTAAATTTTTAGGGGAGGATTAAATCTATTAACTTACATTTAAAAAGCTTCATTTAACTAGCTTTTAGTAACTTTAACATAGTGTACTGATTATAAAACAAATGTTATTACTATTACAAATTTATCATATATCATAACTAACACCTTGTAGTGCCTACTATGTGCCATGTACTAAGCTACCTGCCTTTCCTGGATTATCTCATTTAACTGTTATAAAAACTATACGAAGCATATTACTTCCATTTGGCAGATGAACAGGCTGAGGCTGTGAGATTAAGTAATTTGACCATGTTCACAAAACCTTGCTCCAGTAGCAGAGCCTGCATTGAGGTACTCGTAAAAATGAATTCTGCATGCTAAATATCTTCTTTCTCTGTCTCTCCCTCTGAATATATTTGAGTCCTCCTCAAATCTCTGGTTAAAACTGATTACTAAATTATTTTTATATAAAAAATTATACCATGTAAAACAGTCTTTCATCTTGAAATAAAATAGGGAAGCATAGAGACAGACAGACAGATGGAGAGAAACTGAGATAAAGAGAAACAGAGAAAAAGACAGAGACAGGGAGAGACGGAGAAAGAGAGACTGAGAAAGTGAGAGTGAAAAAGGAGCAAAGAATCTGGATACAACGATCCAAAGTGAAATTTAAAAACAATATTGAGGAAAACTAGATTTGATAAATAATATTTCTGAGAATATTAAAAAAATAAGCTATGCAAATAATCTGCTTTTTAAAGTTGAATAAAGTCCAAGTTCTTTGGGCAGGCAGGGAAAACATGAATGAATAATAAAATAAATAACTGGATAACCAAGAAAGGGTGAAGATCTAAATATTCTTCCAGGTACACTTCAGGGATTTAACATTTGTGAAATGATACAAATATCCCATGGTCTGCCCGGCTGACGTTGGACAACTTTGTGTTAAGGTCTTGTGACTCTCTCCTACACCAGTACAATTATAGTTTTGCAATAAAAGAGGTGTATAATAAATCCAAGGCTCTTTAGCTCACAAAGGTGCATGTAAATTGTTGAAGGTCAGTTTTACGGGTTCGTTTACTATCTATCATAGTCATGACTACACATAAAAATTGTCCCGTAGACAATAAATACTTCTCGGGCAAGGCCTTACTCTCTTCCTCAATGTGTAGTCACTGCGACGAAGCTGTGGTTCCAAATATGCAGTGTATTAAAATGTCTATAGCAGAAAACATTCAGAAAGTCACTCCTATGTTTACTCTGAACAAATTTCCATATGTGGGTGGTCCTGGTGTTTACATGGAAGAACAGGGAGTCTCTGCCACTGATAATTCTCCAATGTGTCTGCATTTAGCAATTTCATGTGTCACCATCCCTCTTTTAGGATCAAATTAAGGCTTTTCATAAAATCAACCGAAGTATGTAAACCATAATGTGAAACGATTTATGGTGCCTCGACGAAATATAATTTAGCTGTCACTACTGAACAGAATACAAACATTTTGTGAGTAATAAATATTTGACAGTGAGCTCATAATTTTACTGAGCTATTCAGGCATCCCAAGCTATCCCTTTGGGATAGGAAAATATTCCTGGAATGGACTTATAAACAAAAGGTGCAAGCGGCAGAAGAAAATATAAACCGTCTCATTGCTTTAATTCAAAATGAAGCTATATTTTTTAACAGATAAAAAAAGAGCAATGACCTTGGAATTCTAAAAATACTTTTGTAAAAATAATGAATAGAGTCACAGATGAGGTTTTGAACTTTTTGTTAGTGACAGTCTCCAGTATCTCCTGGCCTCTCTGAGATAGACAGCATTTATCAATTGAAATATAATATTAAACTGCTGAAAAGTGAAAAGGTCTATGAGATTCTTCCAAAGATATGATAATAGCATGTCCCAAATGTAACATCTTCCATCCAGAGTAAATAAAATCTATCATTTTGGAATAGGAATGTTTTTCCTTTCATTGAAGTAAAGGAGTCAGGAAGAGATGAAGCCAGGCTACCATTTATCAAGGGTTTTTTAGGTATCTTAGGGATATAGTTCCTTTCATCCTCAAAATAATCTTATAAGGTGAGTATTATCATACCCATTTTACAAATGGAGAAGCAAAGGCTGAAAGAGAACTTGTCCAGGGCATTGTCTGGACTTCGAATGAATGCCTGCAGATTATACCACACCACTCCCTTCCTTATTAAGGGATGTGTATTCAATATCATTCTCAAAATCATTAAGAATCTATCATATGTCTGGTTTTTAAATTAGCAAGGGATACCTTGTTCATTTGCAAATATTTGTTGTCAACATAGAGCCTATACCAGATATAAGATTTCAATGAAGCTACTTTGACTTTAACTTTCTACCAGGGAGATTAACAATTCATTCCTCATTTGAGAGTTGAAGTTACTAACAAAGATTACACACTTCAGTAGTCTGGTTTAGTAGTCTGCACCTAAACAAAGGAAGAATTGGTAACAAGTATTTTGAGAGAAGTAAAAAAAAAAAAAATCGGAATTACCTCTGGCATCATTGGATCAACCATAATAAGAATTTAACCAGAATATTTTACCATCTTAAGAAATGAGACTGTGGTAGATTTTCAACTTACAATTTTTATGACTATAATAGAACAAGTATTGGGCCATGATTATGAGGATCCAATTTAGCAAAAGGAATAGCAACTAAAGAAGCTTTGAAAATCACTACTACCCTTATGATACCACCTAGAGGGGTGGGATAGGGAGGGTGGGAGGGAGACGCAAGAGGGAGGAGATATGGGGATATATGTATACGTGTAGCTGATTCACTTTGTTATAAAGCAGAAACTAACACACCCTTGTAAAGCAATTATACTCCAATAAAGATATTAAAAAAAAAGAATATATAGCAGTAACCCAATATCTGAATCTATGGAATACAATAATCACAAGGTAGTAAGAGAAATATCCACAAATGATACATTATAGCTCAAGGGAAGATGCTTTAACTGGAGCAGACTTTTGATTTGACGGCTTTGAAATGCCCATTTGATTGGATGCATTCCAAAGCTCTCCCACAGCTCCCTTTTGGAAAGCCTTGGTCCTATCATTCTTCTTTTCTGACACCCATTCTTCCCTGACTGCCCCCATGTTTTAATATGAGTCTCCCTAGCACTAATCATACTAAAGGTATGTGATCCTCTGGCTATCTTATTCAGCGTTCAAAACTGAAAACAGCGCTAGAAGCCAACAATGTGTCTTGTGTTCATAAATATGTCTTTCGAATCATCTCGAGGAATTTTCATTGTTTGTAACATGGACAAAGCCCCCATTATCTTGGTGCAAATAAAAGTAGTTCCTAACAGAAATCTGTTTTCTTTACTGAACATTATGAAAGGCCCCCTGACCTTCAACTTGAGGAGTATAGCATTAAAAAAAAAAAAAAACCCAAAAAAACCAGATAAGATTCCACAGTAAACCATGAAAAACAGAAAGGAGACAGGAGGGAGAAAAGAAACTTGGCAAAGCACATCAAGACTTATAAACAACTCTTCTCTCCTTTTAAGATAATCAGACATAGACTACCAGTAATAATACCTTGAGACTAAAGAAACGGGTGGTATGGAGAAAGTTAACAAATACTAAAACAGACCACATGCATTATTAAATAGTAAAATTTAAATGGCAGTGTTCCCAATATGACCTGGTGACTTTAGAAGTTGAGTTACATTTTATTCTTTTAGAACTCAGGGCTAACTAATACATAATTTATTCAAGGTCTATTACTATGTAGAACTTTTTTTAAACCTCATACAATTTCAAACTGCATCTTTGTTTTAGCCAAATCTACAGCTCATTAAAACTTTGAAATATTCCATAACTCTCTCTAGAATTCAGAGGTTTCTGTCAAGACCTATTGTCTGAGCAGACAAGTTCTCATCTCTAATTAGAATTTTCATAAAACTGTGCAAAGCCACGTTGAATAAAAATAACGAATAGATGAAAAGTAAAATCAAATTCCAAATTTTGAAAACAAACAGTCATAAAGGGTTAAAAAGAATGTCACAGTGTGGTCATCTGTGAAACCTGAAGTCCAGAACATAAATCTCCAGTATCCCATGTAACATGCTTATAAATGACTCTAATCAGAAAGCAGACAGAGCTAAACTCTCCCTCCAGGGCTGAACATCTGAAGTGAGCTGAGAGGCTAAAATAATCAGGTGAATATAGACACTGTAATTTCCAGAAAACCTCAGTCCTTCTAGGCCTGAGTTTGACTTTACAATTTCTTTGAAATGCTGAAAAGAAGCCCAGAAAAATCAAAGCAAAGGATTACTTTCCAGAGAATCCAAACTGTAGACTGTAATACAAAGGTCAGTTTGTTTCCAAAGCAAACAAAATACTCCATTTGTGTGATGGAGTACATGTTGAAATCCTGTTTATTACATGCAATATAGGAGTAAGTTTTTGAAACGTTTCCTTAACAGTCTTCTCTGCTGATATGCAATCCTATCTGTTTAATTGTGGTTGTCACTCTACTCATTCAAGATTAGGACTAATTTTTGAATCACTGGCTCATAAAAGATGTGCAAGAAATAGGACTACCTCAAGTGGCATACACTAATTAAAAAAAAAAAAAAAACCCACAACTGTGGTTTCTACATAGAAACACAAAAGTTACTTGGGAAACAGACTGTCTTTAAGAATTATAAAGCTTCTATGGACATCTGGATCATAATGTAAAGTAGTTATTTATTTAATGGGAAGGAGGCCAATGGCAAAGCCACTTGGAATTTCCAGTCTATTTATTCCCCAATGATAGCCTTCATGTTTGATTCAAGACCTTATTTGAACATAGTGGGGAAAATTATAAGTGCCAAATGCCGTGTCTTAGGAGATACGCCATGTATTAGGAGAATGCCATCTTATGATCTCAATGTTACTAATCTCTGAAAACTTGCTGTTACTATAGACACATCTTCCTTTGGTCATTTGGAAGAAGGCATACTCCTGACTCCCTTTATCCTGTGCCCCATACTATGGCCAAAGCAATCACTTTCAAACTGTAAACATTATCTTTTCCTCCAGCGCCTCTTGCTCAAAAAAATTAATGTCTTCCTACTGCTCTTAAGACAAAAGCATGGAGGTTCCTTAAAAAACTAAAAATAGTACTACCATACGACCCAGAAATCCTACTACTGGGCTTATACCCTGAGAAAACCAAAATTCAAAAAGAGTCATGTACCACAATGTTCACTGCAGCTCTATTTATAATAGCTAGGACATGGAAGCAACCTAAGTGTCCATCAACAGATGAATGGATAAAGAAGGTGTGGCACATATATACAATGGAATATTACTCAGCCATAAAAAGAAATGAAATTGAGTTATTTGTAGTGAGGTGGATGGACCTAGAGTCTGTCATACAGAGTGAAGTAAGTCAGAAAGAGAAAAACAAATACTGTATGCTAACACATATATACGGAATTTTTAAAAAAATGGTCACGAAGAACCTAGGGGCAAGATGGGAATAAAGACGCAGACCTACTAGAGAATGGACCTGAGGACACGGAGAGGGGGAAGGGTAAGCTGGGACAAAGTGAGAGTGGTATGGACATATATACACTACCAAATGTAAAATAGCTAGCTGGTGGGAAGCAGCCACATAGCACAGGGAGATCAGCTCCTTGCTTTGTGACCAGCTAGAAGGGTGGTATAGGGAGGGTGGGAGGGAGGGAGATGCAAGAGGGAAGAGATATGGGGATATATGTATATGTATAACTGATTCACTTTGTTATAAAGCAGAAACTAACACACCATTGTAAAGCAATTATACTCCAATAAAGATGTTAAAAAAAAAAGACAAAGGCAAAATGTTTAACATCTCTTAAATGACTAAATGGTTTGGCCATTCCCCTGTTCTCTTGTTCTCTGTGTTTCAGCCACACTTCTTCACATTGAGCCGCTTGTATGTACTAGGGACAATGCATACCTAGGCTGTCACTCTGCCTGAATATTCTCTCTCTCTTTGACCAATTAACTCCTATTCATCCTCAAGTCATTCCCTCAGAGAAAACTTTCCTCCTCTTATAGAACTTACCTTCTTGTTGGGAAGGGAGGAAGGAAAGAAAGGGAAGAAAGGAAGGGAGGGAAGAAGAGAGAGAGAAAGAAAGAAAGAAAGAGAGAGAGAGAGAGAGGGAGGCAGGGAGGGAGGAAGAATGAAAGAGGAAGGAAGTAAAAGAGAGAGAAAAAGAGGAGGGAGAGAAGAGAGGGAAAAGGGGAAACAAATACAGGCTTAGGGAGTTTAGGGAGTAACACTTAAGAGTTGTCTACAAGATTAATATATTAGTTTCTCTGTTCTGCTGATCTTATGACAAATTATGATGGTAACTGGTGTAATACAGCTTCCAAATTCTCTGGGAATATGTTATATGTTTTCTTTATATAGACTTCCTCTAAATACACAAGAAGTCTTTTAATTTTTTTCTGAAGATTGCCTAAGAAGTCACATTCCTTATCAATCAGCAGCTGGAAAAGAAGTTTCGTATTCTATCTCTTTGGTTAGCCCCTATGAACTTTGAAGTATATCTTGACCACCTGGAGGGATGCCTGTCTACACTGTCACAGCTTTCACCAAAACCTATAAACAGCTTCTCTTTTAAAATTGTCCATTTGGGGCCAGTCTGATTAAACTATGTTTATGAGAGTTATAAAACAGGCAATACAAATACTATTTTTATGGTCTTCTTTACTTCAGTGGTACTTACGGAAAGTAGTGTCAGGTTACCTATATTTCATACGAGAATTTTTTAAATGGTTTTGTTTGTGTCATATAAATATGATACAAAGCTCATATTATTCAAATATATATAGTTCAAATATATTCAGAGCTCATTTAGTCCTCCTACACATGAATCATATTTGTTAATTCTAAACATTCTTCAATTTTCCAGAGACTTACAAGAATTTATGATAAAAAAGTTACGGTTCTGAATACTGATGCAGTGTTACAGACATTCCTCCCCTCTCAGTTCACAAACCAATCTTCCAATATTGGGATTTTAGCTACATCCTATGTCTCTTTCTGTCACAGATACTTAATGTCACTGGTGATCACTCTTATTTTCTAGTTTCTTCCATAGCTCCCATAAACCTGCCATAATGAGTAAGAATTATACCCAGCAAAGTAAGCAATACAAGCCCCCAAATTACATCATTCCACAAGCACAGTTATGTAACAGAAATATAAAATGCCCAATCACTACAGTTTGTCAACAAGAACTTGTCAATGTTATTGTATCCTTTTTATTCCACAAGGAAGTTGAGCAAAAGAATTATGTATGCAAGTAAGCATTCTTGGCAATAACATCAGGGAAAATATTACCACATTGAAAGAAAAATTTTAATATTTCCATTAGCTTTTTAAACAATAATTTCCTTTAGAAGAATCAAGAATCATGTCTTGTCCTGAAACCATAAAACTTCTAGAAGAAAATATAGGCAGTAAGCTATTTGACATTGATCTTAGCAATAGCTTTTTGGATCTGTCTCCTCAGGAAAGAGAAACAAAAGCAAAAATAAACAAATGGGACTACATTAAACTGAAAAGCTTCTGAAGAGTGAAGGAAACCATCAACAAAACAAAAAAGACAACCTAGCAAATGGGAGAAGATATTTGCAAATCATATATCCAATAAAGGGTTAATATCCAAAATACATAAAGAACTCACTAACTCAACAACAAAGAAAACAAACTACCCAATTAAAAAATGGGCAGAGGCATGGAGCGGCTGGGTCCGTGAGCCATGGCTGCTGAGCCTGCGTGTCTGGAGCCTGTGCTCCGTAACGGGAGAGGCCACAACGGTGAGAGGCCCGCGTACAGCAAAAAAAAAAAAAAAAAAAAAAAAAAAAAAAATGGGCAGAGGATCTGACTGGACATTTTTCCAAAGAAGACATACAAATGGCCAACAGGCACATGAAAAGATGGTTCAACATCACTAATTCTAAGAGAAATACAAATCAAAACTACAATGACATATCATTACCAAAAAGACAAGAAATAGCAGGTGTTGGGAAAATGTGAAAAAAAGGGAACCCTCATACTCTTTTGGTGGGAATCACCATATGGAAAACAGTATGGAGATTCTGCAAAAAATTAAGAATAGAACTACCATTTGATACAGCTATACCACTTCTGGGTATTTATCTGAAGAACATGAAAACACTAATTCAAAGAGATAGATGCACCTCTATGTTCATTGTACATTATTTACAATAGCTAAGATATGGAAAAAAACCTAAGTGCCAATCAACAAATGAATGGATAAAGATGTGAGATATATGTATATATGTACATACACACACACACACACACACACACACACACACACACAATGGAATACTACTCAGCCATATAAAATGCAATCTTGCCATTTTCAACAATAGGGATGGAACTTGAAGGCATTATGCTAAGGGAAATAAGTCAGGTGGAGAAGGACAAATACCGCATGATTTCACTCATATGTGGAAGATAAAATAAACAAAATAAATGAACAAACAAAACAAAACAAATACACAGGTAGCAAGAACAGATCAGTGCTTACCAGAGGGGAAGCGGGGGCAGGAGGAGGGTGAAATGAGTTAAAAGGGTCATTTGTGTGGTGACTGACAGATGCTAGACTTTCAGTGATGAGCATGATGCTGTAGTGTATACAGAAGTCAAATTATAATTATGTACACATGAAATTAACATAAGGTTATAAACCAACATTACTGCAATAAAAAGAATCATGACTTGTGACTAGGGCAGTAAAATTCAAAAATCAATAACACTCGAATTTGTCAGGTTCACATCTGACATTCTATATTACAACTTTATGGTGGAAACAGGTGTTTTATAAAAGTGATTCAATACTGAATCTGTGACAAGAATATCTAGAGATATTTGTAAGTTTGGCTTTTAAAAATTCATTTAACTTATGGAATATATAAAACCAGGCATTCTTTCTGTAGACAACTTTTTCTTCACAATTACATTGTATAGAATACAAATGTTATTTAGAGATTAACAACAGAAATAGTAATTTACTTGGATATTTTTGTGACCCACCATAGCAGCAGAAAAGTTCTTTGGAATTTTATTTTTATTTAAACTGTCAATATTTTGACAATTTTTACCTAGGCATCTTTAGCAAGAGTTTGGAAATTGGATAGTTATTATATTCTGCATATTTTTGTAAAGCAAAAGATTTTCCCACTTTCAAAATTGATTCTCAAAGTATTTTCACTTTCAGAGGTGCTATAGGTTGAACTGGCCCCTCCAAAAAATAAGATATGCTGAAATACTAATGCTGGAATATGGTGTACCCCTCATCCAATATGACTGGTATTCTTATAAGAAGATGGAAGAGAGACACACACAAGAAGAATGCCGTGTGAAGATAAAGGCAAAGATTGGAGTAATGTATCTACAAGCCTAGGAACCTCGAAGATTTCTAGCAAGGCACCAGAAGCTAGGAAAAGGCAAGGAAGGATTCTCTTACAGATTTCAGAGGAAGCATGACCCCAAACACCTTGATTTCAGACGACTGGTCATCAGTACCGTGAGAAAGTAAATTTCTGTTGTTTTAAGTTACCCAATTTGTGGTACTTTGTTACAGCTCCCCTGTGAAATTAATACAAGAGGGAAATAAATGACATAAAGTGTGAGTCAGCTCAAGCAATACTACTTAACCAACCTTCTTGCTGTTATCTCAGTAACTCATATCACTGGAACACAGAAGTAGCTTTTGTAGTCATCTTCTTCCTAATTCAGACCTTTACTATTGTAAGAGCTGAATTTCTTCAAAATGGTTATTTTTTAAAGGAGTTTGAGCCAAATATTAAAAAAAATAATTATACTGAACAATCATAGTGAATTTAAATAAAATTTCATATAACGTATGAAATGTCATATATAAACTTCATATAAAATTTCATATAACCATCATATTTGAATATTAGTCCAACATGTCAGGCTTGCTTGCTGCCTGGATTTGTATCTTCCATATTGTAGAGCTCAGGGCCTAGTACAGCATCTCCCATTTACTAGTGTCTCAATTAATGGTTACTGGTTGCTATGGACTGAACTGTGTCCCCCTAAAATTCGTATGTTTAAGCGCTACCCCCAATGCGACTGTACCTGGGGATAGAGTCTTTCAGAGATAATTAAAGTTAAATGAGGTCATAAGGGTAGGGCCCTAATCGAATAGGATTGGTGTCCTTATAAGAGGAGGAAGAAAAACCAGAGCTCACTAGCTCTCTCTCAACTCTCCCTCTCTCTCTCTCTGCACACATGCACTGAGGAGGCTATCTACAAGCCAGGAAGAGGGTTTTCACCAGAACCCCACAATGCTGGCGCCCTGATAGAATTCCAGCCTCTAGAACTGCGAGAAAATAAATTTCTGCTGTTTAAGCCACCTAGTCTATGGTACTTTGCTATGGCAGCCTACGCTAACTGATGAACTAACCACAACTTATGGCAAAAGATCCAAAACAAAACTATGTGACAGAACATCAGACTGTCATAAGGCTGACCCACCAAGGATTATGAGATTCGGTAAGGATTTGGTAAGGATTGTGAAAATATGGTATTGCTGGCTCCCTAAGATAATAACAGCTCTGAGAAAGTTATAGAGAGTTTTCCACTGCGGGCAAACAATTACTGGCATGCCTCCTTTATAGCAAGTGCCAAAGACTGCAATTATCTTGTGAATTAAAATATATTCGTTAACATGACAGCCTGACTTTTAATAATATTTAAGAATTTGGATAGGCACCATATGGTCATGAATTTCATCTTTTCAAAATTTTTATCCAAATACGTTCATAAATATAGGGGCTAAAATCAAGGTGGCAGGTTTTCTCCATAAACTGAGCTGATATATATATATATATATATATATATATATATATATATATATATATATATATATATATATTTTTTTTTTTTTGCGGTACGCGGGCCTCTCACTGTTGTGGCGTCTCCCGTTGCGGAGCTCAGGCTCCGGATGCGCAGGCGCAGCGGCCATGGCTCACGGGCCCAGCCGCTCCGCGGCATGTGGGATCTTCCCGGACCGGGGCACGAACCCGTGTCCCCTGCATCGGCAGGCGGACTCTCAAACACTGCGCCACCGGGGAAGCCCCTGAGCTGATCTTCATGCTCTATTTTCATTTTATTTGATGAACTGGTTCTTCCTGAGTGGATGTGTTTACTTAGCCCTGACTGAGTGGTGAGTTCAAGGAACCCCAAAAGAAAAAATTGCTGGTGTTCTCTTGTTAAAAGTGCACATAGCAGCTGACAGTGAATTAGGATGCCCGGGTTGCATTCACTAAGAAGCAACGTATGCAGTGTTACTTGGTATACTGGTAATTAACTTTGAAACTCAGTAATTTGATTTCAGCTTGGGAATATATAGTAATTATAATAATCAGGTAAATAAATTTATAGAAATATTTGATAGCAAACTTATGCTCAAAATTTCCCTGGTGCTATGGTCTGAGTTGTTCAAATTCAATGTTCAAAATGTTGAAATTCAGATATTGAAATCCTAACCCACATTACCTCAAAATGTGACTGTAGTTAGAGATAGGGCCTTTAAGCTAATTAAGATAAAATGAGGTCATGTGGGTGGACCCTAATCCAATATGACTGGTGTCCTTATAAGAAGAGGAGTTTAGGATAAAGACACACCCAGAGGAAAGGCCGTGTAAAGACACCGGAAGATGGATATCTATAAGCCAAGGAGAGAAGCCTCAAAAAAGATCAAACCCGCTGACACTGTGATCCCAGACTTCTAGTATCCAGAATTGTGAGAAAACAAACATCTGTTTAAGCCATCCAGTCTGCGGCACTTGTTATGCAAAGCTGTAGCTATAAGTTTCCTTCATAGCCCCATCAGTCTGTTAGAAATGCAGAATTTCTGGGGCCAACCCAGAGCTACTGGAAAACTCAATCATCCTTCAAAACCCAAAGTAACTGTCCCTGGGAAGGCCTCCTTGATTCTCCCATGCAGGCTCAGAGCCTTCCTCCAGGACTCTCTGCATTTATTGTAGAAGAGCAGTCCATACACTGTGTTCCACCTACTAGTTTCCATTCCATCTCCCCTCTGAAGAGACCTCCAGAGCAAGAACCGTGTCCTATCTACCCTCTTAAACACAACATGGAGTTTAAAAACCTTACATATAGCAAGTACCGAACAAACATCTCCTAAAGCCATGAAACTAGAAAATAAAGGAGTTGGATTAGCTGATTTTTAAGATCCTTCAAAGCTCTAAAATAAAGACATAATTCTAATTCTGGTTTGCGGTGCCACACACTGTTCATGGTTGAACTCAGGCTGTATCTTTTTAAAGTGCAGATTCTGCTTCAGTCAGCATAGGGGTCCTAAGACTCGATTTCTGACACAAGCTCCTAGGTGATGCTGATGCTGGAACACTTTGAATAACAAGGTCTTAAAGTTCAGCATAAATCTAAGAACCACCTCTTGATCTCTACAATCCCACTCTTACAAGCCTATAACACTTTAAAAGTAATAGAGGGCATTAACAAACCCTAGGTCAGCCCCCTTTAATAAGACCCAATCACTGGTTCAGCGCTGATTTATATGTTCCACTGTACAACTTAAAAAAAAAACACAAAACTCTACCCCATTCTAATATGCCCATTTTTCTACATTTAGGCAGACCCTTTCAGTACACGCTCTTTGACGGCAAAAACAAGAGAACGTCGCCCTTCGGCTCCTCGTGTATTTTTTGAAATGTATACTTCTGTCCTAGACTAAAGGGTGGCATCCCCTCACCCTCAACCAGCTGCCAGGTAGTCTTCATGAAAGTGGAGGCTCTTTTGAAGTTTTAAGTAAAACCCTTGATAGTTCACAGAATGAACGAGGAAAATACACTTTCAAAAATACCAAGTGACTGCAAAAGCGGAATCACTCCTTGACTCTGGAAACACCCTTCGTGAGCTTTCTGAAGTCTGAAGCATGCCCGGATAGAGGAATGCTATTTGTATTTAAGAAATACTCATCCCACCATTCTATGAAATTTATAAATAGTCATTCAATCCCCATAACAACTCTATGAAATACACACTGCCATCACTATTTTGAAGATGATGAACGGCATAGAGAAATCTAACTTAAGTATGGTCCCACAGCTGGTAAGTGGAGGCAACTTACCATGTAGAGGACATGAAGGGCTCCATGTTACAAGGAGAGAGAAAGGGGAAGAGAAATCAGACGCTTACCTGTGAATTTACAAACATTTTCTCTCTCTGCATCCCAACTCAGACTAAATATAAACTAGACGATTTGGTCTTAATCATGATTTTATGGAAGTAAGATGTGTGCATTACATTTGTTCCTATTTTTATCTGAAACCCCTAAACACAGATTTCATTTTCCGTAAGCAAATTGGGTGTTTTACCAAACTCACCATTTCTTTGGTACTGATTTTCTCCATTTTAATGTATCTCACTGTTGATTACTATTCTCAGTGTATTCAAAAAGAATCAATATTAAAACTTTAATTTAAGCAAAAAAGGTGAAAATAAAAAGAGGCTAGCCAGGTAGTTCCTAGATTTAGTAGCAGGGCGGGAGGGGAATCTTTTTTAAGAAAACATATGAAAACCAACTACACTTTTCAGTTTGTGTCTTCTATTCACATCAGATTTGAACATTTAGCAGTGTATAACATTTTTCCTGATACTTCCTTCATAGTAGAAAATAAGACTCAATCACTGGTTCAGCGCTGATTCATATGTTCCACTGTACAACTTAAAAAAAAAACAACTCTACCCCGTTCTAATATGCCCATTTTTCTACATTCAGGCAGACCCTTTCAGCAGTGTGAATGAATCCAAATTTTTATTTTATGTCCTTGTTTTTTCTTGGGTTTTAAGGTTTTAATACATGCATCAAGATTCGTTAGCATTAGATATAAGGTTTTTGATGAATTAAGTACATATATTAATTCTGAATGTTTTGAAGAGCAAAGGACATCAGGACATGGGTGAGAAGGCTTTCAAGAAAAAGGGGAAGAATTTATCCCTATAAAAAGGCAAAATGTCAATTCAGCTAACTGTTGTAGAAAGTCTGAAGTTGAAAAAACAGCACTATCATCTCGATTTTCTGTAAAAATATAATGAATTAATTTATCAGGAAATATTTAATAACTGTAAAAAATAGAGTTCACCTACACATGGATACACTTTACACCTCTGTGGGGATCATTCATTTCACATTTATTGAGCACTTATCAGGCCAAACAGGCTGATAAAAATACGTCCACATATTAAAATTTGTAAATGGACAATCATTCAAACTTTAGGCCTTGATTACTTTAGGTGTTACTTCATCTATAAGTCAACTACTGCGGCTGTAGGTTCACCCAACTGTTCGCTTTCTGAAAAGCCCTTTGTCTGGGCACTGCACTATATCAGTTTGTCCTTTAGATAACTGGGGCATATGTTTCCTATAACAGATCTATCATAGCTCAGGGATATTAAATTCTATATGCTATGCTTATTTTTGTAAAAATTACAAAATCCATTTAATCTCAGTAAGGACATGAGAATCATACCACCTAACCACCTACTACTCTGTATTTGAAAACTGAGTTACACAATCATCATTCCTATTGATCTTATATTGACCAATTCACCACTCGTGGAACATGCAGCTTGGAAAGCAAAATCCTCTCCTGACAAATAACTAAACCTAAATGGACGTAGGATTTTAATTAAAAATTAATATTCATGACATACTCACGAGGTGACTGGCACAGAAAGGTCCTTTCATCTTTAACATATTTCTAAATATCTTTCAAAAATACATTCATTTTCAAGGAAATTTTGTGAAGCTTGTCTTCTTCAAAGCTGACAGGTCTAATAAAACTGATAGTTTAGAGGTAACTGTGTTGAGGGCAACACAAAATATTAAAAATTTGGAACAAGAACCAAACAAAGCCCACTTGCATCCACAGTAGCAAATGTGCTCTAAAGAGATGAAGTAGGAAATTATAGCAAATTTTATGAGGATCTCTGTGTGTTTTATTTTGTGTGAGGTACATAAAAGAATAGAGGTCAAACACGGGTTTTAGTGAGACACTGCAGAGTTTTACAATTGTTAAATTTGGTGTCGGTTGCTGCAGAAGGTTGTGATTGAAAATTTTCCTGTGGAAGAAGAAATGTCACAGTATTTTGATAAGCGAGAGATGAACTTTTTTCTTCCCTTGTACCATCAGCAAGACGAAAAGAACAAAATGTATCATTTATAACCCACAGCTCGACCATTATCTCCTGGTGAGACACTTGTTTTAAAACACACAAGGACCTTTTTTCCCCTCTCTACAAAGTCTAGAGCCCTCTGCGAGGCTCCTTCTCCCTTAGAGCCATGAAAGAAAGTTGACACTTGTGCAGCCAAAGTTTCTAGGCAACCGCATAAGGGCACTCGTACACCCTCCAGGTCACAGCCAGTTCTGAAGTACAGAGGAAGCATACGAACAGCATATGTCTCTTTGATCACAGATATCATCTAAAACTGATGTGGAGAGAAAATCCTGTTCTGCACCAAAGGCTTTACAAACTCTTTTTCTGACTTTACCCACTGAGTAAAGAAAGGGTACCTTGCTCAAATTATTGGTCTGAACGTTGCTCAATGCTGACATTTAAAAGTCAATGTGTGCAAAAAAAAAAAAAAAAAAAAAAAAGTCAATGTGTGCGTGTGTGTGAGAGAGAGAGAGACAGACAGAGACAGAGACAGAGACACCCAAGAATGTTTCTACGATTGCCAAAGCCATGACAAATTAGATAAGGCGAAATAGGTCGAAGTGTTAAGTATAGTTTAGACACCTTTTCTTTATTCACTCACTCTGCAAAGGTTTTTGAACAATGACTTTGGGCACTGGGGGTACCACCGAGAATCAAAATCCTTCTTCTCTTAGAGATTTAAGGTCATGAATATGTAATATTATGTTGGCCTTAATCTATCAAGAAAAGGTTACTTTTATTCAGCATCTAATCCATTTTAGTATACTTTCCAGCATTTACATAATTACACCTCCCCAATACCCCTCAATTATACAGTATAAACACTTTCCTGTACATTTGGGATCTCAATAGAGTCAATACTTAAAATATAAGTGTTTAGAGGTTATGAGTAATTCTACATCATTTTTTATCTGACACAGGTACTCTAGGTAGATACAGATTTAAACTGAAGCAATGTAAAATGGTGCAGCCTCTGTGCAAAACAGTATGGCAATTCCACAAAAAATTAAATATAGAATTACCATATGACCCAGCAATCCCATGACTGGGTATGTACCTAAAAGAACTGAAAGCAGGGACTCAAACAGATATTTGTGAATCCAATGTTCATAGCATTATTCACAATAGCAAAAAGGTGAAAGCAACTCAGATGGCCATCAATGGATGAATGAATAAGCAAAATGTGTTACATACATACAATGGAATATTATTCAGCCTTAAAAGGAAGGAAATTCTGACACATGCTACAACATGGATGAAACCTGAAGACATTATTTTAAGTGAAATAAGCCAGACACAAAAGGACAAATATTGTATGATTCCACTTATATGGTGAACCTAAAGTAGTCAAGTTGCATAGAGACGGAAAGCAGAATGGTGGTTGCCAGGAGCTGGTGGGAGGGAGGAATGGAGAGGTTTTGTTTGATGGGTACAGTTTCAGTTTGGGAAGTTGAAAAAGTTCCGGAGGTGGATGGTGGTGATGTTTGCACAACAATGTGAATGTACCTGATGCCACTGAACTGTACACTTAAAAATGGTTAAAATAGTAGATTCTGTTATGTTTTACCACACTAAGAAAGCAATAAATGGCAAAAAGTAAAATAAATATATTGAAGTAATGAAAAAAATAAAGAGGCTTACTCAGCGAACAATTTGAAGTAGTCAGGTCTAGAACACGGACTGCTACACATGGTCCATGCATTTTGACTGCACTGTCCTGCTGCTATATTCTCCAGGGTGCTTTTGACCATAAAGGGCTTGAACATCATTACCCTGAGTTGATGTCCAGATGGGACACAATACAACTTTCACACAAAAATAATCTGCTGATGAGTCAAAGAGTCAACTGGTTGCTTATCTCCTCTATATAATAAATCAACTAAACTCCTGTTATTTTAGTGTCACAGCTCCTCTAAGGTCAGTATCTGCAGAGAATTTTACTAGCACGGTAGCAGCCATCAGCAGCGGCCGTTGGTAAGGAGGTGCAGTCATCGATGCAACAGAGCAGAGAAGAAATTGCTCTTTCAGAGGATTTACTTCAAAGCTCTGGATGCCACTTCTTGATGTCTAAAAAGGCATAACCTTAGCACCATTCCTGGGTAGGTCACTGCGTGCTGTCAATCCTAGCAAAGGTGATGAGACCCAAGATTGGGACAAGCAGTGTAGCTACAGAATACTAGGACAATGTGGAGCACAATCAAGTGGACTGGAAACAGCTTGTCATTTTGTACACTGGATCTACCTTTTAACATCTTCCAATAGAGGTGAAGTAATATCAAGCTCATGTTCTCCGGGAGATTGGTGTAAATGTAAGGTCTTATACAATTTGGAAATAGAAGACTCGTAAACTTCCTTGTCCAGGTTTGAAAAATTTACTGGATAATCCTTTTCCAGGAATAGTACCTAACGTTTGTTGAATATTCAGTATGTGCAAAGTACTGGCACTGAGTACTTTCATTTCATCATTTCAAAAAACAATCCTATGAGATAGATAATTTTATCCCCATTTTACAGAAGAAAAAACTGAGGTTAAAGCAGTTTGCTCAAAGTCAAAGCAATGGCTAAAGTGAAGAGTTAGACCTAGTATTTAATTCTCTCAGACCATTATACTGTATTTCTACTAATAATATTTACCTAATGTATGACAGCCACTGAGCTATACAGAGGAGCAATGCAATTTAAGGATTACAAGAATATGCTTTGCAGTGGGATCGAGTTAGGTATTTATGGGAAAACTTTTAAATTACAAATTTTCAAAGCCAAGTAGAGAAGATGAAAATTATAATTTCAAATTGAAATACAATATTTGAACTCTACATAAATAAATATATTTTCAATACCATTTCTCAACATAAGACTATACAGAATTGAACCCTGCTGATTTATAAAGCGCAATATTTTTATTCTGATTTTCAAGGCTGTATTCTTCTCCTAGTAGGAAACAGCAACCTTTAGTTTGGTTATGAGTGATGAGTTTAAAGATGTTGCTCACTCAAACATTGTGCCTTATTTTTCCTTTCAAAATTTTATGTAAATAATGCCTGAATATGGTTTTACAAAAATCAGCCAAAATATCTATTTTTGAAAAGTAGAATTTTTTTGAGCTTCCCTTATTCCAATTATCTCATCAGAGGCCAATACTGTTAACAATTTGAGATATCATATTATTTTATTTATTTCCAAATGGCAAGCCAATTGACCATTTATCAAATAGCTCATTCTAGTTCATTGTTTTCATACGCATTTATCGCAGTCCTACTGAAACTCTGACAAGTTAATTCCTGAATTAAGCCTCAATATCCTCATTTGTAAAATGGAGACAATAATTCCTCCCTTTGAAGGTTGTTCTAAAGATTAAATGAGATCACGTATATGAAGCAAGAGTTGTTCTTAATAAATAGTAACTATTTAAAAAAATACGCATGTGTGTATGACTCGATTCCTGGATAGATTCTGCACTACTCTTTGCTTTGTCTTTTCTTACACTAATATCATATAACATAGTGATCTAATTATTACACTTACATAATAGATTTTTATATCCATAGAGGGCAAGCTCTTCCTTTAGTTATTCGCAAGTTACACATCTTATTATGCTTCTTACAATGGTAATCCTGACATATTTTTAATTTCCATATTGTATTCTACAATTTTCTTTTTTTTAACATCTTTATTGGAGTATAATTGCTTTACAATGGTGTGTTAGTTTCTGCTTTATAACAAAGTGAATCAGTTATACATATACATATATCCCCATATCTCTTCCCTCTTGTATCTCCCTCCCTCCCACCCTCCCTATCCCACCCCTCTAGGTGGTCACAACCACCGAGCTGATCTCCCTGTGCTATGCAGCTGCTTCCCACTAGCTATCTACCTTACGTTTGGTAGTGTATATATGTCCATGCCACTCTCTCGCTTTGTCACAGCTTACCCTTCCCCCTCCCCATATCCTCAAGTCCATTCTCTAGTAGGTCTGTGTCTTTATTCCTGTCTTACCCTTAGGTTCTTCATGACCTTTTTTCTTTTTTCTTAGATTCCACATATATGTGTTAGCATATGGTATTTGTTTCTCTCTTTCTGACTTACTTCACTCTGTATGACAGACTCTAGGTCCATCCACCTCACTACAAATATCTCAATTTCATTTATTTTTATGGCTGAGAAATATTCCATTGTATATATGTGCCACATCTTTATCCATTCATCCGATGATGGACAGTTAGGTTGCTTCCATGTCCTGGCTATTGTAAATAGAGCTGCAATGAACATTTTGGTACATGACTCTTTTTGAATTATGGTTTTCTCAGAGTATATGCCCAGTAGTGGGATTTCTGGGTCGTATGGTAATTCTATTTTTAGTTTTTTAAGGAACCTCCATACTGTTCTCCATAGTGGCTGCACCAATTTACATTCCCACCAACAGTGCAAGAGGGTTCCCTTTTCTCCACACCCTCTCCAGCATTTATTGTTTCTAGATTTTTTGATGATGGCCATTCTGACTGGTGTGAGATGATGTCTCATTGTAGTTTTGATTTGCATTTCTCTAATGATTAGTGATGTTGAGCATGCTTTCATGTGTTTGTTGGCAGTCTGTGTATCTTCTTTGGAGAAATGTCTGTTTAGGTCTTCTGCCCATTTTTGGACGTGGTTTTTTGTCTTTTGCCCCCTTAGGTAGGTTTATTCCTAGGTATTTTATTCTTTTTGATGTGATGGTGAATTGGATTGTTTCTTTAACTTCTCTTTCTGATCTTTAATTGTTAGTGTACAGAAATGCAGATTTCTGTGTATTAATTTTGTATCCTACAACTTTACTGAATTCATTGATGAGCTCTAGTAGTTTTCTGGTAGCATCTTTACGATTTTCTATGTATAGTAAGTATATCATCTGTAAACAGTGACAGTTTTACTTCTTTTCCAATTTGGATTCCCTTTTTCTTCTCTGATTGCTGTGGCTAGGACTTACAAAACTATGTTGAATAATAGTGGTGAGAGTGGGCAACCTTGTCTATCAATTCAATGACTTAAATGCAGTTTGTGTAATAGCTATATAATTTCTTAAAGTCACTAATTACATACTGTGTGATTGGCTCATTACCCTCCCATCCCCCTTGAATGTATTCCTCTGAGCTGGGAGTTTCACTGAAATATTCTCATTATTCACAGTAGTTTTTTCTTGAAAGTACCTGGAGCTGTATTTTTTTTGTTTTTTGATTAAGTCCAGTTGTATGTATTTCTGTTTTCTAGAAATTTCTCACAGTTCCTGGGTTTACTGATGGCCCTCTCTCCTGTTTTCCAGACCACTGTTTATGTGTGTGTATATCTCCTTCTGACATCTTATGGGATTTGAGATGGCAGGGGTTGTGGGCACATATATCTCCGTCTACCATCTTGAATCCTGATCCTGTTAGCAACATCACATTTTTTATATATTGTAAATTGTTCATGATCATTTTCACACATAATTTCCTAACTAGTCAAGTTGGCACTTTAAGTTTTCAGCAATATTTTGCATATTTCCATTACCAACTTATCTCACCGCTTTACGGCTCTAGTCACCCCCTTATATTTCCTGCCATCTGAAATTGTCCATAAATCTTTTCTCAAATTGTTATCTAAACTTAGGCACTCTCTGCATACAATGAAGTATCTCCTTATCAATTACCCTTACTTGAAAGTCCACCTCAAAAACCACCTATTCCAAAATAGCTTTCCCGTATCCTTCCCACCCATAAATAATCTCTGTCCACTCCCAGTACATCACTGGAACATTTTGTTTCTCTATGACAATGTTTATCTCAATAAACCATCTGCTACTATGCATGTCTGTATCTTCCTAACTATATTAATGCTGCTAGAGGAAAGGGACTATGTCACATAAATACACATATACTTGTGTGTGTGTGTGTGTGTGTGTGTGTGTGTGTGTGTGTGTATCTCCACAATGTATAATTAGGTTGAATTAAGTCATATATTTTTCTCTTAAATAATGTTACAAAGCTTATCATTGTATGCTAAAACAAAAAGCTGATTGTGTTCTATTTTTCAATGCTGTGCCTTCATAGCCCATTGATATTAATATGTAATTGACCTGTGTGATTAAGCATGTGCATAGTACTGGAGAAGCTGATACCCAATTATGATACTAATTGCTCTTGTGATCCCTTTTCTAAAATTTATTTTATTGAAGTATAGTTGATCTACAAGTTGTGCTAATTTCTGCTGCAGCAAAATGATTCACTTATACATATATATATTCTTCTTGTGATCCCTTTATACATTGCATTACCATATCAGTTTAAATGCCATCTCTGTTTAGAGACATTTTGCTACCTTTCTTACTTGTATCTTGCTATTAAAAAAGGAATTGGCCTTTATTTTGTTTTGAAGTGTTTGTCTTAAACTATGTCCTGTAAATCTGTACGAATTTAACACTTAAATGGATTTATATTTTTGATCCTTTTTCATCAATTTAATAGTTATCTTCTTTATTTTATTTCCCTTTGGAATACTCTCTTCTTTATTAACAGGTTATTTGTGTTCCTAAGAACAAAGCTTATCGAAGAATTCATGTTATAATTTTTTAAATAAATTCATTGTTTTTAAATTGTTTTAATTGAAAAAGAGAGCTAGAAACTAGAAAATTTGGGGCCAGCACAGTTATTTTTTCTGTAGGAATTCCAGTAACAAAGTTATTTTATAGCTATACATATCTAATAGTTATTGCAACATAACAGGTTATCAAAATGCACAAAATCACATCTAAACATTCCTGAGCAAATCCTGAAGAACACATGAAAGGAAACCAGAATCTAGGCCATCAATAGTAAGGTCAACACATTTAAGATCATCAATGAGAAACCAAAACAATGAGCTCAAACCGTGTCATCACATGTCCCTGTGCTGGGTGTGAGAAAACGTGTTCTTTTATTACCTATGTGAGTTCCAAATCCAGTTTCTTTATAACTCAAAAATAGGCCCATAATGCCAATGCATTCCCTAATTTACTAACCATGTTATCTCCAGTCTGTGTTATGAACTCAGACTGGAGGCAAACGAGTATAGAAGAGTGCCAATTCAAAAGTACCTTAAGGTCGTTAAGAATCTTTGGTCCTCGGCCCATTTTTGGATTGAGTTGTTTGGTGTTTTTGATATTGAGCTGCATGAGCTGTCTATATATTTTGGAGATTAATCCTTTGTCAATTGCTTCATTTGCAAATATTTTCTCCAATTCTGAGGGTTGTCTTTTCGTCTTGTTTATGGTTTCCTTTGCTGTGCAAAAGCTTGTAAGTTTAATTAGGTTCCATTTGTTTATTTTTGTTTTTATTCTCATTACTCTAGGAGGTGGGTCAAAAAAGATCTTGCTGTGATTTATGTCAAAGAGTGTTCTTCCTATGTTTTCCTCTAAGGGTTTTAGAGTGCCTGGTCTTACATTTAGGTCTTTAATCCATTTTGAGTTTATTTTTGTGTATGGTGTTAGGGAGTGTTCTAATTTCATTCTTTTACATGTAGCTGTCCAGTTTTCCCAGCACCACTGAATGAAGAGGCTGTCTTTGCTCCATCACATAACAACCCAATCAAAAAATGGGCGGAAGACCTAAATAGACATTTCTCCAAAGAAGACAGACAGATGGCCAACGAACACAGGAAAAAATGCTCAACATCATTAATTATTAGAGAAATGCAAATCAAAACTACAATGGGATATCTCACACTGGTCAGAATGGCCATCATCATAAAATCTACAAACAATAAATGCTGGAGAGGGTGTGGAGAAAAGGGAACCCTCTTGCACTGTTGGTGGGAATGTAAACTGATACAGCCACTATGGAGAACAGTATGGAGGTTCCTTAAAAATCTAAAACTAGAACTACCATGTGACCCAGCAATCCCACTACTGGACATATACCCAGAGAAAACCATAATTCAAAAAGACACATGCACCCCAATTTTCACTGCAGCACTATTTACAATAGCCAGGACATGGAAACAACCTAAATGTACATCAACAGAGGAATGAATAAAGAAGATGTGGTACATATATACAATGGAATATTACTCAGCCATAAAAAGGAATGAAATTGGGTCATTGTAGAGACGTGGATGGACCTAGAGACTGTCATACACAGTGAAGTAAGTCAGAAAGAGAAAAACAAATATCATATATTAATGCATATATGGTGAATCTGTAAAAATTGGTATAGATGATCTTATTTACAAAGCATAAATAGAGACACAGACATAGAGAACAAATGTATGGACACCAAGGGGGAAAGGGGCAGTGGGATGAACTAGGAGATTGGAATTGACAAATATACACTACTATGTATACAATAGATAACTAATGAGAACCTACTGTATAGCACAGGGAACCCTACTCAGTGCTCTGCGGTGACCTAAATGGGAAGGAAATCCAAAAAAGAGGGGATATATGTATACGTATAGCTGACTCCCTTTGCTGTACAGTAGAAACTAACACAACATTGTAAAGCAACTATACTCCAATAAAAATTTTAACAAAAGAATCTTTAGGAGGAGGGAGGGATGCTCTAAGATTTGCTCACTTTCTCCTTTATTTTCCAGGTATTGTAAAGTATTTTATATACATTACCTTACTTCTCACAAGAAAAATGTGACAAAATCCACGCATACATACTTTTTGTACTCATCACACCAATTATACATCATAGCATAATATCTTAAGTACATGGGTCCTGGAAATGGATTTGAATCTCAGATTAGCTATTTATTAGCTATGCAACATTGGACAGGGTACTGAACCTTGTTGGGCCCCAATTTCTTCATCTATAAAATGGAGATGATAATCATACCTACCCCATGAAGTTGTTGAGAGGATTAAATAATTTATTTATATTTGCATTGTAGAATGGCGTGTGGTACACAGTAAGCACTTAATAAATATTAACTATATTTATTATTCTTGTCCCCAAATCCTAAAGCAAAGTTGCCCTTAACCAACAAATATCCAAACACTTTGCTGTCCTTTCACTATATTTCCTCACATCTGCATAATTGTCATCAGGTATATCACAAAGTAATTTATAACTTTCTTTAAAAGTGTGCTCTATTTCAATCTCAAAAATCCCAGCATTCCCCATGTTCCAAAATGTAGAAATCAAAAGCGGTTTAAGGAATACTACATCGTCTTACTAGTCTAGCACATATTTTTAAAATGTGCGCAGTGTTCAACTAGGCTTTTCCTTCATAACAATTACATTTAAAAGAACTTGTTGCCACTGAAAACACCTCCTTTCAGGCCAACTCCGCCTATTTTCCTTCTCTGCTTACAGCACTTATGTGGTTGTAACAACACAAAGGAATCTGCATGATTTCAGTGCATGACTCATTTCCAGCAAATCAACACACACATTCACAATTTTTCATGCATGAGAGACGTGCAAAACTATAAAAATGTTTGGACATTTGAGAAGACTAAATCAACAGAGAGCAAACGTTTTATCAAATCTACAAGTGAAATTAAACTTTAATTTAAATAAATAAATTCTACCATGAAAGGGGAGTTGCTATCCATCTGAGCTAAAAAGATGAAGTATAATTGTATCTATGTTAATAGATCCAGTAAGCACAAGGAAACCGCAGTAGAGGCTCTTGTATGAACACGCTGATGGTTCACAGGTGTGTAGGCATGGTTTGTAAACACAGATGGAAAGGGTGACAAATAGATAAATACATCAGTTACAATTGTGGTCTGCCCCTCTTCAAAGACGGCATTTATTTTTCCAAATTCTTGGATAGTTACAAAAGAGGTGTCTATGAGGTGACAAAGCTGTTGTCAATATTCAGAGTGCCTTTGACTGAATTAACTGAGTTAAAATCAACTTGTTCCCAAAATTTTCAGGGAAAATTATTTCATCAATTATTTTGTTAGTATCTGTGTTAGGGTAATAGAGTAAATATTGGCTAATTCTAAAAGAGGGACAAACAATTATCAAGGTTATAAAGAATGATTGTTTTTTTTTTTTATATTATCAAGTTGTCAAGGAGAATCACTTTTCACAGTAAGAAAGTGCATGTTGACTATATTTAACACAAATGAGTCAGGACCCCTCTTGCCAAAGAATTCATTCACTGAAACTAATGGTCTCAACCAAAACATTTTGTTACTTAAGACTCAACAATTATTATCTTTGACAATGGTGATCTAGTTAAACCTTACTATGATTTAGTGCAAATATCAAAACATGCTTAAATCCATGATGTGATTCTATTCCATACTCTTTGTTCTCAAGTAAATTACTGAAGCGTAGTGAGCGGCCCTACAAAACTTGTTTTATTTAATTTTATTTTTAATTTTATTGAAGTATAGTTGACTTACGACAGTACATTAGTTTCAGGTACACAACAGTAGTGATTCAAAGTTTTTATAGATTATGCACCATACAAAGTTATTATAATATTATTGACTATATTCCCTGTGCCGTACATTACAACTCTGTGACTTATTTATTTTATAATTGGTAGTTTGTACCTCTTAAGCCCTTTCACCTATTTTGCCATCCACCCAACACTCCTCCTTCTGGCAACACTAGTTTGTTCTCTGTATCTGTGAATCTGTTTCCGTTTTGTTATATTTGTTAATTTGCTTTGTATTTTAGATTCCACATATAAGTGAAAACATAGTATTTGTCTTTGTCTGACATATTTCACTAAGCTTAATGCCTTCCAGGTTCAGCCATGTTGTTGCAAATGATAAGATTGTACTCTTTTTTTTATAGCTGAGTGATATTCTATTGTGTACATGTGTATTTATACACACAACATCTTCTCTATCTAGTCATCTGTTGATGGACACTTTAAAAATCAAAAGGAGCAAAAGTCAACAAATAACTGAACATTATGCAAGCAATGAGCTGAAGATCTTTTTTGGCATCATTCTGGATGGAGAACAAAGCAGTGGTTAGGGCAAGAGCTCTAGAGCAGAAGGTGTGTGTGTGTGCAGTCCTACATTACCATTACTAACTGTGGGACCTCAGTTTCTTTGCCTGGAAATTGGGGGTAGTTGTGCCTATTTCGCTGGAATGTGGTAAAGATTACAGATAATACTCTGGAACAATGCTGGATACATAGCTCTCTATAAATGTTTACTATTATATCTATCAATTCTATAACAACTTCATTAGACATACAGGGTAGCAAACATTATTGTCAAAGGAGAGAAAAGAGAAACAATTAGTCAAATAGCACTATTCTATGTGCTATAAAATATTTCTTTTATCATTATAAATATTCAAATACACGGCCACCTTAAGGACAGCCTGAGCCAGCAGATAGGTGTTTTCCTTAAATGCTGCACAATCTCAACTAATAACAGACCAACCTTCTCAAAGATTAAAAACACAGTTTTTTAAAACTCTCATTGTTTAGGGCTGTCTAAAAGTATATCCAGATAAGAGCATCATTTTCAAATATCAATTGTCTCCAAACATATTTATCCTACACTATTGCTTACACTCCCACTAATTAAGCACTTTTTAAGAGAAGACAAGCGAATACATGGGTTGCCCTCTAATACATGGATTGCCCTCCCAGAATCCATTCCTTCCCTCTCTTCCTATAATTTCCATGTGGTTTAAGAAAAACTGATACCCTCCTGTCTCAGGAGGGGTACCACATGGGACATGACTAAGACTATTCCTTCTCTCCTCCATAATGCTTCTTGACTGGCTCAAGAAGTTGACATGCAATTCAAGCCAGAGCGATCAAAATCAATGTCAAGGGCTTCACTGGTGGTGCAGTGGTTGAGAGTCCGTCTGCCGATGCAGGGGACGCGGGTTCGTGCCCCGGTCCGGGAAGATCCCACATGCCGCGGAGCAACTAAACCCGTGTGCCACAACTACTGAGCCTGAGCTCTAGAGCCCGTGAGCCACAACTACTGAGCCCATGTGCCACAACTGCTGAAGCCCGCGTGCCCAGAGCCCGTGCTCCGCAACAAGAGAAAGTACCGCAATGAGAAGCCCGCGCACTGCAACAAAGAATATCCCCCGCTCGCGGCAACTAGAGAAAGCCCGCGTGCAGTAATAAAGACCCAACGCAGCCAAATAAATAAATAAATAAAATTTAAAAAGTAAATAAAAATAAAAGTAATCAATAGTTAAGTATATTTGGCACTAACAGTTCAACAGTTTTAAATAGAGATACTGTTTAGTGCACATTCTCTCCTGTCTCAGCACTTACCTTCCGGGGCTCTCAAGTTTACTGAGTTACTAAAGATGCTAATGTTACCCCTGGTCCTTCAAACAACCATTCCCATAATATATAACTTTAATAAACTTAGGTATCTTTAACAGAGGGTGAGATGAAGGATTCCTTTAATGTATTTATTCCTATCAATATTGACTAAGAGCCTACTATGTGCAAGCCCTGTATTAAGCTCTGGGGATACAACCAGAAACCAACAAACAAGAAGTAAGTCCTAGTCTGTGTCATACTAAGCTTTGAGTCTACTGAGAAAGACAAGCAATAATCAAACATCACACATGAATTGCAACTGTGACAAGTGCTGGAAAGAAGAGCACATGGTAGGATGAGATCTCTAAAGATGGAGACCCTTAGGGAGGTCAGGAGAACTTGCCTGGGGAGGCAATAGTTGAGGTGAGGCTCAGAGAAGGGGGAACAGAAGAGTGTACTTCAAGCACAGGGAACAACATGTGTGTGGCAAGGAAATGAGATGCAGTGTTCACAGTGAGACTTGCCACAACGACCAGGAGAGCTGAACAAGAGATTGGAGATTGTGAGGAATTTACGTTGTTCACAGTCACAGTACACTCTAGGCATCTGCTTAGTGATGCCAGATACATGTAGGCTACATATGTAAATCGGAAACTGTAATTCATCAGCGTACAATCTCTGTCAGAAAGCCAATGGTGTCTCTAAGACCTCTATGTTTATCTAAGTGCTATCTGCATCACAACTATCTGGCTTTCATCTATCTGTCTGTCTATCTATCTAGACCAATTCATTGCAAGTCTTTATGGGTATAATCAAGGAATCTACATTTTTCACTATTTCCCATGGTCACTCATGCACACCAAACATTGAGAGCTAGTGATTAAAGCATCATTACTCTCTGAAAGGAATTATCTATTCTACCCTTAGAAAACAGTTCAAAGAAGTCAATCTACACCTTAATAACATGGACTATATTAGCTCTTTTAAAAATATACTAAATATCATAAACAAATTCAACGTCTTGAATTCAATGTAAAGCATATATGAAATCTTTAATAAGCGAAAATCTTTTATAACTTTAAAAATACAGTTTCATAAATAATGATTCAAATACTTGAGGAAGGATGCAGACATGAAGGAGAAAGGTAAATATAACCTCCATTTTTCATAAGAGTGCTAATAGCACAAAGTGTACAGGATTCTGTTTGGAATAGATGTGCTTTTTATAGAGTAATTTGGAGACAAACAATAGAGCAGCTCCCTAGTTCGCCTTATTCTACATTTCTACATCTAGGATACTAACTATTGGATGTGATAATGAACATGAGATCGGAGGAAAAGGGATTTTTTCCCCCATGAACTCCTTATATAGACCTTAAAAAATAGGCATTGCTTTGGATCAGATACCCATTATCAATTTGGACAGAGAGTGTCTGAACCACTATTATCTGCAAATGATTCATGAGTGCAGGTATTTCGCTACCTGAGGATTTTAGTGAAACCATAAATATAAGAAAAGACAGAAGCTGGAATTCATAAAGGGCTTTGACAAATATCTAGTATAGAAAATTATGTCCAATCTGAAGAAAAACGTAATTTACCAATCTGACTCACCTGCTTCTGTCTATTACCAGTAGTGCCTCTTTCTCATTTACCAGCTATTTTGCATGTTAGTTTCTCCATTTCACAACAGAAAGCACAAAAGCTAACGAGCTTGCTGAAACTCTCTCATCGGGAGAGCAGACTTTCAATTAGGATAATAGTATCCTCATAGAGACTCACAAAGCCATGATTTAACGAGGGAAACTGAAGCTATTTCTATATTTTAAAAGTACAAAAAAGAAAACTATTATAACGTGCACACACACACACATATGTATGTACTTTTGGCATATGATACGTAGGCTGATATAGAAGTCTCCCAGTACTGCCTTCCCTACTAAAATTCTCATGGTAAGAGCAACCTACTGACTGCCATCTTAGAAAAAATAACGTTCTCCTCTATTGGCTTTACCGCCTTACATCAAAGATATGGTTATTTGACCAATTAATTTACAGAAAACCAAACAATATACTTCTCTGACATTTATAAAGCTAATCATGCATATTAAATCATTCAGAATTTTAAAGGTGTATTTTTCTTTCTACAATTCTTTTTAAAACACACCACCCTTTAACATAAATAAAACTTCTGAAGTTTTCATTTATCAAAAAGCACTTAAAAGCCAGAGTAAAGAAGAAATTTATAATACATGATTGACTATTGATTTTATGTGGAAATAAACAACCAGTGATATAAAATGCAAAACCTGATTTTTTAACCTTTACGACTATACCCACTATTCATAGAATGTTTTCCATGTGTCAAGCATAGTACTTGAGGTTTTACAAAACAATACTGCATTCAATCTTAACAATCTGTCAGGTACTTAGTATTATTCCCATTTTGTAGAAGAGGAAGTGAGACTGAAGGTCAACCAGGGTACAAGGGTTCAAGCTGAAATTTGAACCCATGACCATCTGATTTCAACACCCATGCTCTTCACATGTAAGATATGTAAATGCTATTATTTTCCAAAACAGCCCAATAATTTAGCCTAATGTAGAACTCTCAATATCTTAAGGTTATTTCAAGAATATAATATTTACGGCTTTTTGTGCACAAAGTTCACTCTTGTGTGCCAATACAATTGGCTTGCTGGCTCTGGCTTAGTGATTTGATCTGCCCAGTTCAAGTGATTTCGATAATGAAGAGTACATAACAGCTGCAGCTAACGGTTCAGGTAAAATTCTGTGACCTTAAAAGAAAGGCTTTTTCCTCTAAAGAAATTACTAGCTTATGTTGGATTATTTGACCTTTCAGTACTAAACTCTTACCCACTGAAATAATTCACCCACTAAAATTCCAACAAAGTTGGTATCAGATCAACAGAGTGAATAGTTCAGAAGGCATCTAAATTGAATACTACTGTGTCCACTGAACGTAAACAGCATCCCCTAGAGTCAAAATAAAACAGAAGCTCATGACAATCACCACCATAAATTGGGTTGGCTCTGGCAATCACCTTCTAGGTAGAGAACTGAGAAATACTTGCCCATTTCTCTACCATAGAAATATATATATATATATATATATATTTGGCATTTCTTCTTGATACCTGCTATAATACAAATGGGCCTGAAAGAGATAGTAACTTATACTTCATCATTTATTTACCTCTCAGTGTGGACAGGTTTATCAGAATCGTTCTTGGGAGAAAACCTGTTTGTAAATGAGAAAGTGAACGAAAGATGGGAAGCTCAGCATCTGGCAGAGTGCGGAGCTAGTGAAAGCAGAAGCTGCTGAACGGTGAGGGGCTGTCAACGGACAGGCGGAGGACGTCAACAATAGATGCTCCCCCACCAGGCCGATTTGGCCGTGACCCACCAGTTCCGAAGACCATTCTTGCTCTGGGAGCAGATTCAGCTTCAGGAGTTGGTCCAGGGACTGGCTGAGCATTCCTGAGTGCTACACGCAGGCTTGCAAAAAGGAGTTCTGCACCGCCTGCAGCCCCGTCTCAAACACCAGGCAACTACCAGTGAGACTTACCACAGACACCTAAGCACTCTGAAGCCAGTGCACAAATTCCTAAGACAAGGGTAAAATTTTTTAGGCAGTGGACATATTTTGAGACCTTATAAGTCTTCCATCTTTGGAGACCTGCTTGTGGAGTGTAGAGGGTTAGACATTGTTGAGGCATCAGAGGGTCAATCCAGCCCCTCCGCACCCTCACCCCAGTGCCTGAGTCTGCAATCCCGTTCTTCCTAACTGGAAACCTGACTATTATACTGCCACTGGAAGGGGTGCTTTAGACAGACTATTGCTGACTTGAATAAGCCAATACATTCTCCTCAGAATTGTTCTGCAACCTCTCCGCAAAAACGTCAGAAAGCAATTCTAAATACCTGAATCATGTCATGGCATCTAGAGGCCTTTGCTGAGAATTGGGGATGGGGGGGAGATCAGAAGCAGAGAGAGAACATACCTTTTGTATATTTTTAACCACAATCCATTACTTTATTTCCTGACTGAGGAGTATTCGCCATCATTTCATTATAGAGGATCATCTACAAGATAAGATTCAAAAGTGAAGTGATAACTTGGAAGCTAAAAGAAGACACACAGCCCCTTGCTGGACGTGCCCAAATAGCCCAACTAACCTGTCTGCGAGGAGCGTTCCCCAACAATAAAGATGTTTTTGTTTTTATTGGATTTTTGAAAGTAAATTGATGAAAGTCATTTTATACTTATACCCCACTTACGGGGGTGAGGTGACTTAGCTCTTCAACGGTCTCCGAGGCCACTTATTTAGATACAGAAGGCTGAAATCATAGCTTCTTCTGTGGCAAAGGAAAGAGGCATAAGATTGCATAAAGGGTAACAACAGCTCAGTAGCAAGTGGTGGGGAAAGCTATAGAAGTGGACCTAGTACTGGTTAATCTCAATTATTGCTCTGTGACTAAATGGAGGCATTTCAGATCACTCTAATATATATATATATATATATATATATATATATATATATATATATATATATATCTCCCGTGTCTGAATGACCACAAAATAAAAAAACATAGACTGGCCAGGGAACATATCTGCTAACTGTATGCATATGTTACTGATCAAACATGCCTACTTTATTTTAAACATGTACTACATGAAAAGTAATCCTTGCACTTTATCTTCTGCATAAGAATTTACCCCCCTCAAATTACCATTCATTTTATCATAGCAGTGGCAACTATCTCAATATAAAGAAAATGTTTCATACCTACTACTTCCCTGCCTTAAATGACTCCTAGTTTAAAAATAAATAAAAAGAGAGAAAAGACCAGAAAAAAAGGATAATGTAAAGTTCAGCCATCAAAAATGGCTTCATTAAGGTCCTTAATGAAGCACATGGGAGCCATTTATTGACTCCTCAACTATTAAGAGGGAACATTATTACTGCTTTAATAGTATTTCCATTTTCATTTAGGAAATAACTAATCAAGGGATCAATGTACCAAAGACTTTATTTTCTTTCCCTTGGGTCACTGCAAGTACATTTTTTTTAAATGCAAAAAACGTAAGAGCGATTCCCCCCGGCACCATATCGCATGAACGATTTAAAGAAATAACAAGAAGGGTGAAAGGTCCACAGCTACCGATCTGAGCAATTGTAAAACAAATGCAAACTCTGGGAGTGGAGAGTCTCCCTTTCTGGGAGAAGGAAGGGATCCCTTCCTCGGCACAGAAGCTTCCCCTCCAAGGTATGCAAAATGCCTGCACCCTGACCTGCTGTCAACCCGGGAAACATTTCTATTTCTCAGACTCACTTAGAATGCAAACTACTGTTTTCCTGGTAGTTCTCACAGCTCTGCTTCCTTTGAGGTACAGATGTGTAGCCACAGAACCCAATCAGATAACGCCTATTTACATATTTATAAAGTCTCCTGTAAAATCTCCTATCAATTGTTGCAGCTATATATAGGCCTTTCAAAGTATCTTGTGGGCCCAGCGCTCTACTGCACCGCTCCCTTCAGGAATCCTGATATATCGCATAATGTGATTTCAATGTAAATGGGGCCCATCACACAATCACACCACTTCACAAACTCTTTTCTGCTGGGGTAGCTTAAATCTAAACACACTCAAGCAGCTTGCTGCACTGGAGCAAGATTTCCTCCACATTTAAAAAAAATTTTTCAAAAAAAAAAAAAAAATCCCAAACCCTAACACAACAATGCCAGGGAAAAAAAAAATCTGAACGTTTTCTGCAGAAAGATGGGCTGTCTCCAAATCCTTGTGCCCTATCAGACAAATTAAAGTAAATCAAGCATGAAATGAAGCCGAAGAGCCCCGAGATAAGGCTCCTTTAAGTCGTTTACAGATTAGGATAGAGAGAGGTGCATCTGGTCTCTGGCAGCGAAGGAGGCCAGTTTCTCAGTTCACAATAGCAGCCCGTGTATAGGATTACCTTACCTTGTCACTGACAAGGGAGGAGGCGCCTGCAAAATGTCTCTAACTAACTTCCTAATGTCCCTGGGTAAGTTCTCTTATTAAAGTATTAACTGTTACAATGAGAGAAATACATTTTGATAAAACCAAACCAAAAAAAAAAAAAAACCCAACTCCCACAGACTGATTTATGAACTGGTCCGGAGCTGATAAACTGAGGGGGGGTGGGCGTCGACTACCAGCAGATGAGCCTCTTCTCTTATCAGTGAGGATTCTGCTGCTAGAGACAGAAGCTGATAAGTTTCCAACAGGAATCAGTGACGCGGCCAGGAAACTGTGCGTTACTGGTTAGACTGGTGCTCTTGCAGCTGCCAAAAGGACCTCTCGTGTTATCAGATGCGATGTTGCTGCTGTAAACAGTGAAGTATTCTCCTAGAGAAACTGGATGCTCCCTCAAAATGCTATGTGATTAATTGTTAACCTATAATATGAAGTGGTGTAAGACTTTCTTGGAAGCATCTGGAATTCTACAGCTTCTCAGTTGAAGACCTTTGCGTTCCTTGGCACTCTGAGCAGCCTGGAAACTCCCCCCTCTTTCCTTCCTTGACAAAGAACGTTTTCTTCTCCAATAAATTTTACTTATACCTTGTTTCAATCTAAGGAAATCCTTAATTTTCCACCACCACAAAGAGTCTGCAATCAACCCAACCTACTCATCAGTTTCAATTACCCTCAGGAATACATTCTAATTCAGTTTTATGATTAGACAGAGTGGTGGTGATGGGAGGGGGTGGGCAGGGTTACTGTTTTCTCCTCTTAATCGGAAGTCAACCGATGGAACCTGGAACCAAACAAGACGTTCATTTTGCTGGCCGGACCATCTCAGTGCTCTGTGGTCAAACCAACTGAGAATGAAACGGAGTACAGTTGTTTTAGGCCATGACGTATTTTACTCCCTACTCCAGTAGAAGCTATTTTATTGTGCCAAATGGTACATAACATTTTATTGCACTTTACAGTTTACGTCGTGCTGTCACTTTTCATATTTGAACTTCACATGTACCACTTTGAGATAGGCAATATTACCACAAAATTATGATGAATAAATTGAGGTTCAACTAGGTTAAATGACTTGCCTCAAATCACTGGGTTGGTTAGATGCAAAGTCTGAACTTGTAACCAATCCCCATATTCCTTCTCAATATGTGATACTGCCGAACTAATGACCTCATCTTTGGATCCAAGCACTCAAGAGGCAGTTCTCAGGTGGTTTGATGATAGACAGGTATTCACCCCCAGTCTGGGATCACTTGTAGTCAATGATTTGTGTGGACTGGAGCATTCCAGAGACACAAGATATATTTTAAAATGTGAATATGTGGTAAATGCTAATTCAGGTAGATTATGATTTTCTCTTAGGTAACTCAATTCAGGAGCTCTTAGGTTAAAAGGTATAAAATCATCTTATTAATACTACTACTAATAAAATATTTGTTCGAATGAAGTTTAAACTTGGCCTTGGTCTGACATACATGGATTCCCTCTGCTCTCATCTCTCACCTTTTCCAAAATTGTCTCTTATTAATATACCTCTTTCTTAAAGGAATCTGCTTCAACCATACTGATCTATGTGTTTTTATATTTTCTTTACTATCTATGTTGAAATATTTATGTAAAAATAATTCAATGAACCTTTTACTGATAATGTCTCTTATAAGTAATAAAATATAATGTATGCAATTTTATTTAATGATATTTCTCAAAGTTCCAGACAACAGAACAAAATAGTCCCAAGGCAAGAAATCTTTGAGAGAGGTTCAGGATCTGGAAAGGAAAATGTTTAAAATATAAAGCAGTTTTCTTTTTTAATATTACATTTAATTTTTCTTAGAAATCTGAATTAGAAGTTTCTACCTCATCACGGAGAAAATTTAGAAGCAAATGTTATAAAATACTTGGAAAATAAATCCTAATAATAAGCTCTGTGTGTCTATGTGAATATAGGTGAAAACCTGATGAAAGCTGCATGTTCAAAACACTTATGAATATGTCTGTAATTATTTTCAGTGGAGTAGGTTGAGGATAATCCTTCTCTCGGCACAGAATTGATATATTTACAAATCTGTGACCAAATGATGATATCTAACAAGTGCTCTGCCTGCTGCTCCAAAATAATAAACTATCTTAAATTATGCCAAAAAAGATAAGAGACATGCTTTATTTCCCCATTTATTAGTATTGTGAGGAGGTGACATTTATTCACGATATTTACAGTGCTTCTTTACACTTGACTTTGGGGAAGGCACTTTTTTTTTGCTTCTTCACTGTGTGTGATTTGGAAACAGATTTATTCATGTTTTAAAAAATATCATACAGTTAAAGAAAGAGTTACAATACGTTCTTCCTCGGTAAAATATTTCTGTCAAACACAGGCCAAAATATTCTTCATATATTTTATGTCCTATTTTACTATTATTGGAATTTGAAACTTTAAAATTTCCTTATACAATGGACATAAAATAGATTTATGGTATCACATTGTATTGCCTTTTGTCTATAAGTTGGCTATATATATATATATGTCATATATATATGTCATTGATTACCACTGATTAATCATTAGTTCAGCTCTACCAATTTTCTGAAAGAAGTAGTAAGAAGATCTGAGGTGTAACACACACTGGAATCTTTCTTAATTATAGGGTTTTTAGTGAAACAAGGTAGCATTTGATTAATTCAAGAAACAGCAAAAGCCAAATATATTTTGATCTTACTGACTTCACTGGAATCTTATTAGAAAAGTATGTTTAGACATCATTTAATATGCATTTGTTGTCTGGGGCTATTTTCCTCCGTAAGCTAAAGATCTTCTAAAGCAAACATGATTTTGAATTTATATCTATATGGTGAATGAATGTAGAAATAAATTAAATGGCCATACATTCCAGTATGTACTAGCTGTCTACGTGTTTCACCAGACCCAAATCAATCTGACTGAAAGTTACAGTTCTTAAACATTCTGTTGTTGATATTTTTTCATACTGACAAAGTGCTGCTATGAGTAGTAGCAGTGGTAGTAGTTACCAGTTACAGAGGACCTACTGGGTGTGCACTGAATGAGATTTGTTTCTTCTTAAATATATTACCTCTTTTAATTCTCACTGCAGTCAACTTTACCGAGTAAATACAATTGCTTTTATTTTGCAGCTCAAAAACCTAAGGCTCAGAAACCTCAGATAATGGTCAAGAATCAGGATCCACACCCTCCAGGTCTGTGGGATTCCAGGCCCACGCTGTGTCTGGCTGTCTAGCATTACTTCATACATACAAATTAGACCGACATTTTTACATATAGTCAACAATGTTTGTTTTAAAGCCACCATTGGTAATAATTTATTATTATAGATACTTTTTTTTCTTTTTGAAAATTTTAAAATTAATTCCCCATAAGAAAACACTAGTATTCTGATAATAATTTATGAGAAATATAATTAGATACTATATATTTGTTCTTTTTAAATTTTTCCCTTCCTTAGGAACCCAAGTAAATAGAATAAAGGTAAGAATTCAATAAGGTGTGTGAAGGTAAGGACTAGAAAGATCTATTCCTAGCTAGAAATCATTATAAGATGGTGCTAGAACAAGGTTGCCATATACCAGTTCATGTGCCAAATCCATGATCCTAAAGCCATCACTCACTTTGCATCGTCACAACATCCCTATTTCTACATGTTATATCAACATCTGCTTAACTTAACGGTGTTTTGACTCAGGCCAGGAACTGAAAACATATCATAAAAGTCAAATTAAAAAGCACTCTGGCCCTGCTTTGGTTAATCATATCCGATTTAAGAAGGCTCTTGAAGTTCCGACGCCATCACTTCTGTGATTTCTCTTTGAAGAGTTTCTTCAAATTTAGGAAACGTAATTTTTCTACACATCACTAGGAAATTGCAAATTACATGAGGGAAATGGAGCCAAAGTTTGTCACACTTGTTAACAGTGATGGCAGTATCTGTCTGTCTCCGAACGTCTTCCATTTCTCCCCTGCTCTCGCTACTGCTTATCAACTCTCCGTCAACCATATTCACTGAGCAATCTTGTGTTCCCCTAGACTAAATAAAGACGAGATGATAATATCCTCTTCTGTCTTCCTGTATGCAATTAAGAGGGATGAAATGGGCAGTGCTCTTGGCAGGAACTCTCAGGGAGTTGTGGAAGAAAAATGTTTAAGAACCACTCCCTTGGATTTAATCCTAGGGGAGTTATCTCTAAGAAAGCCCTGCTGGTTATTTCTTGAGAATCCACAGAATACGAACGTTTTTCAAAATAACGGCAGCTCTAATCAACTATCTGCAGGGGAATGTTATTCATAAAATCACAGGGTCCAAATGGTGCCACAAAACAGGATGAATACCCAACAGAGACTGCAATAACTGCTAAGCTTCAAAATCCATCTGCTGTGAACCAAGGAGTTAGGTTAACCACTGAAACAGTTAAAAGCCATTGTTTTCTAGGTCATCATCAATGTAAGTTCTAATAAGAACATGTTTCCCTCCTCTACTACATACCTCTTCTACTCAAATAAATGAGGCACTATAAAACGCAGATAAATAATACCTTCCTTAAAGAGTGCTTGTCACTATTCAGTGGAACTGTGTGCTAATAAACATTAATTTTTATTATTTCTGCTCTACAAATAAATTTGAGAATGTTTAGTTTTCATGGCACTCTCCTGTTAATTCATTAAGAATATTATCACATGACCCTGCTCAGTTATCTAAGTATGGCTCACTGATATTTTGGACCCAGTTCCCAGTGTGAAGAGCCAGTCTTTTTTCCTATCTTTCATCTGTTTCATTCCCATGACCTTTATCTTGTTTTTTTCCATAGACTATTTTCACAAAATATCAAAATTGTTTAGAAATTTTTTTCTTATCTACAAAGTTATTAACAATTTTTTTACT
This sequence comes from Leucopleurus acutus, assembly GCF_964270905.1. NCBI lineage: Eukaryota > Metazoa > Chordata > Mammalia > Artiodactyla > Delphinidae > Leucopleurus > Leucopleurus acutus. The sequence continues at coordinate 52,171,893 of NC_139159.1, read as the reverse complement.
GCTCACCATCATACGATCTGTAAACTAAATGTTCTCAAATCTATGATCTAGGTCATGATAAAGGTGCTCCATTCAGCTATTTCTGGATCATTTTAATATCAACATTCCTTCTTGCTTCATATAAAAGCCCTCCTCTACTCTCTTCTAGTTGCTTCCTTTGAGTATGGTTTCTATTGAGTTTAAGAAGACAATTTATTCTCAGGGAGCCCATCAGAATACCAAAAGTTATCTGACACCACCCCTCACACACCTTGCACCAATAGTTATGATTGAAATAATTAGTAAAACGGATAGCTTTATTTGTATGTTATTCATTCCCTGGACTATCACCTTTGAGAGGTGCCCATGAGATACAAGATGCTGATGACGTCGGGCTCTCTTTCTATTACAAAAGAGATTTGGCTTAATGTGCCTCTATGCCAGTCTAATTCCATCTTCATCAGAGGAAACATAACTGGTCTTATAAATGATACCAACCTGCTAGTATGCCAATCTATAGGGCCCCTATGGATGATGACTGATTACCAACCATGGAGTATGAATCCACAGACAACTGTGCACTCAACTAACCAAAGTATGGTCTAGACCGTATCTACCTCGCTTGTTGATGAGAATGTCATGTGGAGAGGAATCAAAAGCGTTTCTGAAGTCCGGATAGATTACATCTATTACTTTGCCCTTATCTACATGGCCTGTCACTCTATCATAGAAGGAAATTAAATTGGCCTGGCACAATTTGCTCTTCACAAAACCGTGTTGGTTGATACCCACTAACTTTTGCTCTTCTAGATGATTGTAAATTGATTGCTTGATGATTTGCTCTAGTATCTGCCTTGGTATCAAAGTTAAGCTGGCTGGTCTATAATTACCAGGATCATTTTTTTTTTTCTCCTTTTCTTTTTTAAGGATGGTCACTACTTTTTCCTGCACGTTTTATGTTCTCCCACATATTCATTAGTAATGTTTCAGTTTCAAGCCTTCTATATCTTTAGCATATATATCTTCAATTCTTACATTTTGATTGTGCCTATTTATTTAAAATTTACATTCTTCTCTAATCTAGTCTTAGTCTTAACTCTATAATATTATAAATTGAACCTTTTTTGAGTAATGCAAGTACTACCTAAAGTAAGCTTGCTGTTAAAAAAGATTTTCTAAATCATCATTCTCTCTTCCCTGATATGTCATTTACTATCTTTTGGGGAGCCATCTATCTTACTTTAAAGTTGAACATTTAATTTGCATGTACTTTTACAGTCCATATCTATTTTTATCTAAGTGTTTATGTCGTCTTTTCCATTCTTAATGTAAGTAAAAATGTATATTTACTTTATACATAATAAACGTTGATGCATAATGACATAAATTTAAAAAGTAACAGAAATATATATGCTTCTTTTGTATAAAAACACTGTGTTCTTAATTTTACCTATTTAACATGTGTGAAAATGCCAAAAGGATATAGGAGAAAGGTCTTTTACAATATAGTTTATGCTGATAAAATGAAAAATTATAAACTGAAGAGAAGTCAATTAAAATATGCATTGCTAATAAAGTTATTACTCAAAAAAAAGAAGATGGTGGCTAGAATTAAAGTTAAGAAATAGCAAATATAAAAATAGCTATATGATCGTTCTTTCCTAAAAGGGAAACACTGAAAGTCAATTGAATTGGTGGCAAAATTCAGATTAGTGTCAGTCTATATAAAATTAGATGCAGAGTACATCTTGTTCATTCTCACTAAGTAAAACAGTAGTTTGTAACCAGTAAAATGAAAGATTAGACTGTAGGAAATACATTACATTTAAAACAAGATCAGTTAGAAGAGTTAAAGCAATCAAAAATTTTTCATAGCAAAAAAATTGTGACGCTGCATCTCACAACATCTAAAAAGTCTCGGGAAATAAGCAGAACCCACAGAAATGTATACAACTAGACTCTACATATTTCAAGGACATAGGAAAGATGGACTCAAGATGAATGCATGTATATGATTACTAATATTTAGTTATATGAATCAATTTTTAAGTATAATAGTGTGCTAAGTGATTTGATTTCTTTAACTCTTGCCTCCACATTGTGTATCTTTTTACCCACTTTTTTACAAAGACCACTATTTAGATTATATACTAATTTAATAAAAGATTTTTTTTTTTAAACAAAGCATATATAAACCGTCTTATTGCTGAAAACTTACAGCTCAATTATCAATGCTTGGTGATAAGTAAATTCATATTGTTTGAACTCCACAACCAAATAATTGCCCTTAGGGCTTCCCTCGTGGCACAGTGGTTGAGAGTCCACCTGCCGATGCAGGGGATACGGGTTCGTGCCCTGGTCCGGGAAGATCCCACATGCCACGGAGCGGCTGGGCCTGTGACCCATGGCCGCTGAGCCTGCGCGTCCGGAGCCTGTGCTCCGCAACGGGAGAGGCCACAGCAGTGAGAGGCCCGCGTACCGCAAAAAATAAAAAAAATAAAAAAAAAATTGCCCTTACCAGAACAACTTTGGAAGGAAATAAGAAAATTCTAAGGGCTGGACACTACAAGTCAAAACTGTTACAGTGACAATTGTCCTTACAAGTCCAGACTTGATCATCTGTATCAATGAATCACTTTCTCTTAAATTTTTATAAATTTTGTTTTTTGGAAACAATCATTCTAGAAGTAAATAGATGCTTAACAAATTTTGATTAAATTTTTAATTTTTATTTATTTCAATTTCAGCAGCCTTCATAGTTTTAAAAAAGTACTACCTACCTCTATACTTATCTTAGCTTTTGTTTGTATCAGAATTCTCTAAATTAGAATTCTAATGAATATTTTAACTGAAGCACACTCAGGAAATATGTTTTTATTTATGCAAACGCTTCAATGGAATTTTGTAAGACAAATTATTTTTTTAAAAACCCACAGATTTATGGTTAGACAGAATGTTTTTGTGATTATAAAATTTTCTCCAATACTATAAAACTAAATATAAGTTAGCTAATAAACCATGTATTATCACTTCCTAAAACCTAAACTTCTGTCTCTTTCTTTTTATTATACCCAGGGAAAATTCAGTATAGTTGTTCAATTTCAATAGCTGTCAGAATGTTTCGCCCATCAGAAATGTTATTGTTCTTGGAAAAAAATTATAAAATACATACGATATGGATTCAGGCCAGAAATGACACCTCATTTAGTTGTAAATATAAAAATGTCATGCACTCACTTTATTTAGAAATACTCCTTAAGTGTTTGGTTTATACTGACATTCAACCAATCTGTGTTTATTCTCAAATTTGAGCAGGATACTTCCTTATCTTATGTTTAAAAAAACTATTCTATCAATAATTTCTAAAGACATATTCTTCTCATGAAGATATTTAGCATACTATTTTGCAGGCTAAATAATATGCAACCTAGTTCATAAAGGGTGATATAAGGGAGAAATCATTAGGTTATCACAATCATAAACTCACAATATAATAAATGTTTTTGAATATTTCACCAATAATGTACAGAAAACAGTTTATGAAAATTAAAGTTTGGAATTGAAGAGTCTTAGACAAATCATTAAATTTATTCTTCTCTGCAATAATGGAAAGAATAGCAGTTTCACCAAAATACAAAACAAAATGTATCCAAGATTATTGGTGCCTTGGAATTGCACATAATTATATTCTTTTTAACCTGACTTATAACATTTCCATGTAGCAATTGCCTCACGATCACTCTAAGAAGGCTTGACTTTACTCGTATAATTGCAACCCTACATTTCTAATCACCCCCTACGGCAAACTTCCCTCCATCCCCACCCAACTAAAAGCTCTTTTTGCTCTTTCAACTGCTATTTGCGAAACTCCTGGAACCCTTATGAACCAATTAATTTTGGCTAGAAATATGACAACGGACACAGGGTGGGAGGGGTTCAAAATAAGTATTACAGAATAAAGTTTAGGCATTTAGAATATGTGGGATATGAAAAAGAGAAAGAAGAAAGAAGTGTGAAAAGCAAGGACGGATATAGAATCTGAACTTGGAATCTGCTAGTCTTCCATTAAACCCTTAGAATCTCCCCTTTAGCTTTCAGATATATTTTACTCCAATTTATGACAATCAGTGCCTCAAATTCCACCAATTATGGGTTCACTTTGGTTTACAAGCATCCTCTTTATAAAAGTAAATAAAGTCTTGGAGTATGACTCTCAGTCATCCCCACCTTTCCCATTTTTTCTTCCTAGTATCCAGTAGAGATTCCTTATGCTGAAGTCACATTCTCTGAATTGTGGTAGGAAGGAAATTGTGTAGCGGCCAGGTCTTGGGGGCAGGAGAAAAGAAGGAATACAAGTAGAGAACACCTACAGGGAGAGGTGGGAAGGACAGAAGAGGAGACAGACATGCCAAAGCAAACTACGCCAATTTAAACATTTTCCTGGAATTTGCTATGAGCCCAGAAATAGAGAAGAATCTCTCTTCCTACACTTTCTATTCCACACTTCCAATCTTATTACTGACTGCATGGCCCAATGCCCGCCAAGGATCCAGAAATTGAGTCGCGCTCTTATCATAATTCCGCTATCCTCCCTATGAGTTCATTAGATAATAATGGACTGGCCTCAATGGCTTCCATCACTTGCAGGTCCAGTCTAAATCTGTTTGCATAGCATGCAAGGCACATATTAATTCCCCTGTCCATCTGACCTCTCCAGCTGCACTGCCAGCCCTCCCAATCCAACAGGACTGAACTGTTTAGAGGCTTTCAGAAGTACCCTTCTTTCTCTTAGCATCGTACCTTTGCATATACTCTTCCCTCCACATCTCCCTCCTGCTCACTCTTCCTTCTCTTCCTATTGGTTGACTGGTGCTAGGAGCAGATGCTTGGTACATCAAAATGAAAAGACAGGAACTTCAAGTTCGAAGTAGAGGAGCGGCAGCTATGTAAATATACTACCAAATATTAAATGGCTAAATTGGAAATCGTACAAAGTGCACTGGGGCATAAGACGTTCCCAGTTCTCCTCCAGAAAATTTTTTCTGCTTTTCTTAGAGGAAAACGGAGCGCCTGGCACCACACTGGCCACATAGTAGGTGGTCAATAAACACGTCTAATGAGGAAAGTAATAAAAAAAGAACCAAGTGAAATTTCTACAAAAAACTCTCTTTATATATAAACAACTTCATTATCAAGGACCAGTCTTAAGGTAGAGACTGTATACATATTATGCTTAAATATGTAGGTAGAAAAAGAACATATAAAATTATTCTTTTATTTACATAATTTACCTTCAAATTGAAACTTTTGTTGTTCTTTCAATGTTCTAATGTACATTAGTAGTGAAATAGGGACTCAGAATTTACACTCCATTTCCTAGCCATGGCTCCACTCCAGCAAAACTCTTCTTCATGACTGCCCTATCTACTCCTAAGCTTCTGCTTTTATAATCTTTCTTCCTTCCTTCCCTCAAGCTACCTAAAAGAAATACAAAGTGTTGTGTAATTCTGAAGTAAAAAGATTAATGTTTGGTCCATGTTTATTTTTTTTCAGTGTGAACACAGTATGGACAGGAAGCCAGTCCAACTTAAACTTTGCTATGCCTTGATAATATTGGCAGAACATTTCCATTTTTTTCAGCACCACATGTCTGAAACAATAGCTCGATGACACCAAATTTTTATTTAGCCTTTTGTTTAATTATTTTATTTTTATCCGAAAAATCCCTTTGCTAACTGTTGACATCATACTTTATCATACCTTACGTTACTCAAGATTAAGTTTGGAATTAAAATGCTTTAAGAAGCATTTCAAGTGAGGTGGGATCTTCTAATATAGTGCTCAGCCAACAGATATCACCGGAGTCAAGAGATCAAGTTCAACATCACCAGTAATAAGATGTATCAACAGTGTGAGTTGCCTGACATGATGCATGGAGAAAGGCACACCATCATTTTTCTGAGATGCTTGCCAAAAATGCATCTCTATCTAATCATGAGAAAATATTAGACAAACCCAAATGTAGAGACATTCTACAAGATAACTAAGCATTACTCTTCGAAAGTGTCATGAAAAACAAAGAAAGATGAGGAACTGACACAGATTGGAGTAAGGAGCTATGAAATCTAAATGCAATGTGGAATTGTGGAGCAGACCTTGGAACAGCAAAAGGGTATACGTGGTTTAAAAAAAACCTATGAACTCTTAATAAAGTCTGTAGTTTATTTAATAGCACTGCATCAGTGTTAATTCCTTGCTCTTGATAATCCTAATATGGTTATATAAGACAGTAACATTAGAATATATTTAAAAATTAGGAAGCATATCAAATAAAGTGGTGGAAGATCCATGAAAAAGCGGTATCCTCTGCTTTCTAATGCTTGTTTTCTCCTCTATCCGCTGAACAAGTGACTCCTGAGCCAGGTACAATGCTTTCTGCTGACAATATACAAATTAATGAGGTGTAATTACTGCCCACAAGGAGAAGAAGATGAGGGGTACACAAACAGATGACGGAAAAGTAAACAAGATGTTCAAGGCTATGATAAATCCAAGGGTAGTGGGAACTAGTGATGGGTGAGGGCAGGTCAGGATTTGGCAAACCACAGCCCACGGGCCTAATCTGACCCATCAATCATTTTTGTACAGTCATGAGCTAAGAATGGTTTTTACATTTTTAAATGGTTAAAAAATATAAGAATAACATTTCATGATATATGAATATCATAAGAAATTCAAATTTCTGTGTCTATAAATAAATTCGAAATTCCGCCAATAAAAATGTGGTCGACTTTTTTTTAGCTTTTAAGTACTCACATAATATTCTTCATTTTCCCTCTTGGTCCTCAAAGCTTAAAACATTTACCAAACTAGTTTGGACAGAAAATCTCTACCAACTCCTGGCCTAGGCCAATGGTCCTCAGATTTTGGCATGCATGAGATATCCCTGGAGGGCTTGTTAAACCATAGATTGTTTGGTTCTATGCTCGGAGTTTTGATTCAGTAGCTCTTGGGCAGGCCTTGAAAACTGGTACTTCTAACAAGTTCCCAGGTAATGCCGTCGCTGTTGGTCCAGAGACCACACTCTGAAAACCGTTGACCTAGGTATCTTGTTCAAGGGGCAATGTGAAAAGCCAAAGGTACAGAAGGAGAGAGAGGACATTCTAAGTAGAGGGCATATGGAAAGGCCTGGAAGTAAGGAAAATGGCAAAGTCCTATGTGATAGATTCAGGACTGATGATAATGGCCCTTATGAAGGCAAAAGCACTGGGGACAGAGATAGATTCAAGATGTCATTCAAGGATGGCCCTGTGGTCTTTTGGCTTTGGGAATGGATAGATGGTGGTGGTTTTCACTGAAAAGTATAATGCAAAAGGAGTAGCTGACTTGGAAGGAAAGTTGCAAAATTCAGTCTTAGATAGGTTGAGTTTGAGACGACTGGTGGTTACTTTTTTGGCAGCAGCTTAGAAGTGGGATTCATGTTAAAGCTACAGATTTGGAACTGACTGCCCTACTTATGCCCTAGATATGGATGAGATGACAGAAAGCATGTAGGATGAGTAGAAGTCAAAGCTGTGAAAATCTTAGGGAAAACCCATGTTAAGGAGGTCTCAAGTGGATGGAAAAGAGGGCAACTAGAACAATACACAGATAGTTGCACAAGAGATATGGTTATATGGGAGGTCAGATAAGTTAAGGAATAAGTGGCCCATGGATCTAGTAGGCAAGATAATTCAGAAAATTGAGAAGTTTGGTACTGTAGCAAGGGGGTAAATCAGAGGAAATACAGGGACATAATTTCTAGAAGGTTTGCTGTAAAGGAAAGAGAGACAAAGGACTGTAGTCAGAGGCAACATAAGCTATAAATAAGAGGACAGATTAACTGCTTGTCTCTCTATTGATAGATCAATCTATTGAAGATAATATTGTAAAGGGCTTGCAGTAAAAGGTGATGGTTTGGCATATCACTTTGGGACCAAGTGGAACTGAGGCCAAGATGGGAGAGTCTGATAAGCACAGCCTACAGTCTGTAAGTGTCTGTCACAATCTTGGCATGACAACATCAGGTGATGTCACAAGTACAGCAAAAGATGTACTTCTCTTATCACTCGCAGTGCATGTTGTGTGGTATGAGGTAAGAAGATTGTTCGAATCTCAAGGTATAAACTGTGAAAGAATGGGGACTTCATCATCTTTTTTCAAGGGCTTAATCTAGAAATAATTGTCACTTATAAGCATTTGCTTTTCTAAAAAGAGTCTGATCCTTTCTATATCCCACCACCAGAATTTCTAGCACAGATCAGTACCTCCAAGAAACACGCAGAGTTTTCTTTGTATACAAAGTATCTGCTAACTTAAATGCTGGAGTGTCGAAAAATGAGAAGCTCAGAGCTTTGTATGAGGCCAAACTACTAACTAGTAATCTTAGGATCAGCCTATATTCTGTAAGAACAAACTTTTAATTTGCAATGAAAGTCATTAAGAGAAAATAATTAGACTTATAGCATTTCCAAGACAAGGTATATTTAAACACATTTAAGTCCTACCATATAACTTCTTTATAAATGCTGCTTCCACAAGAGGTAAATGATTGAGGTCTCAAGTTAACTCAGAGTCTAAGAAAACTGAGTCAGCTAAAACACACACAAAAAAATGCTATATAATATTAGGAAGTAAATCCCCTGGGCATCCCCAACTATTGCAAATGTAGGCCATTAATTACTATATATTTGTATATTATATTTTACTTTGAAGTGTCTTAAATATAGGCTGCATTTGAAAATTACAAAATCTATAAAAATTCTCATTATATCTATTTACATTAATTTCAGAACAGCAGCTTCCCACCTAATTCTAATCATTGCTAGTAAGCATTGTTAAATGAGAGTTTATCGTATGCTGACAATTTTATGTGTACTATTATATTTACTACTCCAGAATTCTATTTAAAAAAATACAACTACTGCCTTGAGCTGAACAGAGCTATAAGCAAAAAATAAAAATCTCACAATATTTCTTTACTCTGATGGTAGTGAAATAGTTCTTACCTTTGTTATACTATACAGATACTTTGGGGGCCATTTTCTCTCACGCATAATTTTTCCAAAAATAAATATATATTATTATTCTTCATTAAAAAGTAAAATAAATGTGAACCACAAACACTACTTTATATAAAATAATATTTTCCAGTTTCACGTATTTTAGAGAGATCAATACTAGTTTTTGCAGTACCAGAGACAATCTGGGATTCTGGCAGTAATTACCTGTAGTGGGGTTTCAGTACAAAGTATCAAAATCTTTAAGGTTTTTACACATATGTCAATTCAACATATGTAACTGACATACAGCTAATTATTATGTGGAACGTTTATATTTTTAAAAAGCACAAACAATGGATGTATTTGTGGAGACTAGTGTTTTAAGATGAATTATAATTATTGTCTAATGTGGAGCTTACAAGTGTACAGTAAAATAGCAAGTATATTTGGTTTTCTTTGTTTCAACACAATTTGTTAAATTGATTTATCCCTGCCATAATGAATATTGTTGGTATATGTAGGTTTTGAAAGACTGGAGCTACAATAATTACTTACAAATGACGATTCAGAAGGAATCTGAAATAACAAGAGCCGAAGGACACTGCAACTGAGCTTGAAATACAGAAGTGTGATCGTCTGTGTTGCATCTCCAACAAATATTTTATTTTAATTAAATTCAAAGATTTAAGTTCAACACGTTTAAATATTACCATCACTATATATTCTCTTTAGAAAAACCCTGGTTTTTGCATATAAACTATAACTACTAACTCATTCTACCGAACAATATTTTTTGCAAGGTAGACAGAAGGAAGCAAATTCTCTATTCAACCCTATCCTTCTGGTACTTAGAGTTAAGGGAAAAAATGGAAAATCTTCAAAAATCATTTGGTTGTAAATAGCCTAATTCCACCTATGAAGCACACAGCTCTTCTATCTTTCTTTCTTCGCCATTAATTACTAACAAATTCATCTTCCTCTTGTGAAGTCTGAAGTTTGTTGTTATTATTGTTAGATGAGTTGTATTCAAACTCCAACAACAACCAAAAAAGATGAAGCCAACATTGAAATTCATCTCACAGTCCGGAATTTACTTAACGGCCAGCCTGTGCACTGTGATAAACGGAATGATGATCCAGCAACATGTCTTTATCCATGGTTTGCTTTAATTAACGCCGGCTTGTTTGTTGAAAAGATGATTAATATGCCAATGAAAATTGCATAATTGAATACCACAACACTGGCACAATCAGAAAGACACATGCAGTTTTTTGATTAACATTTATTATTATTATTATTGTTGTTATTACTATTATTATGATGCTTTTTAATGTACTCGTCTCACTGTGAGATGCTGTAGTTCTTTGACCAAGAGGTGAAAGGAAACAGGACTGAGGGCAGGATACTCCTTGAGCAAGAATAAAATACAGTGCAGCTTAATCAGAATGAAACAGTTCTTTGGTGAAAACGCTCCTTGGAATTTCAAAATGCAGGCAACTCCAATTAAATCTACATACCAGTCAAATGTAAAAGAGTGTAAGCCTGGTTGATGACAGAAGAATAAAAAAAATTTCTGAAAACACAAGACATTTGCACATTATCCAAGAATAGTCATCTCAGGATTTATACATATTTGATATGAACAAATGACCTTTCAAATATCTCACTTTATTTCAATATTAAGGTTTTGGATAAAGGTAAAAAATTGTTTTTAAATCCTAATTTTTAGTTATATATTAAGAAGTGTTTTTAGTAAGTAATCGTAAGAAATGTAAGTATTTTGTATATATCATCTTACACTAGATAGGAAATTTTCTTTTCTATTTCATTTACTCGGTTACTATTTTATGAATACATGTCTGTGGGTCTGGCTCTGTACTCAATCTTTAGGATTTAAACATAGTTAAGAAAGCACGCCTGCCTTCAAATTCCTTATTTTAGAAATATTAAAATGAAATGCTATAACAAAAATTGGATTCTATTTTCAGAATTAGCTCAATATCACCTGTTTAAATTGCATACTGATAACCAAGTACATACATATATGTGCAAAATGTATGTAAGCATGGTTACATCTTTGAAGTTTCAGGCAACTACAGCTGCAATCTGACTGCTACCCCCACAAGGGAAAAAAGATCATTATTCTGGACTACAGATTTTTAGTGGTTCTCTATTGCTGTTTATGTAGAAATAACTCCACAGAGCATTTTTAATAATAAAGGGGTAAGCTTTGCCAGAAATTTGTATATAAATGATAACATCATTTCAGTAAAAGTATAAATGAATCCAAACTGAAAAAGAAAAGAAATGTAGTAAACTTTTGAACTCACTAGAAGGTCATTTCTTTTAATATTCTACTTTTAAGAGCTACACAAAAACCAGATGAGATAACTGGTTGTTAGTCTCCTTTGTAAAAATCTTCAGATGCTTGGTTTATGCTGAGAACATAAATTTAAGAAACTGATAGAGCAATTTGAATTTCTGACGATTTTAGGTAAGCATATGGAGACAATTCTTTAAATATAAAATTTTCTTATTATTAATCATATAGTTATATCATCTTCTAAATAGAGAATATTCCTCACAGAATTTTTGGCAAGGTGATTTACTATAAATATGACCGTGTTGTGACAGTTTTAACTCTGGCCCCAAGGCACCTCAATCATGATCTGGGTACCATTGTTCTATCTACTGTGGCCTTCTTTACAATGCCCTTTAGAAATTTACCATCATACTCTACTTCAGTGGGTAAATTACATCAAAACTAAATGCTTCAATTTAGATAACATATGCAATATTACAGGCAGTTAAGGTAACACTAGACTGATATTAAAACACTTAACTTGAAAAGGAAGGAAATGAAGTTTCCAATGGAGAATAAAGTTTAAAATAACAACTCATAATGGACCAGAGAAGGTCAAGTCTCCCTTAAGAGAGAGAATGGCTTCGAACACAGGAAGGCTCTTAAACTTTCCAGAGACCTGGCCTGTTTACACACAACCTGTGCTTCTCTAATTCTTTACCTAGGGCAAGCTACTTAACCTCTCTAAACCTGTGTTTCCCTTCCAGAAAAATGGAAATAATGATGTTTCAACTATGGCAGGAACTATTCATTAACTCCCATTATTTGCCCCTACCTATCTTCCTAATATTAGTATTTTCAATTTTAAATAAGGTGCATGGTTGCCTAAAATAAATGTGACATTATCTAACCTCTTCTGCAGGTAAGTGTGGCCATGTGAGGTAGGTTCTAGCAAATAAGATGATGCAGAAAATGTATGTGCAATTTCAGGAGGTCTCTATAAAGAGAGACAGAGAACTATACTTCATTCTTTCTTCCTTTGATGGCTGGAATCAGACGTGATGGCAGGGTGTGAGCAGCCATTGTGGCCCTTGAGGTGGAAATGTATGGTTGAAGATGGCAGAACAACAAAATAGAATGAATCTGAATGCCTTATAATTCTAGAGCTGTCAACGAATCATAGATTGCTTACACTAAATTCCATATACATTAAGAAGAATAACCTTCCTATATGGGCCGGTGTTATTTGGGGATCTTGTTTACTTGCAGCCACAACGGACAGACTTTATAGGACTGATGTAATAAATTAAATGAGAAGATGCACATGGATCACTTAGCACAGTGCTAGGTACTAAATAATACCTGGACGAATACAGTCGATGATGATGGTGATGATAATGCTAACAGTATCTTGATTAATTCCATTTATTTCAGACACTGTGATTTTAAAAAAATTCCTACTATGTGCCAGACACTATTCTAGAGCAGGGATTGGTAAAATCCAGCCCACCATCTACTTTTGTAATAAAGTTTTATGGGATACAGTCACACCCATTCACTTACAATGGTCTACGGCTGCTTTTGCACAATGGCAGAGTTTATATTTACTATTTAGCCCCACACAGAAAACATTTTCTGATCCTCTTCTAGAGAACCATGGAGCTGGCATTCTAACAATAAAGACAACGTGTAAAAACATTAAATGTACAATATAATATGTTGCATGTAAATAAAAAATAATCCACTTAGAAAGTGAGTTAATCATCGATGGAAACACAAGAAAACAAGAGGAGAGGTACCTGACAAACCATCACGAATACTTCATCAGACAGGCACTTATATCCTAATTATGAAGACAGACAACGCAGACTTTCAAAATGTAGTAAAATTAAATATTAGCATGATGTAACTAGACCCCTAAGTGTGATCACAACCTTGCCATGTGTCCTTCTGACACTCTGGCTTCCCATACAGCTTGCTTGCAGAGAAAAAATATGATAGAAACTCTAACATGAATCTCTGGTCCATCTGACAGACTTTGAAAATAAATGAACTGGCACCTTGTTGTACCCATCAGTCCCTTGTGAACTTTGTTTTTATGTGTCAGTATCCTTGAATCTGAAATTTTTCTACATTGCTAGCATCCACTAGATTCAGTTCAAAAAATTATTCTTCACAGGATGTAAATTTCAATAATGTTTTTTTCCTGTGCAGTTTGGAGTTGCTAGCAAAGGACCCTGACTTGAGTTTAAAAAAAACTAACATTCCTCCCTTGCTCCGGTCTGACTGTTCATGTTTCCCAAAAATTCATATGTTGACATCCTAACCCCCAAAAGTGGTGGTATTGGGCCTTTAGGAGGTGATTATGTCATGAGGGTAAAGCTCTCATGAATGGGATTAGTGCATTTATAACAGAGGTCCCACAGAGCTCCCTGGTGAGGATACAAGAAGTCTGCAGTCATGAAGAAGGCCCTCACCCGGAGAACCATGTTGGCACCCTGATCTCGGATTTCCAGCCTCCAGAACTGTAAGCGATAAATTCTATTGTTTATAAGTCATCCGGTCTGTGGTATTTTGTTATAGCGGCTCGAACAGATCAAGACATTCCTCTACTTCTCAAAATATAACCAAATGTCTTGGACAGCTATCGAGAACAGGTATCAGGAAGTTTTCCAAGAGCAGAAACATTTAACTCTCTTAAGTTCTGGAAGGAAAAAAAAAGTATAGACTCCTTTGTTAAACCAGATTCATTAAAACACACATACACATGCCGCCTACAAACAAGGCAACTTCTTTTAAGAACACTTTACAAGTTAACTTCAAAGATCAGACATTTAAGATACATAAATTCAGAGAAGTCATGCATCCTATCTCAAGGAGCAGCAGTAAAATATTAGGACTAGACATCGGTAAGGTGCTTACTGAGTAGTACAGCCCATAACATACTGTTCAAGTGACTTCTTAGGAGATTAATGCTTTCTCAAAGCTGAAAGTAGGATGATGAGTCAGGCAGAGAAAAAAAGGGACAATCAGAAAGATCCATTTCTGAAAAGTTTTTAAAAAGTTGCCTCCATTTTCTCATTCCTGGCCTGCTTTCCATGTGAATCATCCACAGCTCAGGTGACGTATCTCTGTGTTATTGAACTTGCTCCAGTATCTAAATCAGGCCACATTTAGTCAAATAGATGGTAAGCATAAGTCACAATGTACCAGTAATGCCTTAAATTTTTATGAAATAAGCTGAAATCACTCCCTCTCCTCGTTTTCCTCCTGCCTTCCTGACAGTTCCTTCTCCGTTTCTTTGGCTGGACCCTCTTAGCCCGATCCTTCCTTAAATAGAAGTGCTACACTGTTCTTTCCCTTTTGATAGCCCACAGCTTTCTTACTCAATATTCTTTTTTATCTTTTTTTAAGTTTTTATTGGGGTATAGTTGTCAATATTCTTCTCTATTCCCATTGCTCTCAAAATCTTTAACAGAGTCCTGAGGCTTCTCTTCTTTAAAGCCGCTAGTTGTTCTCCTGTCTCCTTAATCTCTGTTGCCCCTGCTTTGTTTCAAGATCTCATCATTTTTTGCTAGGATTATTGCTTTAGTCTCCTAACATATTGTTCAGGCCTACACTCCGTCACAAGGTGGCTATAATGGGAACTTTGTTAAAATGCACATCTGACTTTTTTTACTCTCAGTCTCAAAAAACAAAACAAACACATAAAAACCAGTCACCTCTGGACTGAAGCCACTACTGCCTGTAGGCAGGCTCCTGGGCTCTACATTCTGTCACCCTGGGCATTTGTGGCCACATGTGATTAACAATTAACTAAGCCCATTTCCTGAAGCCAGGTACCTCTAAGACCTAAACTTCCCGACATATCAGGTTACTAGGAAAACTTGTTTGTCTTTACCTGGGCTTTAGGTGGTAAAAATACATATATTTCTGAGGGTGTATCAGCATTGGTCTATCAGTATGACTTCATCAGGGTTTAGGGCTAGAATTTATGCTATGTTTATTCTGAAAAGCCAACCTCTGAAAAACTGGGACCAAAAATAGCCCAAGCTGGTAATATCCCTTAGGCAGCTGACAGAAGCAAATATAAAAACTGTTCTAGAAAGATGTGTTCCCAAAACACCCAGGATTTGCACAGTCCCTTTAAAATAAGACCATTATCCAAAGTTAGAAAATATACAGAGAAAGACATAGGTTCATCAGACCAATAATAAAACAAGATTGGGCCCCCAGCAGGTTCTGGTGATGATGGTAATAATAGTAGTCAATATTTACTGAGGAATTACTATGTGCCAGGCACTGTTCTAAGGACATTTCATGAATTCATTCATTTAATGCCCATAGTAACTCAATGAGTAGGTTCAACTATCTCCTTTTACACTTGAGGAAACTGATTAGAAACTAGTAGATAGATGCAAAAAAAGTGTATTTAAAATAATTAATGATGTAAAAGGAGTAATAAAAAAACTCCATACCATTAAAATAAATCACTATTAAAACAACAGTCAGACTTGAAGAAAAATTTAATTTCTAGACATTTAAATTTAAAAAAATCCTCAGGGGAAAATTTAACCTCTGTATTAAAATATAAGAAGGGCAGAATTAATAGTTCATATCTAGCAAGTTCCAGGAAAAGAGAATAGTGAGACTAGAGGAAAATAAATATTTGAAGACATAATGGCCAACATTTTTTCTGGAATTGATAAATGAAATGATTCATCATATTTGGAAAACACATACCATATAAGAAAAAAATAAAGCCACGCCTAGGCAGATCATGTAAAACTACTACAGAACCTCAAAGTCAATAAAAGATTTATTAAAAGTAACCAAAAAGAAAAGATAGATGACCTACAAAGGAATGACAATTAATCTTTCCAATAGCAAGAAAAGAAGCCAGAAAATAATTGATTATTATCTCTTTAAATTTTGTGAGAAATTAACTGTCAACATAAACTTTAATATAGCTCGTTTATTATTCAGTAGTAAAGCCCAAATAAAGATTTTTCTAGGCTTGAAGGGTCTGAGGGTTCACTGCTTGGAGAACATTACAGAGGGAAATACTAATTTTTTTCAGGAATAAGAAATTGAAAGAGTGAAATGCAAAAAGCAACAGGAAAAAAGAGCCCAGGTAAATTAGCAGAGTACATCTATATAAATATTTCATGTATAACACAATAATAGTAAATTTCTAAAACACTAGAAAACAAGATCATGTAAAACAAGAAAACGTCCTGGGGATTAAATTGTTCTAAAGTCTTAGCATTGTCTGTCAGAAGAATATAGATGTTGTTTAATGATAGACTTTGTTGTTGTTGAAGTATCAAGATAAACATGTAAAGGAAACCACCAAAAAATAGAAACAAAAATAGATATCTTCCAAGTTAGTAAAGAAAAAAGATAAATTTTTTAAAAGTTGACAAAAAATGTTTGTAAAAAGAGGGTAAAAAAGAATGAAAGAATGTATAATATACAAAATTGTATGTTAGAAATAAACAGAAGGAGATCCATAATCACAATGAACGCAAACAGAAGAAATATCCAGTTAATGGACAAAGAATCTGAGTTTAAGTTTTTAGAAAATCTGCCTATATAGTACCTGGAGGAGGCACACCTAAAATTAAAAAAATTAAAGGTAAAGGAATAATTAAAATTAAAAATGTCTGCTCTGCAAAAGATAATGTCAAAGGAATGAAAACACGAGCCACAGACCGGGAGAAAATACTTGCAAAAGATAAAACTGATGAAGAACTGTAATCCAAAATATAGAATTTCTGCAAATTCAACAAGAAAAGAAACCACCTGATCAAAAAAACAGTCCAAAGACCTGAAAAGTAACTTCAACAAAGAAGATATACAGATGGCAAATAAGCACGTGAAAAGATGCTCCACATCCTACGTCATCAGGCAAGTGCAAATTAAAATAATGAGATGCCACTACATACCCAGTAGAATGGACAAAATCTAGCACACTAACACCACCAGCTGTTGGCAAAAATAGGGAGAGTTAGGAACGCTCGTGGCTAGTGGGAACATAGAGGGTGCAGCCACCTTGGAAGACACTGCGGCGGTTTCTTATAAAACTAAACGTATTCTTCCCACTGGAGAGCAATCACTCCTTGGTATTCACTCAAAGGAGGTGAAAATTTATGTCCACACAAAAATCTGTACACGAATGTTGTCTTAGTCTGTCTGAGCTGCTATAACAAAAATATCATAGCCTGGGTGGCTCATAAACTACAAACATGTATTTTTCACAGATATGGAAGACAGGAAGTCCAAGATCAAGGCACTGGAAGATTTGGTGTCTGGTGAGGGCCCACTTCCTCACTGATAGCATCTTCTCATTGTAACCACACATGGCAGAAGGAGCGAGCCAGCTCTCTGGGGTCTCTTTTATAGTGGTATGAATCCCAACCATGAAAGCTCTGTCTTCAGGACCTAACCACGTCTCAAAGGCCCCACCTCCTAATACCATCACCTTGGGGGTTACCATTTCAAACAATGAATTTTGGAGGACACAAACATTCAATCTATAGTGGATGTTTATAGCAACGTTATTTATAATTGTCAAAACCTGACAGCAACCAAGATGCTCCTCAGTATGTGCATGGATAAATCAATATTGATACATCTAGAGAATGGGATATTATTCAGCACTGAAAAGAAATGCATGATCAAGTCAAGAAAAGAAAAAGACTTGGAGGAAATGTAAATGCATATTACTAAGTGAAAGAAGTCAGTCTGAAGAGACTACTGTATGATTCCAACTGTATAGCATTCTATAAGAAGCAAAGCTATGGAGACAGTAAAAAGGTCAGTGGTTACCAGGGGTTAGTAGGGAGGATGAATGAAGAGACAGAGCACAGAGGATTTTTAGGACAATGAAACTACTCTGTATGATACTATAATGGGGAATATATGTCATTATAAAACTGTCCAAACTCATAAAATGTACACCAAGTGTAAACCTAATGTAAACCATGAATTCTGGGGGATAATGATTTGTCAATGAATATTTAAGAATTATAACAGACGTACCACTCTAGTGGGGGATGCTGATAATGGGAGAGGCTGTGCATATGTGGAGGTAGAGGGTCTATGAGAAATCACTGTACTTTCTGCTCAATTTTGCTGTGAACCGAAAACTGCTCTAAAAAATAAAGTCTATTTTAAAAACAGGTAAAGGAATAGAGAAAGATACTCATCACAGAAAAATGCACAGTAAATAGAGTTATGGCAAAAAAGTCATTATTAAGGATAAAGAGAGTAATAAAATAATTATTGAAGTAATACTTCATGAAGAAATAAAAATTGACTTGTATGCACTTAATAGCACAGCCTCAAAACACACAAAGCAAAAAGTTAGTGAATTACAAAAGTTGACAAATCCATGTCAACTTCATGGGAAGTGCAAATATACTTCTTGCCATAACTGGGAAATCAAGCAGAAAAAACATAAGAGAATCCAGACAGCCAAACGAAGATGCTTGATCTAATAGAACCTGCACCTGCTCAGAGAGGACAGGTTATTTCAGAGCATATATGTAATACTGACTGCTCATCCACTCAACCACAGAATATTAACCCTGACGCCAGATCCAGATTGGGATTTTTTCCCCCATCATTTGCACTAATAAATTGTTGTTGTTGATACTGTTTTACACTGAAGGTAGTTTACGCTTTTGTAACTGCGCTCAAAATTGATGCTCTACTCTACCCTAAATAGATTTGAGCCCAGTAGAAGGCCTGCTATGTGGTTCTTATCTGAGCATCAGCTAGATTGCCTACTTACCTACTTAAGATACATTCTTATTATATGGATGCCATTCTCTCAGCAGATTCATTACTGGTTGCTATGGACTGAACTGTGTCTTTCCAAAATTCATATGTTTAAGTCTTAACTCCAAATGTGACAGTATTTGGATACAGTGCCTTTATGGAAGCCATTAATATTAAATGAGGTCATAAGGGTTGGGCTCTGACCCAGTAAGATGTGCCCTTATAAGAACAGGCTGAGACACCAGAGCTCCCTCTCTCTCCACTCACACTGAGAAAAGGCCATGTAAGCACACAAGGAGAAGGTGGCCGTCTGTACGCCAGGAGAGTCCTCACCAGAACTTGACCATTTCCAGCCTGCAGAATGGCGAGAAAATAAATTTCTGTTGTTGGGCCATTTTTGGCCTTCTACGTATAAGGCACAGAATTGGGAATCCAGAAGAAGTAACATCTACATTTTTTAAAACATACCTGCCTTCAAGGATTTTATAGTCTCAAAAAACCAAGACCTATTGGGAAAAATTAATACAACAAATTTTAAAAAATATAAATACCTATTTTCCCCAATTTTAAAAGACAGTAAAAAGTAAATAATACAAAATGAAACACTTGTCTGTTTTTTGTCTGCTCTCACAATGACACTAGCTTCCACATATCAATTTGAATTTTATCTTCAATCCGAGTATCTTAAAATTGAGTCAGTGTTAAATTAGCCCTAGAGTAAGAAATAAAATAAGAAACCTCGCCATTATTTTCATGTCAGCAAAGAACATGATACAAAATTTTATGGTCTCTGAGAACAACACTAAAATGGGAAAGTTATACTTTCTGTCAAAAAGATTTCCACAGTTTTCTAAAATATATATTGCAGGATTATGAAGATCAACCCAAAAAGGATGCATACATTATCTTTGGGTCCCTTTTTGTTCTCAGTAAAATGTTTTAGGCATCAAAACTGAGGATGAACTCTAGTTGGGTTTCAGGAAAACCTCAGTCAAAGGGAAGAGGAGGAAAATTAAACGACCTGATCGGGAATTTGAAGAAGGCCATGTCTTTTTAGGTAGTGCCTCTCACACACAAACAGGTGGTCAGCAGAATCACCTGAGCCAATATAGGGAGGAGGCGATTATTAAAAATATAGATTCCCAGGCCCTCTTCTACATCATAGAAGACCCAGTATCCACAGGGATGAGGCTTGGGCATCTAGCTATCAGTATCTCTTAGGTGTCATCCAATTCTAAGATTCTTTATTTATCTCAAATCTTATGAAAGCATAACTTGTCTGTTTCATCAAGAAGCATCAAACTACAAGAGGAGTGTCAAAATCCTGTTTCCAACTTACCCAGGTCATTCCCATGAGGAATCAGGATCATTAGAGGTGGATGTTTTAGCTATCCTGGCTCTGGCATCTATAGGTATGGGTAGAGTGTGATCAGGTCATGGGTAGAGTATAGGACAGTAGGTTCCCTTGACACATTCCATTCTTATAAATGAATCTGGATAGGTAGAAACTCACATTTTAAAAACATCTGCATAGTATTTTTACAGTACCATTTACATAGACCGTTCGGCATAAATTATCATTCAATCTTCACATCAGTTTTAACAGATATTTGATGTTATAAATGAGGAAACATTACACCAGAGAAGCGAAAGCACTTATCCAACACCACACTGCTAGGCAGCAGAGAAACTGAGTGCTGACACTTGAACTGAGGTGTGCTAACTTCAATTCCCATGTTCAACAGCATTTAAATGGAAGATGTCTAATTAGGACATGATGTATTAGAGTTATGTCGAATGACTCATTGTTGCTTTGCAAATTTGTATCAGAGTTCCATGTTCTAATTCTTGAAAGAATTCATTTCCTCTGGAGCCAAAATTAAACAATTCTTATCACTGAGGTAAGTGCATTGCGCATTAAGGAAAGAAATGATGACTATAACCCCTATTCCTGTATGGTCTAGAAAAACTTGAAGAGTAGTGGTGTATTGGAAAGGCTTCACAGTAAGTTGAAGACCCAATTTTTAGCCCAGATCTGCCAGTAACTAGTTATATAACCTTGAGAAAGGCATGTAAATTATTGGGACCTAAGTTTCCACTTTGGTAGAAGAGGGGAGCCATTACCTAATATAAACACATAAGCATTGCTATGTTATGATTTTCAAGATCATCACTAATAGCCATGTCATAGGAGAAAGTTCCAGAAAATCCTTGGGTATTCTTCTTTAAAAGAATTTTACTTCTCCCACTCACACGATACTATTTAATTTGGTAATTGTATGGTGAGTTACAATTCTTTGATTCTCTGCCCATAGCATGGTTATGAGAAAGAAATCAGCTGATCGAATTACTTCACTTTGTTTCACTATTAAATGCAAGTTAACCAGTTCTGCAAATTCTTGAAAAATATACCAAAAATCCACTACCAGCTGAACATATATTGTGTCAAAGAACATTTTTATCACTGCCACTGAATTATGTTTTTATTACAAATAAAATTTTCTGATTTTTCCATGTAGAGTAAAAATATAGCTGCAGAGCTGTAAGAATAAATAAAAACCACATGGAAATTTTGCACATATTTGCACAGTGTTTGGTTTTTAACTTACTTCTGGAATATTTCAGGACTGAATGCAAAAATGCCTGGTGCTGGGAGGGAAGCTCACACTTGAAAGCTGTAGTGTTAGTAATGACGGTCTCCCTAAACTCCCAAAGTCTCCCTGACTCCACCCTCACCTCCCCCCCTCACTCTTCATCCAAATCCCTGTTTGAGCATGCTCATTTTAAAAGGCATATTTTTTAAATTAATTTTTATTGGAGTATAGTTGATTTACAATGTTGTGTTAGTTTCAGGTGTATAGCAAAGTGAATCAGCTATACGTATACATATATCCATCCTTTTAGATTTTTTTTTTCCATATAAGTCATTACAGTGTATTGAGTAGAGTTCCCTGTGCTATACAGCAGGTTCTTATTAGTTTTTATACATAGTAGTGTGTATATGTCAATCCCAATCTCCCAATTTATCCTTCCCCCTTTTCTTACTTATTAACCATAAGTTTGTTTTCTACATCAGGGATTCTATTTCTGTTTTGTAAATAAGTTCATTTGTACCATTATTTTTAGATTCCACATATAAGCAATATCATATGATATTTGTCTTTCTCTGTCTTACTTCACTCAGTATGACAATCTCTAGATCCATCCATGTTGCTGCAAATTTTTAATGCATAAAAAGCAAAAAGTTAAGTTCTGCATTGACTCAATAAATATTGGTCAATTGCCTATTATGGGTCAAACCCTACCCTAATCACTAGTGATAATATGGGAAGCAAGGCAGACAAGGGTCCCATCCCACAGAGCCTCCAGTCAGTTAGGGGAAGAGAGAAAATGGCCCAAAACACTAACTTAAAGAACAAAGAACGGTAAGTGCTATCAGCGAGGGCATCCTCTAGAGGGGTATGGGAGAGTGACGGGGAGGAAATCAAATGGCTCTGAGGAGAACTATTTTAAGAGCAAGTCATATTTGTCCTGCAAAGAGTCCACATGGCATTATCCAGAATAAATATTTGACAAATGCTTCTGACTCTTAGACACACATCAAAATCTTGTCAAGAGGTTTCAAAAAACACCAAAATCCTCAAAGCTATTTTATGAAATTCTGACTCTATAGGTCTGGCTATCTGTTTTATAAACAGATTTACAATGCATATCTCATTTTCAGCACCACTTTTTTTTTTTTTTCAAATTTGATTGAAACTGTAAACTCACAGAACACAAAGTTCAATGGAGGGATAAATTTGGAGTTTGGGATTAACATATACACACTATTACATATAAAATAGATAACCAACAAGAACCTACTGTAAGGCACAGGGAACTCTACTCAATATTTTGTAATAACCTGTAAGGAAAAAGAATTTGAAAAAGAATATATATATCTGAATCACTTGTGCTGCACACCTGAAACTAACACAACATTGTAAATCAACTATATGTCAGTTTTAAAAAGGTGAATGTTTATTACACGTGAATTCTATCTCAAAAAAGTTGTCATTACCAAAAAAAAAAAAAAGAAACCTCAAGAAACATGAAGAAAACGACAAGGCGCATCATACCCTAATTGTTCAAAATCAGTGATAAAGAGAAATTATTGAAAGCAGCCAGAGAAAAAGCCAAGTTATATACAAAAGAATAAAGATAAGGATGACAACAGTTTTCTTATTGGAAACAATTCAAGTGAGAATATAGTGAGCACCACTTTCTTAATTTGTCCATTCAAGGCTCCGTGTTGGAAACTCCTGATTTTTAAAATGAATTGCAAAATTAAATATGGAAATTGAAATATGCAAGGTAACAGACATTTCTCTAAATCAATAAGCAAAATTGGTAAAAAAAAAAAAAAATTCTGCTGTTAAGGTTAACAGTTGCTGAAGAATTTTGTTTCACTGCTTATTTGTGTGGAAAACTATTCACTGATGACTTACAGATATAATGTTAAAAATGTTTCTCAGATTCACACTTAAATTTTTAACTATATATCTCCAAAATCATCTTAAATCCAGGCCAGTTTCTTCCTCAGCTTAAATCTTTTGGCACTTGCAAATTTCCCTTGGCTATAGCATTGTGACTAGCACTTAATATTTTCTCAGCAAATCACAAGCACTAAGCAGTTCAAATACTTGATCTCTACTAACAATCAAAGGTTTATGTTAAATTTGTACCTTCAAGCTCTTTAAAAGTGATGGTGTTTATTTATTATGTGCACAGAGCACCAAGCAAAAGCACCCAAGTGTTTAATTTCCAGGTCAATTCTAACTTCACTAATCATTGGTTGAGAATCATAACAATGAGAAGCAGAAAGGTTCTTTACAAGAGGTTAGGGATTTCCTTCGGAAAGGTTGCCTCTTGGTTATAAAATTAGAGAGAGGGAAGAATTAAAATGATCACGCTCTAAAAATGACTTAGTAGAAGTGACAGGGTTTTTTTTAACCTAAATATTTTTTAAGTACCAAATTTGTCACTCTTGGAAGTTATATGTTACTAACTGTAAAATCACTTTATTGCAGCAGTAAAAGAAATGAAGTACTTTTAGCCAATGGTTTTCAGTAAATCAGGAACTTTCTATTAAATCCACATTTTATTTGCTTATATGGATGTTCTTTTATTTTGGCTGAATTGGTACAGACTACTGAATCATGGAATGAAGTGTTTCTGAGAAGCCTCACAAGCTCAGGAGTGGGTTTACCGTGAGGGCAATAGACCTGGCAAGCTGTGGAAAGAGAGAAAAGAAAGAAAAGAAAAGAAAAGAAAAGAAAAGAAAAGGAAAGAAAAGAGAAAAGAAAAGAAAAGAAAAAAGAAAGGAAAGGAAAGGAAAAGAAAGAAAGAGGGAGAGAGGAAAGAACGAAAGAGGGAGGGAGGGAGAAAGAAAGAGAGACAGAAAGAAAGAAAGAAAGAAAGAAAGAAAGAAAGAAAGAAAGAAAGAAAGAAAGAAAGAAAGGGAAAGAAAGAGGGAGAGAGGGAGGGAGGGAGAGAGAAAGAAAGAAGGAAGGAACGAAGGAAAGAAAAGAAAAACAAAGAAAGAAAGAAAGAGAAAAGAAAAAAGCTAAATTGAATTGCTTGAATTGAGAAAAGAGGTATTCATCTAGGATGAATGTTTTTAAAGCCACACTCCCCCACATGATCATCTTTAACTCAACTAATCATAAGTTTTAATTGCCTTGATTTTAAATATTCACCTATTAGGTTTGCACATTATTTATGTAATTGCATATTAACTAATAGGTAATAGTTAATGATTTACTAAAAATTAGATTATAAGAAGACAAATTACGTAAATTTTCCATAGAATTCTTACTAGTTACTTTTTAATATTTAAGAGGTTATGAGGTTTCTGCTGGTTGATTCTTGGTCTTTTTTTTTTTTTTTAACCTATCAATGACATTATGAAGAGATGCAAAATGAAAGGGAAAACTGAATAAAAGGAGGAAACTCACAAATCTTCTAATCTTGTTTCCCATTAGCATCTCAGTTTAAAATGTCTATACTGTTTTTAGTGGTGGTTGATATTAAGTTACTTAGTTCACAGTGGATTTACATTCTTCCTCACCATTTTCAACATGAGTAATTGATTAGTTGTTGCTGAGTGCTTGACTGAAAACGAAGACTGTCAACATCATAACTTTGTGTCAACTTAAAGCAAAGTAACTCAGGATATATGTCTGCTGTACAACATTTTCCCCTGGCAGATGGATTTTAGACACAAAAAACAAAGAATCAAAGAGACAGAAACAAGGCTGAAACTGAAAATTAGAAACAAAAATCTTAAATTTTATACAGGAACATATCCAGTAGTCAAGAACCCAGCTTAGTCACGTTGTTAATGGACTACCAAGTATATCATCATAATCTAATACAAATCAATTATAACTAAACCGCCACAGTAAAACTGCCATATGGCCGGGTAGCCTGTTTAAGGCAGCAGAGCCCTGTAAGTGCTTTGGAACTTTTCCAATCTAAGCTGCAAAACCAAGGAATAAAGTCGATTAGATTCTCTCCTTAATATTAAAAGCTAGTGTATTTGCTTGCACATGTGTGTGTATGTGTGCACATGTGTATGTGTGTATCTATAAACACATCTATATCTGTCATATACCAACACATTTGCATATGTATTCATAGATAATAAATGTATTAATACAAAGTAATTTTTCTAAGTTTGAGGGCTTATATTTCTGAAGGCTTTAGAAGTGAGGAAGAAATGTGTCCTTTAATTCTGTTACCCTATAGGCCTTCCACCTAGACATAAAAAATTGTTACAACAGCATTCCTAAGTGGACTTTAGCCTTGTCATTAGCTGTGTTCAAACTGTGGCATAGTTGATTCTTTTCTTTCCTCCTTAACCCACTAAAATTGATGTATCTCAAATCACTATTTACTGAGACTCTACTGTGTTTGAGACACTGTGCTGGGTTCTACTGGGGATATAAAGAGGTAGTCAGCTAGTTAGGGAGATAAGATAGAAACATGTAAAATGTTCAAAACAAGAGTTAAACATCATTTTGCAAGAATAAGAGATAAAATTCCACAAAACGGTGTTTGATGCATTACTAAATATATTGTATGAACTACTGTTGCCACAGGGGTCCCCCAGGAGAGTGAAAGATCATAGAAGACCCTGAGTTAGATCTTGCAAGATGGGTCAATTTAGGGTAGGAGAGGAAAGGCATATTCCAGGTGAGTGAAATACAAAATACAAGAAGTGTTTAGAAGTCAGATGTCAGGTTTTTTTCATATTTAAGTTGTTCTCCAGTTATAGAGATTAAGTTGCATTAACTCTAATCATTAATGATTCAATGACATGCATTCTGTGATGTTGGTTGAAAATAAAATGTTTACTAAGTAAAGCATCAGGGATATTTACTTGGACGAAGCAATGAATTTATAATTTAGTGATTTCAGACTACCTAGTAGCTTTCGTGTTTTAACTTGTTAGTTCCAAGCAAATATTGAAAGATTATATATATCTGCTTATGTTTAAAACTCTATAATAAATATTGGACTGATTCTCTGAAGGCATACTGGCATACTAAGATCACTTTTTTCTCATACATTTCACCAAAGTAAATGAAAGGCCGTTAAAGCTCATTGGCTTCCAATTTATTCTGCAGGTGCCTATGCAGGTTCTCAAAGACGACTGTGCATAAAAAAATGATGGATTTTATGATTCGGTTTATCTGTGGCGGCGCTCAAGTAGTCCATTGACCACATTTTGCGAAATACTGGCCTAGAAAATTGGCGTCTTCAGTAATAATCCAAATGATTCCATGAGAAGGTCAAATCCTGGCAGTTTAATCTAAATTATTTTTTATGATAAAGAGACTATGCAGGTGCATTCGAATTTAGTAATAGTTCTGACAGAGTTATAATTAAGCAGAGCTTCTGCTCTTGTCAGAACTGAAATCCCAAGCAATAAATGGAGACTAGCTGATAGGGAAGAACTTAAAAAGAGGCCTCCATAAGCAAGTTTCTATTTGGAAATCCTGGAAAGGGTTCTGCATCCAGTCCTGCCCCTATCCCTCACCCTCATCCAGATTCTCTGGGAGAAACATAAGAGAGCTTAGCCAGCCACAACCCATGTTCTGACACTCAGACTTGACAACCCATTAACTGAGTAAGCCAGCCACTCCACGTCCAAAAAGATTCTGCCCAAACGTGATACCACTTTAGACTGGAAGAGACAGATGAACTTCTTCTCGGTGCTCCCTTGGGATTTTGATTATACGCCTGAAACAGTGCCAAACATACACCCAAATCAGATATGTTTCTGCTTCTCTTCCATCCAGACAGTGAGCAACTTATGCTAAAAATGGCTTGCTTCCTCTTTTTTGTGGTCTCAGGCCTAGTAAGCACTCAGTCCATGTATACAAATCATGTACACACAAAATCATCACTCTTCCCAGTTCTGTCTTAAGCTGGTATTGAGCATATTCAGTTTGCCAACGAAAATATTTTCAGAGATGGAACCCAGTAAACAAGAGAATGTGCTTAACCCACTGGAGAAAATCACAAGCAGAATGAAACTGACCGATCTAGAAAAGTTCACGGGATGATCAGAAACTGTTTCTAACAAGCAAGAAAAAAAAACAATCTGGGAGAAAGATGTTAGGTGTAGAAAAATGTGACCAAACAAACAAAAGCCACATCTCATAGAGCAGAAGTGATAAACACTTTTTTAATGTGAGCCATTATTTTAGAGGAAATATTAATAATAATAAGGGAATTTAAAATAATTTTAGTTTAGCATTTTTAAAAAAAGAAACAACGTAAAATACTAAACATGCAATGTGTTAAATTTAAGAACAGGGAACACAATCAATATAAGTAATTCATAGTAATCAAAGTATATATTTAAAACTTTACAGTTAAATAAGTAAAAATAGTGGAAAACTAGCTTCCACTTCTAGTTTGTTTACCACATCTCGGTACTATTCTCTGTGCTTTACATGTATTATACAAGTCATTTAATACTCAGTAACTCTAAGAGGTAGACATATTTTTGGTCCATTCTACTGAAAAAGATACTGAGGCAAAGAAAAGTGAATTCACTTGTCGAAAGTCACCCAGCTAGAAGAGCAGAAGTCAAGATGTGAAGTAGGTAGTCTACCTAGCTCCCGAGTCTGTGTTCTTAGGTCCTGTGCTATTCCACTTCTCTCAGAGAAGAAAGAAATAGAAGGAAGAGGAGGAAGGGGGAGGCAGCAGAGAAGGGGGGAAAAAAAAGGAAATTGAAAAAAAGAGAAAATAAAAACTTTTAAAGTTCTTTGATATATTGCAAGCTTCTTGAGGATAGCCATTATATTTGACATCTTTGATACTCGGGGCCCCTAGCGTGGTGCCTTACCCATCATTATAATAACAAGAGCTAATATTAATTAAGTACTTCCTTGGTAGTAATGGAAATATTTATAATGAAAATCATAATTATAATAGTTAAATGTCTTTGAGCATTTATTCTGTACCTGGCACCTTGCTAAGCATTTTATATGAATGAATTCATTTAATCCTCAGATGAGCTAGGTGGCTTTGTGACATTGAGCAAATTATGAAAACATATAAACCCACAGATAAAACATGGGGTTCACAGGATCTACTCCACCATGCTTTATGAGTCTAAGTAAGTTAATATAGGTAAAGTGTTTACAACTGGAATGTAGCAAGTTCAAAACAAAATTTAGCTGTTCTTATTTATCATTGATACAACTGATATTATTCCTGTTTTACAGATGAAGAAACTGAGGCACGGATTAAGGGATTTGCTCAAGTTCTCAGAGCATGGATGTGAAAAAGCCAATATCTGAAGTCAGGTAGTCTGACTTCAGAATCCTCCACACTCTATGTGCTCAAGAAATATTTGTTGGCTGCACGCACACATGAATGAATACATGAGTTGGGGAGATATGGCAGGTAGAAAAGAAACAAGCTAGGTAGAAATTGAAGACCAAAGGAAAATGGGATACTTGGTGATAAAAGAAATAAAAAAAAAACGAGCAGGGAACTGAGAGAAAGGGGAAGGATAAGAAAGGGGAAGGAGATGGGAAACAAGAAAAGAAGTTCATTACAGGAAATCCTCACATAATAGTGAGGTCATTTTCTTCTAATCACAAGCAGCAATTAATTTAAAAGTGAGCACTCTGAAATATGAGAAATCACACTGAGAAAATTAAAAGCAGCATTAAAGCAGACTCACCTTGAAGTTGGCAAAACTTATTATATAACTGGGCAAAGATAATAGAAAAAAATATGTGGTGACATGGCTCCCTGATCAAAGTGGATGTAGTACCTCTAAGCTACAATCTCTTCATTTCTGTGCTCAGAGGAAGCTTCCTCCCACATCACTTTTCCCCGCCATGGAACAAGTGAGAGTTTTGAATTTTGAAAGGTCTTTAAGAAGGAATCCCTCACATAAAAAATTACTACTCTGTATTCAGCAAAGTAGTTAAGAGGAAAGTAGAGGGGAGAGAGGATGAATGGTTCTAAGACTGAAGAGTTTTAGAACAACTACCATGGGGGTTTACACACAAGGTTTTCTGGAAATAAATACAATAACCAGTAATAAATTTGCAATAATGCTAATAAAGTTATACAATTTTCTTAGGTCCTTAGATGTTGAGAGGATTGTCTGAGATGTTGGTTATTAAGTGTCTGGCACAGCTTCTCATATATAATAAATGCTCACTTAATACACCGAAGCTGGTTTTTTTTCCCCGGTGATATAAGTAGCATGAATAGAGAATGCCTATTCTCCAC
The DNA here is from genome assembly GCF_964270905.1 of Leucopleurus acutus. Taxonomy (NCBI): domain Eukaryota; kingdom Metazoa; phylum Chordata; class Mammalia; order Artiodactyla; family Delphinidae; genus Leucopleurus; species Leucopleurus acutus. The sequence goes on along the minus strand of NC_139159.1, from coordinate 52,141,980 downwards.
CCTCGTAGTGAAGCAATGATAAGCCAGAATCACAGGGGCCAAGCCATTTAAGATTCTAATAACTATAATGATGAAAAGGCAGATTACGGGGTTGAGACTGAGTAATACTGGAAATGAAGGAACTACGCAGGCTCCACAATGAGGTTGCCAGAAATTGCATAGATGATTATAAACAGAGAAGGGAATTTCTGAGTGTGTGGCAACAATTCTGGGCAACAGAGAAAAATAAAGTGTGCTTGTATATGAGGGTTGACACAGGTGATGGAAGACATGATCCTTCAGGCAGAGGTAACTGTGGAGTTAAAGGAGGTGAAGTATAATGGTGAAGTATCATATACTTTATTATGGTGACCTATAATGAAATAGCCAGGGCTAATGGAGGTGCTCTGGGAGAAACGTTAGACAATGGCAGGCGAATGGTGAGTAATGCTGGCAACAGTCCTAAGGGAAACGTGAGATCAGCAAGTGACAATGGAGAAAAAGTGTCTGGCTGAATGGTAGAGAGAGTGGTGTAACTAGGAGGCCTAGACATTGGGGAAGTATGGTTTGTTGAACAAAAAAAGATAAAGCTGGGGTCTAGAGGGATCAGTGAGGGAAGATAAGAGAGCCCAAGAAGACAAGAGCAGTGAGATAAGGAATCTGAGTGATGGTGGAGACAGAAGTGGTGATGAGGAAATGAGAGATTCTCCTTTAAGAAGACATTGAGGGTAGTAATAAGGTGAGAAAAGTTTAAAACAGTGAGGTTGAGAAGATGTTTGCCAAATGATTTCTTTCCTTCCATGAAACCATATAGTCTTTCAAAGACTAGGTGTCTTACTTTTATCACCATTAAAATAAACATTGAAAAATGTTTTGATAATTTAATGTTGATTAAAAGGATTTTAAACAAAGTTCAGAGTACAGTGCAAGCTCCATGAGGCCAGCAATTGTTCCTCTCGTTGAACACATCCATTCTCACAGCTCAGCAGAATTCCCATTAGATACAGAAATTCAATAAATATTTACAAACCCACTGGGCTTAACATTTTTAAAAAGCCAGTTACTACCAGTAGTCTTTGACTGAGATAACAATAAAAACAACAACTGTCGATAACTGAGTACTTCTGAGTGCAAGGCATGCGTAAATTGTGTGTCCTTTTATTCAGGACACACTTTAAGCAGCAGTTATTATTACCCCCATTTGCTTGTGGGAAAACTGAGGATCAGAGATATAAAGTAACAGCAAAAATCACTCTCTTTCCAAGATGCTTTCACTTTGGTAAAAGGCCTTGTATTAGAGATGAGAAATATATTTAGAAGTTGTCAGGCCCAAAGTCAGAGTTCACCACCCAAACTCTGCTACCATCTGTGTATAACGGTAAGGGGTGCTGGACAGTTCCCAGGACAGTCCTCCATCTATTCATACCTGCAGCCTGGCTGGGATGAAATACAGTTTCACTTGATCTTGGTTTATTCTCACAGCACATGAGACAGGCATCATTTCCATGAAGAAACTAAAATTCAGAGCTAGCAGGCAAAATTTCCGAGGTCATTAAACTAATAAATAATCAAACATTGAGCCAGGACTTAAACCCAGTTTTGTATGAATAAAAACACTAGGCTTTTCTTCTTCCATCCTACTATAATTTCAAAATTTTTGTTTGATGCTGAACTCATCAATAGCCATGTGGTCTCCTGTACTCTTAGACCAAAAAGAAAAGTTCCTTAAAACAAGGCAATTTAAAAAAAAATCATTTCATTTGGCATTTACTCAAGTATGTGACTATATTTGGGGTAACATTATTACTTTAAGCAACCAAAAAAATTAAAGTTACAGTCTGAAGTAACAACATTTCACTATGGGTAACTTGAGCATTTAATGAATCCCTTCTGTACTTTATAAACCTTCTGTGCTATAGAAGAAACTATGGAAATAATAATGAAAAAAAAGTGCTTGTGTCCATGTAAATGGAAAGGCACAATGAAAAGAAATGAAAATAAAATAACCAAATTATTCAGTTGTTACATATATAAGACCAACTTTAGAACATTACTGACATCCTAAACATAAAAATGTGTAGGAAACCATAAAATTGACTAATAATTAGCTGTAGCTTGTAGAAATTGTCTTAATTCATATTTTTATTATTGTTTTAAACTGTTTTGAGAATATTCAATATATACTCATTAAGAGTTTAATCCTATAATTTCTTATCATCTTCTCCAATACCACATGAATACGATTTTAAAATAATATTTTACAGAGGAGAAATGATATTTTCCACAGATGAGAAAAGATGTTACGGCGAACACATCTGTACCCCTATAAAAACAGAAATTAGTTTGGCAAGGAAAATGCATTCATATTAAAATATTAAAAATTAAATGTAATGTCATAAAACCTCTACCTAAGAAAAGCCATAAAGTTAGACCATTTATCACACAGATTTAATGAGGCATTATCTTTAATATTGGTTATTTCCTACAGCAGAAGGAGACATACAGCAGAAAGTCTTCATTCTTAAAATATCCTTACCCAAATGTTTAGGCAAAGGTACGTGACTTAGGAAAAATTTTATTAAATTATTCTACTAAGAAAATTCAAATTTTGTCTATCCAAAACCAATTTTCCCTCAAGAAGTGATTACCAACTTGTTAACTGATACATAAATATTTATTATCAAATATTTTGATCAATATTTCATCTCCTAACATAAAGGTTTTCAAAATTTTAAATGAGGTAGCTAGCTTAGTTCCAAACATCCTAAACCTTGAAACCGTCATTGTATTAGAAATGCCACGTGCCTTACTGAAATGTCTGTTTTAATCTACCCCAAGTGGAATTACAGACACAATATCCAGAGTGCCATTAAAAGCATCTGCAAAAAAAAAAAAAAAAAAAAAAAGGCATTTGCAAATAGTTGGCTTTTCAACTACAAAATTCAACTCTTTATGTCAACTATGTAGTTCAACTATATGTCAACCATATATGTCAACTATATATGTTAAAGAAGAATATAAAATAGGAAGTACAATTTCTGTAAATCTAGTTTTAATACTTGCTGGCTTTGCTTTTTTACTTACTTAAAAATAATAAACCATTTCATTTTTTTAAAAGTAAATAAAGATGCATCTGGAAGGTATAAAAACTATGCTTCTCTCTTTCCTTTATCATATAGATATAGATAGATAGATTAGATATAGATAGAGTTCTGCATTAAATTAGTCCAAAATACTTGTGATTAGGGTTAATTTAATTGGCTGTCTCATCTTATAACTAATCTCAACTGTTTCATAATTCTACACTTTATAATGTCTTGGGGGCATTACAAAATCAAACAAATCCACAGATGAATGTAGTCTCATTTGTTTCCCTGTGATAGTCAAGATATTTTTGCTCCTTCTGCAGATAAATGTGTCTTCTACAAAGACTCTTTTTTTCAGGTAACCTTACCTACAGTCAATATCACTCTGTTATATGTAGCCAAAGTGAAATTTTCCTCAAAGGGAAGAATCAAGAATGGTAAGTCAATTATAGAACTGACATCTGTAATATGAGTCTTTTCTCCAGCCTCCAAAAGAAAGGGTTAATCACATACATATTTTTTGAGCAATTTCAACCCAATTACAAATAGCTGTAAAAGTCAGTTTTACACTGAGCTCCAAAGGAAGAAATTCCCTCACAGGCTCCCTCCATTTTTCCTCTCCCACAACTGGTGCTTTCAATAGAGTTGAAAGTTGTTTGCCCAGTCTGACCAATCTCTGAGGCAGGGTTTTTTTTCCCTTCAAGATACTTCATGTTAACAGCTTGAGGGCGTTCAATCAGCACCACTTTGATCTCGGCTGGAACTATAATTATTTATCATTGTTACACGGATTTCTATAATCCACCCCACCATTAAATCCCTTTTATGTCCTCATGTTCTGAGGCCTAATCTGCATCTGTATACTTAGTTTGTCTTCTCTGCTGGTCTCATCAGGAGCCTGCATTCTCCAACATTCCCGCTGATGGCTTTTTCTCTCTCTTTCTTCCCCTCGAATGAAATCATTTTCTTACAAATTGAAAACTGCAAAAATGTCTTAAGCATTTGGTCTGTTTTTAAGAGCTCCTTATTGAATATGTGTGTCATCCACCATTCACTGCAAACTTTATTTTTTCCAATCCTATGTAATTCATTTACTCAGTGGAGTTTTTATTAAAATAATGAGAAGCATATATCTGATTTTCTAAAAAGAAATTTTTGTAAAAGCGTACACAATGAAAAGTTGCTAATGTTGTGGTTATTTGAAAACACAGGAGGAAGGATTTGGTAACGTTCTGCCCTTTTCTATGTCTTCTTCAGAAAGTGAACAGAGACATATCCGATAGAGAATAGAGATCTCACGAGAACAATTCAGTAAGTTTGTCTGTGAAAGTGTGCGAAGGTAAGTCCCAAGAAGAAAAGGGGAAAAGGAAAAGAAATAGGAAGGCACTCTAAGGCCCTCAGAAAACCAAAAGGAAGAGTACAGAGGAAAGAGCCCAGGAGAGAAGGGGGGCTTTTGAGCAACTATCTTGGACTCCATGGTTTAGCGATAGCCATGTAATTATATTATCCTTGCTTCTATTATTTTCCTGTCTATGTTTTCTTTCATCTACTTTAATAATTTATACTATCATTTTATATTTCATGTTTTTCATAAGTCACCCCAAATCCTTTGTGGAATGAGACTGAGCATAAGGAACAAGTGCCTAAATTATTTTTTTAAAAAATCCTAAAATACTCTAACACTTCATATTCAACTGAAAGTTTTATTCTAATCAAGGATGTTGAATCCTATAAAACACCCTTGTTTTCTGAACAAAATAGACACAAAGGGACTTGATACCTCTCTGGCCATGCAAATGCTAAAGAAATCTAATGGAGAAGAATAAATAAGGTTGAGGCAAGATTTAAGAGAGGAAAAAAAAAACCCTGACTATAAAATAAGGATGATGAGGATGATGAAGGTGATGATGAGGATGATGTCATGCTTACATCATTTATACAGTACTTACTCTGGGCCAGACACTCTTCTCAGCACTTCACTAATGTAATGCTCATAAAATCCTATGAAGCAGGTATAGTCATCCTTCAGTATCCACAGGGGATTGGCTCTAGGACCTCCCACCACGAATAGCAAAATCTTTGGAGGCTCAAGTCCCTTATATAAAATGGTGTAGTATTTTCATGTAAACCTCACACATCCTCCCATATACTTTAAATCATCTCTAGATTACTTATAACACCGAATACAATGTAAATGTTATGAAAATAGTTGTAAATATAGTGAAAATTCTATGTAAATAGTTGCTGGCATGGCAAATTCAAGTTCTGCTTCTTGGAACTTTCTGGAACTTTTTTCTGAGTATTTCCCATCCATGGTTGGTTGAATTCAGTGATCTGGAACCTGAAGATAATGAGGGCTGGCTGTATACAGTACTCCCATTTTACAGATGAGAAAGTTGACAGGCAGAAAGATGACGTAATTTGTCCGAATTTACTGAGCTGTTAAGTGGAGGAGCAGAATTTGAAAGTGATTTTCATCTCAGGTTGTATCTTCCATTACTTCACTACCCCTACAAGCTTGACCTTACCATCACACTGAGACTAGGTAAGCTACTCGTCCCCTATTTGCAATGTGGGACTAGGTAAACTACCTAACTTCTCTAAGACTTAACATCTTCACTTATGAAATAGGGATCACCTGTCGAATTGCTGTGAGAATTAACAGAAGGAACCAACAACATCACTTCATGTAGTGCCTAGAAAAAGAAAATGTCCTCCAGAGGTGTGTTGCCAGCATCATTGATCACCACTCTCAATGGGAATCCTGGCTGGGTCACTTCTCAGCTATATTAGACACATACCTCGTTTTACTGCACTTTGCCTTAGCGTGCTTTGCAGATACTGCGTTTTTTCCAAATTCAAGGTTTGTGATGACCCCTGTGTTGATCAAGTCGGTCAGCACCATTTTTCCAACAGCATTTGCTCACTTAGGGTCTCTATGTCACATTTTGGTAATCCTTGCAATATTTCAAACCTTTTCATTATTATTATATTTGTTATGGTCATCTGTGATCAGTGATCTTTGATGTTACTACGACTCTGAAGGCTCAGATGGTGGCTCGCATCTTTTAGCAATGAAGTATTTTTTAATTAGAGTATATACATTGTTTTTTAGACACAATGCTACTGCATACTTAATAGACCACAGTAACGTGTAAACATAGCTTTTCAATGCACTGGGAAACCAAAAATTTGTGTGACTTGCTTTATTGTGATATTTGCTTCACTGAGGAGGTCTGGAACAGAACCCACAATATCTCCGAGGTATGCCTCAAATTTAAATTTTTAAGCCTTAATTTCCTCCACTGTAAAATAAGGCCCAGTGACTGGAGCCACGATGCTCAATGAATGGTAGCTCTTAGGGTTATGCTGTTCTCCAGGGCAAAGCCAAATAAATGATAAATTAAACACAGTAACCAAAAAGTTGTGCACTAGAAAGGAAGCCTTAGATTTCACAAAAATTTTATCAAAGGAAAAATTAAACTTAATAAAAGGCTTTAATGAACAATAAAGCATAGTTTCCTTGCTTGTATTTTAGGGAAGGAAGAAAGAATGCCAGTTCGGTGACAGGGTGTCAAAATAGCATCACAAATAACAGGCACCATAATCAAGAAGGGCTCATTGTATGAAAACCAGAGAGAAGGCAGTGGTGCTGAGCACAATCTCTGGGGTCCAGCTGTCTCATTTCAATTCCATGATTATTTGCTTTGTGATCGCAGGCAAGTTACTTAATGTTCTGTGCCTCAGTCTCCTCACTGGTCAAGAGGGAGACAATATTCCTAGAGTTGTTTTGAGAGAAAACAATGAGAATTTGTCTGCTCTTATACTCCCCATGCCTATAGCCGTGATTAGCACAGAGGAAATTCTCCGTAAATATTAGGTACTAGAGATGTGACTGGGAAAGAGAAAAGTTAAAAAGTTCATGGGAGAGGAAAACGTTGCCCAGAACAGACTCTTAGGTCCTCAACATTAATTCTGAATGGTTTCAGAATTCTTTTGATCATTTCAAAAGAATAACACTCTGAAAAATAAATGCTTTAGGTTATCTGAGTTACTGATTTTTCCCTTTATCAGTACTTTTACTTATATGTTTTAGGATTTCTGAAAATGACTGAGCCTAATGGATAAAATGTCTTGAATTATACAGATTAAATAATACTTAATAAGGCCCAAAGGGAACCAGAAGTATTATTAATCTCATGTACTTTTAAATAATGATTGAAATATTCCCTGCATTTCTCTAACAGTTACATATAATGCCATTTTCATTTTACTTTATTAAAATATCTGATAACTATTTATTTTTCATTTTATTATGTTTAACTTTAAAAGTTAAAAAAAATGAGTAAAATCCAGAAAGCTGGGTTAACTAACAACCTCTTCTTTAATTTTAAAATGTGCTAAATTATTCTACTATATACTAATCATGAGTTATTGGCATGAAATGTTAGCCTTAAGTTATATGAGCTTGTAAAATAATTCACTTCCATATTCCAGACAGAAAAACCTATTTTATAGAAAATTAATTTTGCCACATAATTGTAATTATGATTTTTAATGAATAAATAATTGGGGCTTTTCAAAAGTATCTTACTCTTAAAAATCAATTTTTCCCATAATACACATCGATATGTCAAAACTGTGGAGAAAAGCTGTATTATATATGGTCAGTGCTTTTTAAAATCTCATATTTATTTTCAAATTTAATATAAAATATAAAGATAATCATTAAATTTAATAACTTAAAAGAGTTAAAATATTTTTTTCACAATTAATAAAGGGTGTTCTTCTTCCAGAATAAGGATAAAGGTTCATAAGAAAACTCTAGCTTTTACATTGCTCAGAAAAAATGTGTGTGTGTGTGTGTGTGTGTGTGTGTGTGTGTGTGTGTGTGTGTGTCAGTGGTTCAGAGCAGAGACTCTGGAGCCAAGCTGTTTCTGGCCTGATCTCCAGTGCCACTTCCAGGTCACTGCTTTCCTGTGCTTGGACTCTAGGAGTGGGGGAAAAACCTTCCTTCTTCCTTTACCACTTTAAACCCACTTTGAACACCAGTATTTACTAATGATGCTGGCAACTTTGATTACCCAAATCTCTATTGCCTTCTGACCTGAACTCGTGCAACAGGCTATATTGCCTAGTTGTCTAACGTGAGTCCCTATCTCACTCCTAACCACAATTCACCATCTATATTAATGCAGGTGTGTTATATTCCCTCTGCCTGGAGTGTTGGAATGTCTTTACTCTCTTCTCTCCTTCCATCTGTTAAATACTTCCATGCTTACAAAGTAAAGAGGCCTTAAATGGTCTCCCAGAGGAGAGACAGATGCCTCTTTCTCTGGACTTCCTTTATGTTCTCCCGTGACTTATATGTCCTCATTCTTCAGCTTGGGGTAAAATTTCTATTAACAAGAAGTTAAGCCTCTCCCTCTTGAGATCTTTTTACTTCATTCCTCCCAAAGTCTCCAAGAACTCCTCAAGAGCCAGCCATACTTCCAAATTCCAAGAGATCATTTAGGCCACTGAAGCCCCTGCTTTGCTCTCTATTCATTGGTGTCACTATTAAGCACAGGTCCCACACAGGATGGTGGATTCCCCTTCTTTGCTAAGGAAACACCCAAGTGGGCTCAGGTCTTATACAATCTGTCATGGTGTTCCCCCTTAGTCTTCAGGGTTCGGTTCACTTAATTCACATCACATCTCAGATCAGCCATCCTTCCCCAAAGCAGGACCTGAGGCCATGTTAGCTGACCTCACAAGGAGTTCCAGATTTAGGAACAAAGGGTAGGGAAAAAGAGCCCTCTCTCTTAAAACCTAAAGCCCTACTGTCGAGTCCTGGCTTGGCCCTCCACAAATCTTCTATTTTCCAAGATGTCCTTTCCATGCCAGCAGATTTTGGTTAAGGCCACCCCAATCAAACCTGTCATTGACAAGCTGAATTGTGTCTCTTCCAAGATTTACAGGTTGAAGCCCTAACTCCCAATGCCACCGTATTTGGAGACAGCACCTTTACGGAAGTAATTAAGGTTAAATGAGGACATAAGGGTAAAGCCCTAATCCAATAGGATTGGTGTCCATATAAGAATAGGAAGAGACATCAGGAGTGTGCACATAACAGAGAAAAAACCATGTCCAGACACAGCGGGGAGGCGGCCATCTACAAGCCAGGAAGAGAGGTCTCACCAGAAACCAGCCCAGTGGGCACCTTGATTGTGGGCTTCGAGTCTCCAGAATTATGAGAAAATAAATTTCTGTTGTTTAAGCCACTGAGTCTGTGGTATTCTGTTACAGCAGCCTGAGCAGACTAATATAAACCACAGTTTGGGGTGGAAGTGGTGGAGTTCGCGTGACTGCCACACAGAAAGCCCCATAGGCTGCATGTGCAAATCAGCCCTCCATCTTCCTTCCCTCTCTCAGAGCTGTGAGATCTCCAAGACAGGTAGTATTCATCCCAAAGAGACAAAAGGCTCCCAAATCCAGTTTGAAAAATCTTGGCTCTTATATTTGCATAATTAAGAAAGGCTACTCAAATGACTTCTTTTACAATAAAACACTTTTCACACGTCATTATTTCCAGCTATAGTATTAGAAATGCAGGCATAATATTTTAAGATGTTATATAATTTATCAGCCTATTTAACAAATATTGCATTAATCATATTACGATAATTATTATTTATATACCCAATGTCCCCCTTTTATTCAATTTTCAGAGTAATGAAAATTACTGAGGAAGATAGTAATTTTCTTGGAAAGCATCTAATTTAAAGAAAAATGGGGGCTTCCCTGGTGGCACAGTGGTTGAGAATCTGCCTGCCAATGCAGGGGACATGGGTTCGAGCCCTGGTCTGGGAAGATCCCACATGCCGCAGACCAACTAGGCCCGTGAGCCACAAATACTGAGCCTGCGCATCTGGAGTCTGTGCTCCGCAACAAGAGAGGCCGCAACAGTGAGAGGCACGTGCACCGCGATGAAGAGGGGCCCCCACTTGCCGCAACTAGAGAAAGCCCTCGCACAGAAACTAAGACCCAACACAGCCAAAAAATAAACTAATTAATTAATTAAAGAAAAGAAAAATGGGTAGAGGGAACTGAAATAAACACTCTGATGGCAGAAAGTGTCCTCCACTCGTTTCTCTTTTCTTTTGGTGAGCTTGCATTGCTTTTATATAGAAAATATAATTTTAAATACCATAAACTTAAATAATGCATTGTTTACTTAAAATACACACTAAAATAAGTGCTGTCAATCTCAGTCATTTTATATTCTTTGTCTGGTGTATAGGTTACTTAATTCTGTAAAAAAATGCCATGTTTCCATCCTTATTAGAACGTACTCATGTATTTATACTTTTCGTTTTATTTTACATTGTTAATACAATGCTCAAAGATGAAATAACCTTGATTAATTCATATGAAAAAATTAACAGGAAAAAAACCCAAAGAACTTGTTAAAATTCCATTCAATTGGGAAGGCTTGTGACTGTTTTTATTCAGGGCGTCACTTAAAAAGAATGTTATACTCTTGTTAGTATCAAGAGATTCTGCCATGAAAACTCAAAATAAGATATGTGATTCTCTGTGTATTTATCCAAATATAAACTATGTTTAACATCAAATATGTTATTTTCATTACTTTCCTATATATGACAATGTATTCAATAAATTTTCTTTGAAAACACGCAGCACGTTGCAATTTTCTTTCAAGGACACTTAAAATATGGCCCACAGGAATCCTGCCAAGTAGAACTCTGCTGTTAGCAAGAAGCTCACACTTTCCCCCTTGAGCCTTCCTTTCTTATTCCCCACAAGCTCTCCAAGAACCTCCAAGAGCTAGCCCTGCTTCCAAACACCAGGCAAGACCAGTAACGCCACTAGATACCCTGCTTTGCTGTTCAATTTCCAGGAAATGGCTAAAATTACAATCAGGTTTCTTTATTGTTTCTTAGCTGACCTTTTACCCAACTCTTTAATTGTTTTTAACAGTTTATAGATGTAACTCATCTTCAGCATGGGTACTTTAGTTTCCGTTATCTTTCAGAAAATCTCTCCATTCCTCAGGCCCAGGAGTGACAGAAGGATAGTGCCTTCTAGGTAACGGTGGCACAGCCGGGCAGGTTTAACAGGAAAGTGAAAGCTTCTGTACAGGCAAAATGGCAACACGTTTACTACACTTAATATATAATATATGTAATTTTGCAAAAAACTAAACATTTCCCATGTATCATTAACAATTTAGTGTGTCCAGTGTGTATTTATCACTCTGTCCTGGCGATCACTGAAGAGATTATCATTGCTTGTGTTATCTCATCAGCATTATGTCTCACCATCAGAGCAACCCTTCCCTTCTCCCTCTGTGCAAGCTGATCCCTCAGCCATTTTCCCACCACCCCTCCCACTTGGCAGTGGACGACCTTCCTCCCCCTTTGCCACCACTGCACACTGTACATGCCTCTGCAACAGAATCCATAGCAATGTATTTTAATTATCTCATCATTTGTCTGTCTCCTTTGCTACCTCCCTTTGCCACCACTGCACACTGTACATGCCTCTGCAACAGAATCCACAGCAATGTATTTTAATTATCTCATCATTTGTCTGTCTTCTTTGTACTACAAGCTTTTTGAAGGTAGTATGAGTCCAAGTCATCGCTTTATCCTTGGAGTCTGGCACACAGTTATTCTTAACACTTATTCAATAAGTGTTTGAACTAATTAAATTAATTAATTCAATGTGGGTCTGCAAAGGTGCAGGGGAAGAAGTACAAGATCTGGCAAGGATATGCAAATTATATTTATGAGTGAATAAGTTGCTGGCTCCAAGTATCAATCTCAGAAACAGTGTAGGAATTTATTATGAAGACAAAGATATAACAGTCCCCAAGGTCCAAGTGTACTCTTGAGGTTAAAACAACAACAGAAATAACAATAGCACCATAAGAGCTGTTATCAGTTTGAATACAGAAAGAAGGGAAAACATACTTCTAACCCACATCAAATTTATAGTAAATTTTTATGTAATATATTATTATTAAATTTAGCATTTCCATTACATTAAAAGTAATAAAACTCAAAAAACAATCCACACACAAACTATTTGGTAAACTAGTTACTGGGATATAAAAGTTGAAACAATAAAATTTAAAAGAAATGAGCAAAATGTATTATGTAAAGCTTGAAAATATGGTAGGGACAGGAAACAAAAGTAACTTTGAAATAATTTATAAAAGTTAATGGGTAGCAGATTCAGGATGGCTTAATATGAGACATAAATTTCTTTGGAGGCATAACCCTAAAGTTTGCAAGTTTCTGAGGTAGAAATAAAATGGTAATGAACAATTTTATCAATAAACAGTTTCACAGAAACCCAGGTATGTTTATATTTATTTACCAAGAACACTCAAGAAGAGTTGTTTCCAATAGCTGACTCGATTTGCTTGTCTTTCGCTCGCACTTTAACCTACCACAGTCTGGCAGCTCTGCTACAAGAGCTCTACTGAAATAGTTCCAGTTAAAATCACTAATATCCACGTGGCACTGAATTCAAGGGAAGTCTTTAAATCTCGGTCTTGACGTCTCAGCAGCATTTAATCCAAGCATGACTCTTTCCTCCTTAAAACTATTACATTCCCCTGGTTCTCCCTATCTAGGCTGTTCCCTCCTTATCAGACACTCTTGACACCTCTTCCTCTATCCTTCTGCTAGAGATAGGAGTTCTTCAAGCTTCATGTCCAAGACCTCATATGTATATGCATGTATATATATATATTCCCATCTACTCCCATGAATTCCATTGCCATGTATACATTGATGACTCTCCGATTTACATCTCTATACTAGGCTTTTCTCCAAACTCCCAGCCTATATTACCAATGTTCTACTCAACAGATCCACTTGGATGTCTCACAAAAATTGCAAATAACATACTAAAAATCCAATTCATCCTTCTCCCAAAACACGTCTTTCCTTCAATTCTCCTTACCTCAGTGAATGGCAACAAAACACGTTGAACAAGCCACACACAATGACAGCCTCAAATATATCCGGTGCTTCCCATAACCCTCTTTCACCTCTTGATGAGACTACTACTGTATTTCTATTGTCCTTCTTCTACCCATTCTTCATATTGTAGTCAGAGTAGTTTATTTTTAATGCCATTCTGAGTATGCGGCTTATATGCATAACACGTCTTCACACAGATCTTGAATTTAAATGCAATGACAATATTTACCAGCTTATTTTACCAGCTTTATTTCACTCTTTCTATTCTTTCCTATACTGAAAATTGGTATGTAATGAGAAAAAAATCAAGCATGTGTCCGCCTTTTCCTTTATGAACAGTATTCAGGGGTAACTAAATAGTAGATGAGGGAAAGATTTTCAGAAGATCATAATATCAGTTAATAATACAGAAGGAATGATAAAATGCAAACGTCACCATTTTGCAAGCCCTAATGATGTAATGGATCCTGGCAATAACCATTAGGTGAAAAGTTGCTGGGAAACTTTATAACGGATGGATCAGGTGAAAACACCTGAACCACCTGATACTTTGTAAAATCACAAGTGAGGCAGAGGCCTTGTATGTGCTTATGGATATGATGCAATAGAAAGCACCCAGCAATGTATGTACAGTACTGTTGCCTACAGTATTGAATCTGAATTTCTTCAAGGATCTAGATTCAACTACCAACTTACAAGAAATGTATTTTATCTTGTGTACCCAATCAATATTACCCTTTAAATAATCTAGTAATCTAGTTCCAAATTTGTGGCCCATTAATAGCAAGTGTACATGCCTCTATGTACCCGCTTTTATTTTCCATAGTTTTAAACTACTTCTACTTCTAGTGTATGTCATTGTGTTGGTCTTGACTTATCCTTCTGAACCCCATTAAGTCCCTTTCTGAATCAGACAAAAGAGAAGCAAATAATTACATGGTTTAGGTTTTCTTTCTTTCAACATCTCAGATCAGGCATATATTTAGGTATCTTTTCCAGGTATAATGCTGCGTCAACGAATGCCAAAAATTCTTGCACCAAAATAAGTATCTAATGCATACTTCCTTATAAAAGAGGTTACAAAGGGGATAGCAAGGGTTTTTCTTATATCCTACTGACAAGTGTCTTCCTGAAGTGTCCTGTTGAGAAGAATTCCAAGCTGAATTATGGCTCAGGAGGAAAGAGCACAGTAGAAGTCCTATTATTGGACAAAAGTGGGGTGAGCAGTTAATCAAAATAGCCAAACCATGGAATGATGTTTAAAATAATAATAGAAGCATTAGATTTTAACTTATACTATACAAAAGCACATTTAATAATTAAACATTTGATGTAGGGCCTAGACCTTTTATTGGCCTATGAGCCCACTGTTGGTCCTCCAATTTCATAAACAACATTCAAATGCTTCATCTACAATTTCTAGTTTGTTATTAGAGTGAGGATGTAATAGCACTTGCAAAGCCGTCTAAGGGCAGATTCTTTCAATATGTTTATGATTTTCTCCCTGATTTGCTGCAGTTATTTTGTCCATACCTACATTTTTTAGTTATTGCTCTTTATCCAGTCCTTGGAAGGTTTCGATATTGTTGCCCTAGAAACAATGTATTTTTTTTTGCAAATATATTTGAGTGGTTTAGACAATATTTAAAATCAACTAAAAATTACAGTAAGATATATAGTTGGAAAGCGTATAAGGGACTGCCCACATGATTCCTTTCTAGCTCCTGGCCTCTGTATTGGTTTTCTAGGACTGCTGTACCAAAGTACCATAAACTGGGTGGCTTAAATAACAGAAATGTATTGTCTCACAATTCTGGAGTCTGCAAGTCCAAGATCAGGTTCAGCAGGATTGATTCCTTCTGGGAATCAGAAGGATTCAAGGGAAGGATTTCTGAGAGAATCTGTTCCATGCCTCTTACCTAGCTCCTGGTGGTTTCCCAGTAATCTTTGGCTTTCCTTGACTTCTAGGAGCATCATCTCAATCTCTTCCTTCATCTTCAAAGTATGTTCTCCCTATGTATGTTGTCTGTCTCCAAATTTTCCCTTCTTATGAGGGTACCAGTCATGTTGGATGAAGGGCCCACCCCAATGAGTATGACCTCATCTTAACTAGTTACATCTGCAATGACCCTATTTCCAAATAACATCACGTTCCGAGGTACTGAAATTTAAGACTTCAGCATATGAGTTGTGAGGGGACCCGACTTAACTCACCACAGCCTCAATCAGTAATTTGCAGAGAAAGGGTGCAAATTTTAGTTTAATTAAGGGAGCTTCTACTGTAAAAGGTTAATTAATGGATTTTGCCATGGGGGCGGCATGTAGGATAGGAAAGTATGTGCTGTCATATATTTTTCTGGGATCATGATGTATTTATAAAACTTGACATTGTATTTTATTTTCCAGCAATCTGTTTGAGGAAAAGGTCACTGCAAAGCAAGGTCCAAAAAAAAAAAAAAAAATTAATCTCAATTCATTATCCTTTAGCTTGAATTTATCAGTTAAACTTGTGCAAACAAATTAGGTATTTGCAAGTTTTACAAGCCATTATCTAAATATGCTTAATTCCCATTCTTGTACAACTGAAGAAATAATAATAAATTTGTATATTTTACACAGTTCTTATAACTCAAAGACATCTATTTCCAAACAATAATCATAAGTCCTTTGCCTTCAACCTACCTCTTTTTTTGGGTTAGGTTTATGTGTGCCCTAATTCTATATCAGAGTGCAAACTGGAGTAAAGGAATAAGATAAAGAGAACTATTTTTTACTGTGTTTATGTGGCATCCTGTTCTACAAAGAGTAAGGCTTTCATCTTTTAATCCGATATCCACTTAACTACAGTACAGAAGATTTATTTTGACCCCCTCTTGTTTCAGAAGGGGCTCAAAAGTCTGTAGCAATTTTTGACACTTTGTTATAATGTTTTTCTGAAGCCCCCCATACACACACACACACACACACACACACACACACACACACACACACTCTCCTCCCCGCCTCATTTTCATATGGACAAAAAGCGTTGGGATAAAATGATGGTTCATTATAGTGGTACAGAGCTCTTATCTTCATCCGGCAAGAGTCATTTCCTTCCCAAGATTGAAATGCAAATGTGAAAATTAATGATAACTGCATTATCTGATAGCAGAGATAATACCAATTCACTGTCAGAGTAATACACAGTCATTCTACGATTTCCTCTGCTTCTCACAATATTCTTCTTACTGTCAGACTATATCTATGGTTAACTATGTTTCATAGGTTTCTGTTAATTTACTTCAAATGGCATTTCCCAGATCTTATATCTACCACATTTTCCCAATCAAAAAGGAAACGAAATCAGAACTGTAATCTCCAAGCCCTTCTTTGGACTAGTAAAGGGAAAAAAACCCTGTATCATTAGTGTGTGCTTCTCTCTCACAGTGGTCTCCCAGCTGCCATTCCACTTTATATAAAACACTCCCCATCTTCTCAGTTTAATTTCAGGCACAGAGCAGAACTAGCCTGATCATCTGCGTGGCTCCACAACGCTGAACAGCACCTGAATGAGGTGACTTCTTTATAGATTTCCTGAAACATTTTGAGTCCAGATGCAACAAGTACACACATCTGATTTTATGCTAGACATTTATTCTTGAAAATTTATTTACATTAAAATTTCTTTTACTGAATTACGTTTTAAATCCAGTTGACTAGACCATAGTTAACGTAGCCCTGTGATGATTTCTATATAGAGAAATCATTTTACAAAGTTGATTCACTATATGAATGTGGGCTTATCATCTGTAAGGCATTATAATGGCTTCAAAGGCACAATGGCCAACATGCTACTAAAAGTAATATTAAGAGCCATTTATTGAGCACTGATGAAGTTTTGATCTCCATGTTTCACATAAAAAATCTCACTAATGAGGTAGTTATTATAATTAGCCCCATTTTATATTTAAATAAGGAAACTGAGCCCTTGGAGAGCTAGTAACTTACCCAAAGTCACACACTTGATAAGTGGCAGGGCCAATATATAAACAGAAGTATTGTTGGTCTTCTCTACCCATTACCTCAAAATAAGTTACCTGTGATGGTAAATCAGATTTCCATGTATCAACCTAGGAGGAAGGTGTGCTGTTCCATGGTGTATAACACAAAAATTATTCCTAATTTCATTCTATGAATTCCTCAAATCATCGATACAAGGTCTGATTTTCTACTTCATTTTTACTGAAATGGCCCAAATGCTTTGCATATAAATACCAAAATCTATTTAAATAAAAGTACATGATTATCTGGAAAAGCTCATGTCAAAGAATCTAAATGACTGCTTGCTCAAAATTTTATATCTGTGTATATTTGTATTAATATACATTATTGGGGGCTATATATACTTATCTGCACAATTTGAGTAACATGATATGTTCCTTTAGTAGAGCTCCTAGAAATGTCAATTAAAGCTGCTATAAGGCTGTTGGTAGATTCATTCAATATTAGACCAGGGAAAAAAAATTATTCATCATTCCCATGTGCGAAAAGAAGTTACATGTTTTTAATAACATAAGCCAGAGAGTTGGCATTCCTAGAGTTGACGTTTATGAGATGTGACTTTTAAGGCACTCATTTCATAGTGGTGGATGACGAATTTATAATGATTTAACAGTATTCTCTTCCCTAAGTCTCCTTCTAAATAAATACACAAGTCAGCACTCCAGAATTTGGCGATGGATTGAGGTTCTAAAGATTTTCTTAAAGGAGGGAGACAGAGATGTAAGCATTGTTTTCAGAATAAGGACACATTCCAATTGTTGGCCAATGTGAGAGGTCCTAGGGTAAAGGGAGGCCATTAACATCTAGCAAATCCCACACTCGCCCAGGCTCTGTGCTAGGTACCATATATATCATCTCTTTCAAGTTTCATCCTCATAACCATGTTTCAAAGTACTTATTATTCTTCCCATTTTGAAGATGAGGAAACTGAGGTCCTGGCTGTTTAATATGCCCAAGGCCACAAGGCCATAAGTGTAAGCACGGCTCTAAAATTTGTGCATTTTCTTCTGTAGTCTAGACCAATTCTCTACTTTCTAGGTTGACATGCTTAATTATTGCATCCTACCTAACTACACTACATGAATAATTAAAGAAGGTTAAAGGAGAGAAATGGTATCAAAAAGAGACAGTGTGGACAGTAGTCAGATTGGCCATCATTAAAATGTCTACAAATAACAAATGCTGGAGAGGGTGTGTAGAAAAGAGAACCCTCCTACACTGTTGGTGGGAATGTAAGTTGGTGCAGCCACTGTGGAAAACAGCATGGAGTTTCCACAAAAAACTAAAAATAGGCTTGCCAAATGATCTGGCAATCCCACTCCTAGACAAAACTATAATTCAAAAAGATACATGCACCCCTATGTTCACAGCAGCACTATTTATAATAGCCAAGACATGGAAACAACCTAAATGTCCATCAACAGATGAATGGATAAAGAAGACATGGTACATATACACGATGGAATACTACTCAGCCCCCCAAAAGAACGAAAAAATGCCATTTGCGGCAACATGGATGGAACTAGAGATTATCATACTAAGTGAAGTAAGGCAGAAAGAGAAAGACAGATACCATATGATATCACTTATATGTGGAATGTAAAATGTGACACAAATGAACTTATCTATAAAAGAGAAACAGACTCACAGACATAAAGAACAGACTTATGGTTGCCAAGGGGGAGGTGGGGTGGGAGAGAGATGAAATGGGAGGTTGCAGTTAGCAGATGCAAACTATTATATATTGAATGGATAAACAACAAGGTCCTACTGTATAGTACATGGAACTATATTCAATATCCTGTGATAAACCAGAATGGACAAGAATATGAAAAAAGAATGTGTGTGTGTATATATATATACAGAGAGAGAGAGAGAGAGAGAGAGAGAATAGAATCACTTTGCTGCACAGCAGAAATTAACACAACATTGTAAATCAACTATACTTCAACAAAAAAAGAGAGACTATGGCCAGCATTGTACTACATCTTTGGACTTCTCCCTAGCACTTTTCACAGTTATTAGTGTACAATGACTGTTTCTTAAATAGTTAAATGTATGAGAATATTGGCAAACTGAATTACTGGAGGGTGATAAAAGAAAAAGTATTTACTTAAAAAGAAGACAGAAATGACATAAGTGAGGTATAGGCAAATACAGAGGGAAAGGAAGAACAGTGGATAACAAGTATCATATGAATTAGATTCCAAGCAAAGTAATGTCAAGGTAATTTTCTTAAGAGCAAGAAAGAAGAATCAGGCTTGAAAATAGATATGTGAAATACTGAAATAATGAGGTAATGACTTTTACACTGGCCTGAACTTTACTAGCTTACTGTGAGTCTAGCATTCCACTCAAATGGTGAAAGACTCCTAAGAAATTGAAGATTATTCAAATAAGAGTCACAAATATTTAAACATTAAAGGATTTCATCATTAGAAATGTTTACAAATGTTAAGACAATTTTCCTAAAGATTGTTTAGGTTCCACCTAATCATAAGAGTTAACAAAGGTACGAGCAATTATTAAATGTGACTTTTAAATGTATAACAAATAAGGAAAAAAATTGCTCTGGGGAATCTGCATTTGATAAAAACAGAACACTTCACAGAGGAGTTGATTCATTATCGAACTGAGCTATCAAGAAAAGTTGTGGAGTCGTCTCCAATCAAACTTTAAAAATAAGATAAATCCTGATCTATCTTAAATGATGTTAGCTCTATGCCTCAAATTCTTTAGATAATTTCCTTGTCCTTTGATTCTGTTCTATGTTTAGAGACAACTCTCTATCTTAGGGTGACTATCAGGGGTGGGAGGACCTTAAAGTCAGGAGACCTTGAAATTACACCTGGCTCATTGCCTCATGTCTTAAGCAATAATTTGTGGCTAAATTCAAAACTAGATGCTTGGGCTTCCCTGGTGGCGCGGTGGTTGAGAGTCCGCCTGCCGATGCAGGGGACACGGGTTCGTGCCCCGGTCCGGGAAGATCCCACATGCTGCGGAGCGGCTGGGCCCGTGAGCCATGGCCGCTGAGCCTGCACGTCCGGACCGCAACGGGAGAGGCCACAACAGTGAGAGGCCCACGTACCGCAAAAAAAAAAAACCTAGATGCTTGGTATTATAAAAGTTTACCCTTGTTGTAACAGATGTACTACTGTGCTTTAAAAAACGCAGAAAAGAATTTTTAAAGGTTCTGCTTCAAGTCGCAACAAGTTCAAAGCCATAATAATGGTCATTAGCATTTTATGTTCAAGATTTAATTCTCACAAAAGCCCTAAGAGGCGTTAATATTACTTTCCACATTTTACAAATGAGAATAACAGCACAGAGAGATTAAGCAACTTGCAAAAATTCATCCAGCAAGTAAGCAGCAAATCCAGAATTCGAACCTAAAACTTTAGAATCCAGAGTTCATTTTCTAAGATGTTTGGAAACTGTCACTAAAACCTGGGAAATTTCCTCCTCTTAATACAGTTGTAAAATACCAATACTTTTTTTGAATAACAAAAATTTGGGTAAAAATATTGATATAATCACTATTCATGCAATAGCAAAAGTTCAAAAACATCCTGTATACTTTCTCTGACTGAAGGAAAGCAATGAATATTCTACCTTAAAAGATAAATATCCAACAGGTAATCTTTTGTTATGAATCAACTTCATTAATCAGAGGATGTCAAAATAATAAATCCCCCTTTATTTTGCAAAACACCTGTAGGGAAAAAATGTGTTATCGATTTTACAATATACAAAGGATGAATTTCCTCCAGGCATACCTGCTTATAGGCATACATTTTTTCCTTTAAAGTTTTTATACATTCATTTGTGCCACAGAAAGAGTATATATGTTTTCACTGATATCAATTGAATAAAATGTTTATTAAATCAGATACGTTAAGTAAATTTAACTCAAAAGTGAAAAATCTTATCCTGAATGGACAGCATCATGCTTTATCCTTATTTCTCTCTCTCTCTCTCTCTCTCTCTCTCTCTCTCTCTCTCTCTCTCTCGCTCTCTCTCTCTCTCTCTCTCTCTCTCTCTCGCTCTCGCTCTCTCTCTCTCTCGCGCGCGCTCTCTCTCTCTCTCTCTCTCTCTCTCTCTCTCTCTCTCTCTCTCTCTCTCGCTCTCGCTCTCCCTCTCGCTCTCGCTATTTCTCTCTCTCGCTCTCTTTTAGCTAACACATAACTTTATTTCTGGAAAAGCTTCCTGAGAAAGGAAGCACTGGGTATGCAGTATGTGTTTAGTAATTCACCACCCCCTGAATTTGCTTACTTACTCACAAGTCGCTGGGAGCACTGTGGGTCCCAGGTTTGAGAAAAGAGGAAAACCAGCCGCCTCCAAGTTTGCCCCTCTGAGTGAATCCAGAATGTACCCTTTGCAAGTAGGCATACCAAAAGGCCATCTAATCTAATTTAAATGTAAAAACTCTTCTACACAGCATATACGTACTTAATTCTATGAATAAAGAACCATACAACATAAAGTTCACCCACTTTTTTAAGTTAAATATAATCCCCAAGAAAAAATAAATTTTTCCAAAGTTTTTTTTCTCATTTTTTTAATCAAGAGGATTCTTCCCTTCATTAAGACAGAAACATTATGCAATAAGGTGAAAATGCCAGATGTCCACATTTTCTTTCAAACTCTTAAAATGTGGTATATGGTACTTTAATTATAATATGTTTTGATCCCAAATCTTGTGTAACATTATGCTATAGTATACAGAATACAAACATCTGTGTGTATCACGAATAACATTGGAAATGACATCATAATAATCAGATATACTGTATCTTCATTTTTATTTGCGTTATATTTTCCAGCTGCTGGTTTCAGAAAATTACCACTGGAGTTCCTCTCTTCTTCACGCACAGCAGAGAGCAATTTGCAAAGTCATGCAGGGGTGAAAATGTGATTGAAATATAGGGATCTTTCTTAATGAAAAATGTTACTGCTTTGGAAATCATGGCTAAAACTATTTCAAAACTCGCTTATATCCTTAAGCCCTATGACATAACAGTCTCCATTTATAAATATACCATCAATTGTAAATTAGTTGGCACCAAATATAAAGGTTTTTAGCCACAGAGTTCTTATGAACTGTACATATTTATATAAAATTGTGTTGGTCTTCTGGAGTATTTTAACAGTTTTTGTTTTTCTTGAAATGATTAAATATCAATGAACTTTAAAATCAAATTTAATTTTCATTCATAAAAGTAAAAATATTACCAAAACCTTGAATCAAAGCGGGGCATCTGTTAATGTTTTCTAAACTTCTAAACACATACTGGGATTCAATCTACGACTTACAACATGACTATACTAAAAGTATTTCTTTGGAGTATTGTTACTTGTTTGAAGCTTTCAAAGTATGCCCAATTTGAATGTGGATACAGCACAAAGATCTCTGTTCAAAGAAAAACCAAGTAGAATTAACTAAATTCCTACATGAGTATGAAAGAAAACAAAGATGAAAAACTTCAAGCAGTGGTAACACTTTGGTTTTTATAGTTTATTTATCAAAGATAAAAATCCTCTTTAAATAATGATATTTATTCAGCCTACCATGTAACCAACATACACACAAATATTTTTTTAAAATCAAAAGTGAGAGTGTAAGAGTTTTATAATTCAATTAAAATTTAAGAAAAAAAAAAGTGAATTCCTCATAGTAGCAACAGATGATTGAATTTTAAATTTTTTGTCCTACCTGGTCCATCCCAGTCGTCTATCTCAACTCCAGGTTGCCCCGGTTTCTCTGACAGTGTGTCCCCATCTGATTCTGCTGTCTCCTGGACTCCTTCATCATCACCTAGAAAATACCAGCACACAAAGAGGAAGGGACATGATTAAAGCCCTCTATTTGAAATTCAAATCCTCCTGGAGGGATGTCCATAGCATATGTCTAATTACATATTTGTTACAAATATTGTCATTATATTGACATAGGTCTACGATTAATCATTTTGATAACTACTGTGGCTTTATAATAAAGAAAATCAACATTTTCATAAATAAATAAACTGCTATAAACATTAAAAACATCTGCATAAAATTTTTCATTTGGAATTATTAACATTAACAGAAGAAGAAAATAAAAAGCAGTATGTAATTATTGTAGTGCTTTCAATACAGAAAAGCGTAACATGCTTATTTTCAAATTACATTTTTATAAAGGCAATATGCAGCAGAAAAGAAATACCACAGGAAAAGACATCCTTATGCTTGGGTTGAATTTAGGTTATTTTGAAGAAGATTTTCTTTTTCCCCAGCATTAAGCGTGCTAAAACTTGTTTGTATTTATTTTTAAAATGGGTATAAAAAGGTCATAATTGAATTACTGTCATATAAGATGAGCCAGTGACACAAGTCTTCACAATGCAAGAAGCTATAAACCTAGACTTGTTCTTGAAGAAGCATAGCTAGTTTGCACAAAATCATGCCTTCATTTTCACATAAGAAAAGAAAAACAATGTAATATCTTTTGAGCAAAAGTATATTTATGGCAAAGAAGGAGAAACATCGTAACATGCAATCACATTTTAAAAGTTAAGAGTCTAATTTGTAGGTACCTTCGTTTTAAGTGATAATGTAACAAGGTACTGCTGCTTTTTAAAGGAAAGTAATTGACTTTAATACAGTGCACACAAATATATTAATCTTTCCTACTTATAAAGGATAACAGAAATCAGAAAACAGAATGACAAGAAAATGTGATGACAGAAATGAAAAGAATGTATACTAAAAACAGGGCAACTAGACCTTTAATCTAATAATGCTAAATTTTTAAAGTTAAATCGCTTGCCCTCTGAAGTATTTAATAACTATTTTCCACATAGTTGTTAAATCTCTAATAGTACTTAAATCTTTATATTATTATACAAAAAATACATTGAATTCTTAAAATCTTTCAAAGTAACCTAGAAAATACAAAATTTTCAGGAAACAATTACTACAATGACATTCGTGTGATGTTGATATGAGTTCTGCAGTTTAAACTTCATAAATTTTATATTCATTTCTATATATAGCTTCACAAAATGAATCACTTTAAAAAGTGGAATAAAAGTAAAGAGAGATAATGTAGAAACCCAGTGACAGCTCTGTTGAACTTAGTTTCCTTCACGGAGGAGTACTGGCTCCTACACATACCCCACAGCACCGAACCCCATGTCTGGAATTGGAGGCTCTTTGAAAATTGAGTTTTCTCTTCCTTTCTGGATTATCAAAATGAACAGCAATGAAATTCTCTCCAGAAAATGTTTATTAAGCACTTACCAGGTTTAAGGGACTGTAGTAGGTATAGT
This sequence comes from Leucopleurus acutus, assembly GCF_964270905.1. Taxonomy (NCBI): domain Eukaryota; kingdom Metazoa; phylum Chordata; class Mammalia; order Artiodactyla; family Delphinidae; genus Leucopleurus; species Leucopleurus acutus. The sequence goes on along the minus strand of NC_139159.1, from coordinate 52,117,563 downwards.
AGCATATATATGGAAAGATACCTTTTTGAAAGTAGTATAAAACTCATTAAAGAGAGTTCACAAATAACGAGAATGCAAGACAAGGTCCAAGAACCGTAAGAAAGGTACAAAGGCTCAGTAATAAGATAAGAGTTTGAATCTTCTGTGCTCCTTTTTTGTAGGTCACATAGAACACAGACGCATGAACCAGTTATCTTCGGAGATCAGGGTTAGAGATCTCTCACTTTTCAGATACAGATAGGGCTAGTTCTTAGCCTGCACACACGAGTGGGCTCTATGGCCTTGCAGTATATTGAAAGAATATCAGAAACTTGAAAACTTTCTCAGCAACTGAGTCAATGTTACTTAATACAATATCAGTGTACCATCTAACCTTCTTGAGTGCTACCAGGGATGTCTGACCCTTTTAGAGTAACATATACTGACTTTACCAACACTTTATTTTTCATGGGGACTAGAATCCACACTAGAATCTACCACATAGATGAGTGACGTTTTGCTTGCATTTCCACAGACCGAATGAAGGTTTAACTCTAGGCACGAATGCAGGGGAGTTTACAAAGGAAAATGCGTGGGGAGTTTACAAAGGAAAGAGAGTAGAAAAAAAAGAGTACAGCATGTGACCTATAATTTTTAAACAACATCCATGCCTTCCAAGCACTTTTCTTGTGTCTTGTGAGTCTTGAAACATAGGGATGTGAGCATCAGAGAGGATGCGGGAGACCATCTGACCCAAATTAGACAAAATTTACTGACCAGGAAATTGATGCACCGATAGGGTCAGTAACTTATCTATGGTCTTATAGTTAACAGCATTTATTTCTACATAAGGCATCTCCCCCAAGCCTTCTCACGCTCCAGCAATAAATGCCTCCCAGTCATTCCAGGGGTTACAGACTGCTTTAGGCGGATCTCCTTTCCCTAACAAGCAAAACAGTAGGCATATGAGGGAGCATGGAGAGGCACCATAGAGACCACCAAAATCAGCAGTTTGTACAAGGTTAGGAATTAAATTTGAGTCTCCTGTCAGTTAGCATTCTTTCCAAAACATCCTTTCTTGCTTCCCCTCTCTACCCCACCAGTTGAAGAGAGAACCACGCACACCTGAAACAGTTGAATATTAGTCGTGGAGTAATGCATAAACAAGCAAGCATGAGACTGTGCTGTTAAAAATCACACATCCAAGGGCCCAGGGAACAGAGAGTAAAATTCTGGCCAGAACTACTTGGAGAAGTTAAGTTTCATATTCAGGTATTAATTGTATCATCCTATGTTCGCACAGAGAAGTAAATCTTCCTGACTTTTGCTATTACATTTTAATTGGCTGGAAATACACTGTGCCATGCACAATTCCATCAATAATTAACACTTACAAGGCATATTTTTGAAGATACAATGAAATATATGAAAAAGAAAAAAATACTTTCTCTTAAGGACTGTATCATCTAGTTAAGGAGACAGGGCACATGCATAAGAGAGGTAACCACTGATAAAACAATCAGGATTGTCCATGAATAATTCCAAATGAGATCACATAAGATATGGAAATTCAGAGACCAAAAGCATAAAATGACATTGACCATGGAGAACCTTATAATTATTTTTGGAGTTCTACCTTCATATTGAAGACAGGGAGAAGCATTAGAGGTATTACAGTGGGGAACTGATGAGATCATGTGACACAAATACAGTAATGGACATATATTTATTGAGCTTCTATGAACATACCTTGTCAGACCTCTGGTCTTTGAGTTTTCCCTCACTCGATCCATAACAACACTCTGACTCATGTCTCAGACATTCTTCACCCCAATTTTTGTGAGACTAGAATTAAGTCTACTCTAAAATATTTTATTAGGCAAATTACATATTTGGAAGGAAAAGTATTCAGAAATACAGTGAGAAACAAGTATGTCTGGAAGAATACACTGCAAAGTAATCACAACACGTAGAAGTTAAAAGAATTTACTTAGATCTATGAATGTCTGTCTTTATTGAATGGAAGGGATATAAAGCATTCTTTATTAACTGATTAAAATACTACTTTTGAGTCCCTGAGCACTACGAATACAAAACAAAGATGGTTCCTTCTCTCATAAAACTTACAGATTAGGACAGAGACCAATCACTGGACTGTAACCCCATGTGACGAATGCTTTCATGGGAACAGTCCATGATGTGACACGAGCATACAGGCATGACACTTAATGAAAACTTGGTGTCCTGGAAGCTTTCTGGAGGAAGAAGCCAACAAAATACCTGAAATTTTGGAAGCATAATCTCAGATGAATCTGAACTCCGTAGGTTTAATGTTCTCAGGCTCCATAATTGAAAACCATTTTTCAGATTAAAAATGAGAACCATCTCCCCAAAGGAAAAGATTACAGTCATTAAGTTACTGCACAGGAAAAATGACAACTTGAAGGTGGTGAGACTAAAGACATTTCAATGATGCAAGAACAGGATCCAGACAAAGTTTTAAGATGCCAACAAGAAACAGTTCAAGAAATACTCCTACTATTTGATAGTTAACTGAATGGAGTCCTTTCCTTCATTTCGTATGGGACAAATTTACCCATGATCATTTTCATCCAGTAACTACTAGGAAAAGAAAACGGCAGGATGACGACAAATCTCAGCAGATGTTTGACGCACACAGAAATTTAGTAAATTACTCAAACTGAACTAGTAATTCCATATAATAAAATACCTTCATTAAATGTCACTGAACTGCCAAATCAGAACTGTAGAGCTTAGATTTCAACTTGTGCCAACATCTGGAGCAATACTCAGTATTGATAATCCTGATTCATGGAACAATTTGCTTTAATTTGTTTGATTATGCAGCACATACAATTAGAAAACTACTGAAAATAAATATTGCAGAGTGCTCAGTTAAAGGAGCACTGTAAAAATAGTTGATTGTACACAATTAACAGCTCTAAAGAAATTACATTTTGCAACTATTTTAAACCATTTATGAAACTGCGTAAATGTGCAATATATATCCCATTAATAAAAATAAATCCTGAGAGAGAAGAATAAAGTCGTTGCCTGATTAAATTGTGTTTTCTTAAAGAAAGAAAGCAAAAAAGGGAAAGATGCCCAAAAGCATAAGAACGTCATATGAAATGACATACTTGGGTGTAGAAAACAAAACGGGTCAGAATTGAATTTATATTCATCTCAGCGTCTGCTATGTGCCAAATACTGAAATCAGAAAGATGAATAAAGCAGAGAGCATGTCACAAAGCTCAGATTCTATAGTAAACCTAAACATGGCTACCATTTCTTGAGCACCACTCAGCACTAGCTAAGTGCTTCTCGAACATCACATTAACGACTCTGCCATGCATTATTATCCCTATATTTCAGAAGAGTAAACCAATAGGCAGATATGTGAGAAGATGCTAAGCACATTGCTAGTAAGTGGCAGAGCCCAGAATTGATTCCAAGTCAGTCCAACTCCAAAGACCGTACTCCAAACCCATTAGAATATTATAGTCGAAGTCTACTGGATGTCAAACAATAAAGACAGCAGGATGTGATCAGATAGCTGCTTTTTCCTCATCATATATAAACCTTGTTTCTTCATTATTTTTTTTAGGTGTACTATTCTACTTGGAACTTGGTAAAATCAAACTACATACAGATGCTTAATCAATAAGCATTGCTCACTGTGCAGTTAGAAAATTAGATTTTGGTCTCATTCTTTTAAACATAACCTATTGCAATATCATTACATTTACTAATTAATTGCTTTCAGAACTATTTAATAACTAAAATATGTCACGTTTTTCAACTTCCAGACCCTTCATCATCTAAGTTTATTTCAGGAAACTAGCTTTCATTTTTATGGTAATGTTTTCACCTAATTCATTTTTAATCTTTTTACTAATGAAAAATGAAATGATTAAAAAATAACTTAATCGAATATGAAATCTCCAAATTACTTTTAAGAAACAGCATTTTCCCCTTACAATAGAGACTTGCTTCTTTCCTATCAATATATTTATTCTCATGGAAAATTCATAAATAGAACTTTATTTTGATATTAACCCAACTCCAGCCTCTTCTTGATTTGAATGGAAATGACTTCATTGACCATCTTCTTTTTAAACGTCTATCCATTTTTGATTCTTATACGTTTGAAATCAGCACTCTAGAGTAGCTTATGAAAAAATGGCATGAATAATTAATACCTAAGATAATAATGACAAGTTTGTTCAGATATTGCTTCAAAAGCTTTGTTGGTAGGAAGAGGAAAGGAAGAGAGAAAGGACGCTAGGTAGAGAATTACAGAAACACCTATGAATGCATTTGACATGCATTCATTTATTGGCTAAATTCTTTACTCACATACTTCACATACATAAATAGAAATTTCAGTGTATTTTTAGCAAAGCACAAACACATCTAATGGGATAACCACTATACATATCCAGAGACCAATTCATAAAATGATGAAACGGAATAAATGTCAAGTGGTAACAAAATCTATAATATTTCTAAAATTATGGCTATGGAGTTAATGGTTTTCCATTGCAAGATTAAACTCTTTTGTTGCTCTTTTAAAAGATATCACACATATTTTGTGGGCCCTTCCCTTTTTCTTAGTCTAGTTTTCAGAGTCAATGAAAGCCCTATAGGAGGAAATTGAAGGTGTTATTGAGCACTATAATACACAGCACAGATGACTTGGGGAAATGCACTAAAATATAGTCTTTGGAACACATGAAACAGAATCTTTTAATTCCATATTAGGTATTGTTGGCAAGGTGGTAAAAGCAGTGGCTCTACTTGCAAGGCAAAAATAATTTCAAAAACACAAATAAATATCTTTTCACCGAAAGTTAGATATTCCTGTAGAAATTAAAGATTTGCCACATCCCGAGGCAGTCACTTTTCCAGCACAAAACAGCAGCAGTGTTTGAAAGCAGTCATGCAAGCAAACAGCCTTTCTCAATCCTGCTCTTTTAATCCATGTAGTTCCTATCAATATTAACCTCTTATAGAAATTCCTGTACAATATAACTATTGAACTTTCTTGACTAGGAGTGTTACTGTAGCTGTTAGCCATCCCTATAATGTATTTTGCAATCAGCTAAATCATCAAAGTATTTTTTAACAATGAACAGTTCAGAAGTGACAGATCTACTTTCTTGTTCACAACTGCTTATCAGAGAATAGATATCACATATGTTTTCCAGGTGCTTCCTATAGTTAGGATACCTTCACAGAAGCCGCTCGTGAAAGATAAGGTCATAAAAGAGATGAAAAATGTGTGAGCTTCATACACTTATGGTTTTATCATCAGACAAGATAGCTTTGGTTAAAGGACTGTAACAGTCAAAAACAGAAAACTGCAGTTCGTATTGAAGGGTGAGGACATTTAAGTTTAAGATTCAGTTTGTGTTTGCTCTGCCTAATAGCCTCACAATATTGTTTGGCTTAAAACAATTGTTTGGTTATAGCTTATCCAAACAAAGGTGCCAGGTTAAATTAACTCTGCATTGCCAAATTACAGACCCAGTTTATCTCCAGAGACAAAAAATAAAAAACATGCAATTGTTACCCTTTTTTTGCTAATACCTAAAAAAAATCTAAATATTTCAACCATTTGAAAAGAATACGTTCATTATTCTGTGGATTCCCATAATCATGTCTAACTAAAGTTTCCCTCGACTTACTATAAATGTATAAGAAAATATAGGATTTTGCCGTGTTCTGGATAGTTAATAGTCAGTACACAAACATTTCTTTAAATGAATGTGATTTCCTTGTAACTTATATAATAGCCTTTTTCATACCTCAGAGTATGAATTGAACAGATAAAAAAATAGAATCCACATTTGTTTGATTATAAACTTTCAGACCCCAGATCAGGAAACAATCCTGAAATATCTGATGACAGTGGTCCTAGGCTAAGTCTCTCATTTTGAAAAGGAAACTCAGTCTCTACAGTCAATGCATAACTACTGTAATCTGTGGCATTTTATTATAGTTCATAAAGGAAAATTATTGAAAATACTAACGTTTATGGTAACTGTATCAGATAAAAGTCACATTGAAAGTATTGACAACTTAGGAAGAACAGTGATTTATAAATTCTTTCTACAGTCCTGAACCTTTATTCCTGATGTCAGTATCAGCCTCTACGTGAAAAGTATTTTTCTCAAAGTTTAAGTTCGTTTGAGATTCGGATCATAAGGGAAATTTCCACATGAGATAAAATAAGGCAAATTCTCAGCAGTGTATCTATCATTCAAGAACTTTCACTCCTCGTTATTTCTCAAAATGAGCACTTGAAGGAGTCAGATATATAAGAAAAATGTTTCTAAAATACATATTTCAAAGTTTGTATTTAAATAATTTTTATTTTCTCTTCCCCAGCTACCCCTTCCCAAACCAAAACAAACAAACAAGAGAACCTCAATGCAACTAAAAAGAAAATTCACTGCAACTACTATATTCCACTCAGAGGAGGATTCTACAAAATTAAGGCACATCTTGTTCCAAAGAGGAGACAAAGTAATGCCTGATGGTCTGTAAATGATAATACTCTGAACTGTAATTGACCTATTCACAGATCTGTTGTTCTGCTGTCAGGAAACCACTAGCTTTCAGTTTTCTGGACTCAGTCTTCAAGCTTCAAACCCAGCATTCCCTTTAGGAAATCATCACCACCACCACCATCATCATTATCACCATCATCATCATCAACAATAACAAAAAGTAAAGTCAAACCTTTCAATCTCTGAAATTGTCTCCCCAACAAGCCAACCTCGTCTACACAGAAAGATCAAACCAATTTGAGAAAGTTATGATCTTTGGATATTGCTTTTCATATAACCTAATTGTTTATTCTTTCCTGTTTAACAATTCATTCCAGGGACCTTCTCCTTTCTCATAATCCATTTAAGAATATAAGTCATAAGCAATCACTCATTACCATAGCGCTCCATCACCACAATATAATTTACTCATTATAAATAGACTTTATTCAAGCCACACATCCAAAAAGCCAAGGCCAATGGAGAATGCATATTGCGGGACAGCAGCTAACAAAGACTTTGGTCTATATCTGAATGCCCTTTTTCCAACACTAGTTCAAATACCCTAATGATGATAAATGACTCTCAGAGCTCACAAATAGGGGATAACATTTATTTCTTCTGATAAACGCTGTTTTTTCTACTGCTTGACCATTGGAATTACATATATCTTACTCTTTCATTTTCTCTCTCTACTGTGGTTTATGGGAAGCTCAGATTTGCCTGTAACGTTTCAGCTTTCAAAGTATTTATCTTCCTCTCTTATGCTTCCTCTCATTATTTCCTGTCCTTCACCCTATGATCATCGTCCTTCCTGATCTCTCTGGCTCATACATCTCTCTCCTGGGTCAACTCCTACCACAGTCCCACCACAATCTGTCTGCACGCTCACTAGTCTCTTGCTAACCACTTGCTGTTCCCTCTGTCTGGAACCCTACTACTTCTTTCTACCTAATTAATTCAGCATTAGATACCAACTCAAGTGTCACATTCTTAAGAACGCTTTGACCTTCCTCACTCTTTCAAACCGCCCTGTACCACTTGTGTGATTATTTTATTAATGTCTGCCTCCTCACTATAAGGTAAATTCCAAAATAGCCAGGACCTTCACTGTATTTACTCACATGGTAATCACATCATGTCCCATAATGTCTGATATAGTAGGTGTTCAATAAATATTTATTGGATTGCAAAAACATGCATGTGGCATGGACTGACTGCCACAATGCTTTCAGTCATTCATTACCCCAATAATCAAGCAAAGATGAATAAAAACAATGCCCTTTGCAAAACTGAAAACCCTCCATAGTAACAGAACTTAGAGGTGAGCATGTGGCCACCTAATAATAAAGACCCCATTTCCCAGCCTCCCTTTTCTTGAGGTGGACCACTCCTTAAGACTAAGTTCTGGGCAATGGATTGTAAATGGGAGAGTCCTGGGGCCGCTTCCAGGAACCTATTCTTACAGCTGAATCTAATCCTAATGAAGTTTTCCATATCTGTGGGGGGAAGAAAAGAAGTATTGTAGGTTACGTCAGCCCTGTCCAAACTTGGACCCATACCCCACTTCCACCACCAGGGATAGTCCCAGAATGTTATCAAGAGACCCATCCAAACTCTTCTTACCACAAGGTCTTCCCATAGCACCTCCTCCCTCAGGGCCAGCAAGAGATCCCTGGCTGCTGGTAACACAGGAAAAACAGAGATAGCATCCACGGCATCACCTAGATTTTCAGACGTGTGGGAGAATGTTTTCCCCTCTGCTTTAATTTTTAACACAGTGCTTTCATGGGTATTTATACTCTCTTTAGGCTCAGGGCAACTTATCCTAGAATGATAACAGATTTGAAATTCAGATATCTACTATAAATGCCAAAACATTTTAGGAATCTTATTCAAGGTTTTCCAAAAATTAGGAAGTTGAAACCAAACAACATTCTTGATCATTGCTGTCTCCTATGAGATCATCCATATTTAATGAAGGTACAAACAGAGGTCGATTCAGGCCTTGTGGGGCCCGAGGTTTATTCAATTTGAGAGGCGTCTTCTTAAAAGAAGAGTGTAAAGTTATAATTACAAAATTAGGTGCAGGGCCTTGGAAGGAGTCTGTGCAAATGAGGAGTTCTGAAGCTACACTACACTACACTACATCAAACTAACTAAATAATTGATAAATTTAAAAGGTGAATGAGTAGATTTAATATTTTTGGCAATGGTTAAGTGTGAGGATAAGGTACACATTTTACATAAACTTTCAAAATTCATTCCATTTACTAATTATTTGATTTTTTTAGTGCCACTTTAAAAGTTCCCCAAGATAAACTGCCAGTATTATGGAGAAAACATCCTTCTTTTCTAAATTGGGTTTTCCTTAGGATATTAGCTATTTTCCCCGTTCTTTCTTATTATCAGTGTCACTCTACATTATTGTAGAATTGCTTCTTGCTGAGTTACTGTATTGTGGTATTCCCTTTTAGTAGTCAGTTACGGGGACAGGATGTAGGAGCACAGGACACAGGCTTAAATGAGGCAGACACGTGCTGGTGAGTAGTTTCCATACTGGAATGATGCACATTACCATAAGGAAGCTTGAGAATGAATACACTGCTTCTTTAATCAGCCCAAACTTAACATTTCCTCCACTCCATATATATATATATATATATATATATATATGTATGTATAAACACACACATATATATACACATATACATATATATACATATTCCCTTGCCTCACTTGTACATATGTTTTCCTTCCTTTACTAGATGACTGTATCTTTAAGAAATAAGAACATTCTTTATATATCCCCCTATCTGCCTCTGTACATGTGTGGTCATTTATAGGCACTCATACATTCCGATTCTTATACAACTAGAAACAGGTAACATAGGTTTTCAGTGTCAGTTAACTAGTCTGGACCATCATTTGCATTGAAAAAAGGAAAAGATTATCTAAGACCCAAAGTACAGTGTCTTGTGCTAATTCTACAGCAAGAACAGAAGCGACATCAAATTCCATTTTTAAATAGGTAGGGGGGAACAAACTGTTTTATACATCTGTCCTATAGATTTCCACCTCGATGAATCTCTATCTTCAAAAATAATCCTTAAAAAGACCTTCCATTCTCACTGTCAGAAAAATATAATCACAGCTTACTGTCTGTGCAATTCCACTTTCCATCTCTGCTATGTGGGTAAGACTTGGTAAAGATACAGCTACTGTCAAGTTTCAGAACAGTTCCTTGTCTAATCTTTTCGACTTCTCCAGATCTTTGATACAGAACCTGTTAGAATGTATTGCTTACTTTTCCAGTTCCTATGTTTATCTCACGTCCACCCTTACCATCTGCTGCACTGCATTTCCTTCAGAAAAGTGAAAAGTTTTCACAGTGCCCAGAGCTTTCGCTGCAAACAATGCTCTCTTCTCCTCTTCCTTCCTTCCTCTCTCCGCTTTTTATTTGGCCTTATTTTGTGTTAAGGTCAAGCTGTTTTAAAGAGTTCACTTTGCAAACATTTCTACGGGGCTGAAATTCCTATCCAAACAGTTTTGATGGATTTGTAAACTTCTTGACATTTGTTACTGGCTTCTGCCCAAATACACACATTTTGGGCTGTCCCCAGTCTTTTGAATTACCTGAAAACAACTTCACAAGAAAACAAGCAATGAGAAATTGTGGCTTATTTCATGCCACCAAATCAGGGTAACATAATCTTCCAGTTAGTATCATGAGTCTAAAGAGCTTTCAATATAGCCCTCTCATTATATCAAAATGCCAACTCTACTTACTGCACACTGGTTTATATGGACAGAGTCTTTAAAGGAGGACCAAAAGAAATCTTTTAAGCACACCCCTAATTTATTTACTTTATCCTTTAAAATGTCTTGTTTTTATGTATGCCCTTATCTTGACTGACACGTCATGTGTAATAAGTGTTAAAAATACCTTGAAAAAGTGAGTTTTATACTTCATACAGCCAGGCTTCTTCCAATGTGTCCATCTCCTTCTATAAGGATTACATAATGATGGACATCGGAAAATGAAATTAGCTCTCGTTCTTCGTAAGTACAGTAACCTAGGTTTGAATTTGGTATTAACCTTTAGTAATTTTGTGACTTTGGCCAAGTTACTGAACCTTTGGAAGTCGCAAGTGGAAACAACATCCACCCTGCAGGACAGTAAGTTGATTAGAGATGATACATGTACAGCAAGATGTCTGGCTTTGGGGAGCAGTCATCAAATGGAAGTTGTTATTACCATTATTATAATTGTTATAATTGGTATGTAGTCTCAGTGCCAATCTCTGGAATCTCATTGAACTACTAAAAGAAGCTGAAACAGCAATCTGCATTCGTTATCACTATTTGCTTCATTGGTGTAACACATTCAGTTATTTTTACTTGACCTTTTAAGAACAACAAAAAACTGATTGACTACATTACTATAATTAAATTCATCTTATGGCAGTTTTCCACATTTCCCTTTACACATTCTATGTTTAGCACTACCAGAGGTGAAGATTGTCCCATCAGGTAATGGAAGGGCAAATGCTTTAATACTGCCTGTTGCTTCTCAAATGATAATCAAAACATTGTGAGAAATTTTACATACTAACAAGAAACTATGAATTTTATATTAGAAGATTAAAAGCTTTGAAAATCTTATTTGATTTAAACCTAAAAAATGCTAGTGCAGAACCAAGAAAATATTTTTAAATCATTTATGATGTTTAAAAATAAGAAGCAGAAAAGGCAGGGCTACTTCCAAGAGATCAGTTTCTCTAAAATAACATTTTATCTCAAATTATTATGGGACCAAAAGTAGGATTCAAAGTTGTCAACCACATTAATTCCGTATTATTAAAATAAATTAGCTTCTCAGGCTTCCCTAACGCTATTCACACTTGTAATTTTCTTTAAATAGAAAAATAAATTAAGAGTTAGTAGATGTAAATGATTGGCAAACAAGTGTAGATCTGCATGAATTGTTTTATATATTTTTTTAATTTGAGCAACATAAAATTGAAAACTGTATTTTTAATTTAGAATAACTATTTATATAATTATATAAACTATTTTTATAATTTATATAATTACTACTTGACCAAAACTACTTCCTTCAAGAAACACGGGCTCTTCATTCTACCCAAAATACCACTGAGAAAATGTAGCAATAAAAGGGCTTAAAAATATATAGTTTCCCTTTATGGTATTCAGCTAAAATCAATGATTAATTAAATAACTAGATTAAAAGTGAAAAAGTCAATCAATAATTCAGAATAATTCAGAATAATTCAAAAAGTCAATCAATAATTCAGATAATATTTTGTCTCCTAGTATACAGATGCTTAGCTTTACATATGTAAAATAACAGGAGATTAAATAAATTCTTACTTTTCTCCTGAATTTCAACATTGTAGGAAAAACAACAAACTTACACTGAATTTTATAGGTCAAACAATGTTCTCTCACTTGCAGAAACCATAACCACAAAACAGAAAAGACAACTCCTCTAAATGGTAAAATATGGTTTTATATTAATTTTCAATTTTTATTATAAACAATAATAATGCTGATAAAATAAAGATATAACTAAAACAGGCAAATAGCTCAACATTTTACATAGTCAGCTAGAAGCAGAATGAAATACACTGTATTACAATATGAAACTGTTTCATAAATTATAATTATGTAATTATATATTTTATCAAGTTTTACTGTATCTAAAGAATGCCTTTAGCTGATTGCACAATGCAGATTAGTTAATGGTCAGCTCACAGAGAAAACAATGAATTTAGTTCATCATATGCAAAAAAGTAGTATATATTATCAAACATGATTCATATAAACGATACCATCATGACTCATTTCAACACTGCATAAAATCACTCATGTTAATTTTGTTGAAATTTTTATAATGATATATCTGGGATCAAAGATAAGGTAAACAGATAAAGCTTGATCTGACTCTTACAAATAAAATACTAAGTCATGGACAAAATTTGAACACCCTCTGGTTCAAAAGAAAAAAAAAAAAAAGACGAGAAAATGCTGACTCCCTGTAAGCACAAATTGCCTTCATTTTTTCAACAATTGTGGCTTAAGGAAAAAAATCAAACTGACCCAAACATAACTATGTTTTGGGGATTTTAAGATGGCCAGAAGAGTGATACCACAATGTCATAATATTTTCTTCCTTTTTCCAATCTTATTAGATAAAAATAAAAGTAGGACACCGTTATAGCCTCTATTTCTATGTTCTAAAAAGAATTACTTCCATTTTGCATTGTTCGATGAGTTAGGCAAGAAAAATTTAATTATTTTTAAATAAATTAAAAAAAAAAAGACATACTGGATCCAGGAAAACAGAGGGTTTGCCAAGGCACAATAATGTCATGTGGAGGGAGGGGGAGGTGGCAGAGAAGGGAAGGGAGGTCTGTGCCAAGCAAAGCTGGGGGCTGTTCAATCAGCTCTATCAGGGCTCCCATCAGTGTCTCCACTCCAGCCAAATCCAGAGAAAACAAGGAGTCAAAGGTTCAGGTCAATAAGCTTATAGGCGATTTGCACAAACAGCTCCTCCAGCAAGGTAAAAAACAAAGTCATATTGGCTTTTCTTTTTTATTCCTTCTCTTTGAACTCCCCGGTCTAAACAAACACACCCTGGAAATGTCAATGTTATATGCAAGAATTTAAAAAGCTCAGCTTCTTAATCCCGTTAAGAAAAAGGAACAAAGTTGCGGGTACAGATCTCCTTCCTTATTGAACTCAAAGTGAGTACGGCAGAGCTGCCTTTTGCAGATTCTGATTCCAGTTGCCCAAGCATCAGAGGAAGCAAAAATGTGTCATTAAAGGCATAAATGAGGAGGAAAGAAACCAGAGTGACTGAAAAGCATTTATGAAATATTTGTAAATAGACTTTCTGAACTAAAAAAATAATAAAATGAAAAGAAGAAAATAGGAAACAAAATAGCATGAACGTTTGACACTGGATCAAGTGAAAAATAAGCAGTTACTACTCCCACAACCAAATCTTCATGAAGCTGTGCTTTTTCTTCTTCTTCTTCTAGTATCAAGAATGTAGATAACATCTTTGTTGCTTTACTTAACATGGAATGGTGACAAATGCCAGTGATCCAGGCTTTAATTTATTATAGTCCAATGAGAAATATGGCTTTTCCTCAGTTATTTCCTAATTTTTAATCAAAGCTACAGAATGACACAAATGATAGAAAGAAAGGAAGGAAGTAGGGGAGAGGAACATTCCAATGAGTCTGGCAACTTATTGGCAGGAGTAGTTAAGCACAATGTTGAAATGATTCTGATTCTCATGCCTCCAGTTCTATCTTTCTGATTCAAGGATGTGAAAATTTATAGAGAACATCTACCCAGGTCTGGTGTTGTGGAAGGGAGCAAAGTGACTCGTATCAGCCTCAAACACCCCCAAACTGTTCTTCCGTAAACTACATTAATGAGCTACAGATGGAGTCTCATCAAGCCTTTGGCTAAGGGATGATTCTGATTGGAGTTACCTGTATCTCCTGACAGCTTCTCCAGTTCGCTTGCTTCCACTTCCTGCTTTAAGTTTTACTTCCTGCAGACTTTCCTTCTCTAGGTATATACAAACTGTGTCATGACCATGCCTTTTCTCCCAGTTATACCTCAACTCTCCTCCGTGACTCACCCAGGCATTCCACAGTGGTAAGAATCCAACAGATTCCTAGAGCTGGAAGTTCCACAGGTATGGCCACACCTCTCTTACTTCCCCCAGCTCTCTGCTGTCCTCTTCTGGCTTCCTGCAACATTAGCCTTATAGGTACAGCCAACTTGACTCTGGAGTACCGGAAGCTCACTCCCTTCCCTCAGGTCTCCACTCAAAGTTCACCTACCCTATCATCACTCCTTATAAATTACTGATAGCATGCAGTGCACACGCACACAATGGCGTTCTATCACCCTGACTGTGTTGTTTTTCTTCATAATGTTCAACATCACCCGTCATATTATACAATGCGAGTTTGATTGTTTAGTATCTCTCTCATCTCAAGAGTAGTGGTGGACGTTTGTCTACTGCTGTATCCCCAGCACCAGGAAGAGGGTCTGACACATAGCAGATGCCTAATATATGAGTTGAGCTGTATTGAATTCAGTCTACTGAACAGAACTGGAAGCTTCTGCCAACCCAATTAAATATCTGTTTATGTTTGCTTTTGGTTTGGTATTAATTACTTCTGGGCCTAGAGCTAAATCCAAGTCTGAGTAACTCAGGCTCTTTTCTAATTTCTTTAAGATGCTTTGCATTTTTCTACTTTAAAGCTGTTTTAAAAGAGAAATATGACTTTTACTTTCTGCATATTACCAGGGTCAAATCTTTTTGAATGTGGTGAGAACGCCCATTGTTACACTATATGTTTCCTTATTTTATGGCTTTCCATTATGCCCCTCTTTCAACCCTAATCTTTCCAGATTGAAGAGCTCTAACATTAATTCATCTCTCTAGGTAAAGCACTGCACCCAGTGACTTCTCTGACAATTCTCCATATCTAGATAGTAGGACTAGAAGTAAGGTTTGTTTTTCTTCCAAAATCAACTTTGATGACATCATTTCCCTTTCAGACTTTGTTTACAGATGATGTCATCAGAAACCAGGTTGTAAGGATCCTTGGTAACTTTTCCAGAAAATCATTATTGATTAACTCAAAGTTCACTGACATGTAGTTTCTTTGGAGGTTTTTGTTTGTTTGTTTGTTTGCCTGTTGATAGCATTACATTGTAATAGCCTAGTGATACTGGCCTGACAATTTTCTTCCTGTTCACATATCCTGTGACATCCTCCTGGAATGTATCCCAAGACATGTTAATTTACTTTAGTCATTAACAAACTTAAATATTGCAGGGAAGAAACAGTCTTCCAAATAATTAATAATAGTAAACCCGTTTTAGAGCTGCTCCAATATCAGCCCCACTATAAAACTTACTGTCTTTGAGTTTATCCAAGAATTGCTAATGTATAACAGTTCCCACCTGCCAGTAGTGACATAACTAAAAGCTCCCCAGGTTGCTTTCCAGACCACCTATATTTCAATTTACATTAGTTCGCTTAGCTCTAAACCATTATTGATGTACTTCCATGTTTACTCTATAAACCAGAATAAAGGCAGACAAAAGTCACTGAAGCAAATAATCCAGTACCACAGGAAATGTGTAGCACTCATGGACCCAGCCTTGATGTCTTCGTCATCTGCAAATTCAAGGAAATAATTCTTGCTTGTTTCCTTCCTCTCTGAGATACGGTAAGGCAAGATGCCAAATGATCTAAACTCACTGCACCAAAGGGGATGATGCAAATTGAAAGTATTGCTTTACACTTTGCTAAAATTCTTAAAATCTAAAAGTATCAAAGGAACTTTGAAATATCATCTTTTTATAAATATAATTCATTTCATTCATTTCAAAGGTGAAAAATAAAAAACATGAAATATGCAACTAACCCAAAGTAAAAAGTGAAAGAGGAATCTGCAACAGAATTGTCAGATTCATATTTTAGGCCTGAGACTATAACAAGGTTTTATTAAACTGATCTTTTCCATTTTTAATTGTGATTATTTATGCTTTAGATTTGTATGATTAAGAATTCTACACATTTAAAGATGACAAAATTCTGACCAACATTTTTTGACATTTCCGTGGAATATTACATTACGAGAGTGATTTGGGTTGCATTTAATCACACTTTATAATATAACTAGCAACTTTACTAATATTAATAGACACTTCGAGACGTGTAAAAAAAAAGCCTTCTCATCTGACAAGAGAATAGATAATATCCATGTGGAACTGAGAAAAATACCACAATAATAAGAGTCATTCTAAACACTGAAAACATCCTGTATAATGTAGAAGGCTCAATTTCAAAAGGAAGAAGTAACTTTTACCTATGATAAGCTATGTCTCTACAGAGTAGAGATTTTTCTTTTCTTCTTTTCTAAAAAGGAAAGTTACAATAGCATAGATTGCTTTTATACAAAATACAGTTGCTAAAGTATAAATGAAGATATATTGTAACTATATGTGTATCTCAGTACTCTTCTCTGACAATGTGTCAAGATACCTTGTTTGGAAAACAAGATACTCTAACCATGTTTTTGCGATCTGAGTTTTTAAATTCCTATCCTTTGTTTGATAAGAAAAAAGCATTTGATGTTCAAAAATGTTACCCCTGGAACCCAGTAAAACAACTGTGTCATTGCTAGATTTTGATCATGGCTAGATCTTTAGACAAAGAAACTTCACAAGTAATCCAATTCATTTTCTTATATATACTTACAATTTTTAAGTTGTCATAAATGATTCAGAATATGTGCAAAAAGTATGTTTCATCAGTGATCCCAACTTAAAAATATTTTTCTTCAGAAGAACAATTTTTACATGCTTTTTCAATCATGACACTGGCATCATTAACCATTTAAATACTTATACGCTTTTAATGCCTAATCTATCTTTTTCCCTGCAACTGGCAAGAAAACATAATTATGTGTCATTGAGACTAATATGTAAATTTCTGCAGAAAGATTAGATTCTAATTTTCCAGAGAGGACATTTTCTCTTCCTATTATAGTTAATCAACTTAAATGAAAAATGAGGAATCCCTGGAATCCCTGTATGACCTCAAGGGGCTGCAATTCATATCAAAGAGTTGTCTCTCTTTCACACCAGTTCCTACTACTTTAGTGGGAATTCCCTGGTCTCACATTCTATGAGAGTAAAATAATGAAATTCTTTTCCTATTAAATAAGGCAACAGTGTTTGAAATAGTAATAGTAGTATTTATCCTAAAAAATATTATGTGAAAATTAGAATTCTTATTTCCACCTATCATTACTTTCTAGTTTCAAACTAAACATTAGAGAATTATTTGTACAATATATTAACTAATTATATCTTATTTAATATATTATCTATATCCTATATTAAATATTATTTTGATATATTTTTCAACTTTCCAATTATTTATCAAAGTTAAAAATATCCACTAAACAATGTTCCTAACAATTGTAGTTCAGTTCTTTTTTGTTGTTGTTCCTCAAGGCCTGTCATTATTTTTCATGAGTTAAGACTCTGTTTAATATAGATGGAGGTTATTATTCTGGGACCATAATTATGTAATCCTGTAATAAGCATCTGCCGTAAGTCTATTTTCTTCCAAGAAACCACTAACTTAAAACTTGGAGTTCTATTTTCTTAAATACAGGTCATCACCAATGATGATCGCAAAACATAAAATACACCTAATAATAACTATTAGTACTGCCTCCCTGGATTAATAAGTTGACAAAAATGTCTGAATCCACACACTCACTCTTTTAAGGACAAGGGCAAGAAGAATAAATGATACTTACTAGCTACTGGTTCCTTCTTTAATGTAATCCCACAACATAAGGTAGGTGCTATACAATGCACTAAAGGATATATTTCCTGATAAAGATGGAAAATGGGATGTCTTCAAACAGATTTAAAAACTCTTCCTCTCCAGCCAGCTCTAATATGTATTGCTGTGGGTGTGTAGCATCAAGAAATGGTTCTAACATCCAAAACAACAAGAGAAAACGTTAATTTGGCCTGAACTCTGAGTGACTACTAACTAAGAAGGCCTGTTTGGTCCATACCATTCTTGTTTGCAACCAAAAGTCTCTGATGTGGGGGACAAGGACCATGTTACAAAGCCATCTTGAGGTCTTCAGGAGTTAATGGTCAAAGTTTTTCTGAACTTCAATGTATCCCACTGCTGGTGCCGCCATTCCATTTCCACAGTCTTAGGGCTACTGACCACACGGATGGGAACTGGCTGGCTTCTTTTGTTTCTAACACACCAGAATCAAGAGAAAGTTATACTGAGGTTTTCTTTTTGGTTTTGGGGTTTTTTTTTTTGGCGGTACGCGGGCCTCTCACTATTGTGGCCTCTCCCGTTGCGGAGCACAGGCTCCAGACGCGCAGGCTCAGCGGCCATGGCTCACGGGCCCAGCCGCTCCGCGGCATGTGGGATCCTCCCAGACCGGGGCACGAACCCGTGTCCCCTGCATCGGCAGGCGGACTCCCAACCACTGCGCCACCAGGGAAGCCCTATACTGAGGTTTTAATACTATGTATCAAATGTATATTTGGTGACTGAGGCATGCATATTAGAAGTTTTGGGGGAAGCTATATCAGCATTCTTGATTTCAGACTGCCAATTCACATCACCAAATTCACACAAACAGGTAAAAAATCACTCCACATAACTTCTGTCTGCCTAAAAAATAAAGACGGTGCATTCAGAAACACAAACAGACATACAGACATCCAGTCATGCCCTCTGGGAAACAACCATGGTAAAAATCAATAGAAGTAGCTATTCTAAACCAAGGAAGTGACCCAGACACTTGTGAAATTATACATTGGCGTGGGAGGCACAGAAGACCCATCTCACTTGCCGAGGCAAACAATCAAATAAAGAGATTAAAAAGAATCATAAGAAACCTTAAACTCAGTTTTGAAAAAAGCAAGTTAAAAATGAGTATACATGCCCAATGAGGACATAGTTACTGGCAAGGCCACTTGGCTCCAAGTCAAGGTTGGAAATGGGCGGAGATATAGTGTCTCAGGTTCTTCTTCTGTTATAATGTTAGTATGTAAGAAGAATATCTAGAAGAGAGAAAGAGCGTGTATTTTCTTATTTGACAATACCTAAAAAAAAGCACCATTCTCAATGTTGAAAGTCAATGTCAAACAGTTGAGGCGCTCAGTTTTCAAAAGGAATGAGCTAGAAACTTGGGTGGGGACTCTGGCCCATTCCCTTCTTACCCTCAATGGCTAATTCAGTGTCTTGCAAAAAACTGACATTCAGTAAATATTTGTTGAAAGGATAAACAATAAACATCAAATGTATTATAGTTATTTGGCCAACCAACATGAAAATGTTCACATTTAACTGGCCAATCAATAGGAAACTATGTGTTTAAATATACAATATGATTTATGGATTATAAAATTTCTTTTATCCTTCAAAATAATATTGTATGTTTAAAAAAAACTTGTATGTATTTTCAGACAGTTGAATTATGTACTCGCACTCTCAACACTCTTCCTCCACTCTATCAGTGCATTGTTCAACCATACAAAATCATCTGAGTAAACAGATGCACATATCGCATTCAGCCATTAATGATTACCTTTGTTACAAAAGTATTCCACTTCTTCACAGCTCAGGTTTTCAGGCCCAAATTCTGTGGAAAAGCTTTCCTCCAATGGAAAGTCCCCTTTTGAGATGATGTCTGTTTCCTCTGATGGACATTCTTCTTCTTCCTCTTCAATGGCATCTTCTAGCGGCCCTTGAAAAAGAACAGGGACACTGTACCAAAAAACATCCAAAGAAGAGGGTGAAATAAAATCCTTAAATAGGGTCTTTTTGATTAAGGTGGTGAGGAAAATGCATTCTATAGATAGGCCATGTAGTACCAAGGGTACTCATACAAGATAATGTCACATCCATATCAACAAGTAATGTTGACCTATGATAAGAAGTGGAAGGAAACCAGGTCCTGAAGTTACTACACAGAAAGCAACCTCCATCTCCCATCCTTCCCCACCCCCAGCTCGAAGCCCAAAGCTTGTTCTTTTATTCTCTCCTAAAGAGCAAAACTGTGCACTTTATGTTCATTTGTTAGAATTAACTGCCTGGTAAAGAGTACAAGTCTCTTTTACACTGTTGTACAATTTTACCTGAGATTTTAATAAAGATTTAGAGTAACTGAATGCATTTTAATTGAACTGAGATTTTAATAAAGTCTATACTTTTAAAAATCCATCTTAAGAGTGGATTCCAAGAAAAGATTTCATTATATGTGTTTGAGGCTTGAAGAAAAATTACATATTTCTCTCCCTGATGAAAGCATAACCCTGTTCATGATTAATTGAATTTTTTCTGAAATGAAAAGTAGTTTTCTAATGAAAAAATGTAATTTGTATTTATGTGATACTTTTTTCTGTAATAAAAATACAACTTCCTTAGAGTGAAAGAGAGTGAGGTGCATTACATTAATGGACCTATTTCACTGAAAGGAAAGGGAGGGCTATAGTTGTTGAGATGGATCTGAAGTGGACAACGTGGGAATACCACACTGCCGATCGTGAATTTCCGACTGCCCAGAAGAATCAAAGTATCCGACTCATTTTACTAAGCGGAAGTCCACATTTCCTCCTAAAGAAGCACTGTAGCATTTCTTCCAAAGAACACAATTATGGTAATTTGTACTAATTGTCACTCATGTCAGCAGTCTCATCAGACAGGCTAAATACTTAAAAGGCTTAGGCAGTCTCTTTCTCTTACTTCTTGGAAATGTGCTAGGAAATTTTCAGGACCAAAGCAGACATTTTATAAATAATTTAAAATAGTGAATTTATTACAGTCTTCACATATGTGTGAGTAAACAGGAATAGGTACATACAGCACAGTGATATATGGGCTGTTTTCCCAAAAGCAAGTTCCCAAAGGGCTGAATTCACATGACACATTTTCATGGAGAGAATTAGTTGCTTTGGATAGAAATTAAGGGACATCCAAGAAAAAATTCTTACAGAGTTTCTTTGTGCTTTTTAAAATTTATTTTTTCTTCTTTTCTCCAAAATAACAAATGTTAAGGAAGAAAGAATGCCCTAATTCCAAACACTCTGGTAATGTGATGGGTTTGTTTTTCCACTCCAGGTGGAGCGTAAAAAAACCATAGATTCTGTTTTAACACAAACCACATTCAAAACCATGGATCTCATATTAGGTTTTCTCTCTCACTCATTATTTCAAGTAATTTATAATCTTTCACCTTTTAAAACAATTATGTCAAGTAGCAAGACATGCAAGGAACATACAAAATAGTAATAAGGTAAAAGATTACAATCTCTAAAACAGTTATCTGAATAATTCAATAATAATTGCGAGTCTAACGAGGAATAAAATAGAATATCTTCCATATTTTTATTTTGTTCAAGCAACAATTTTGATAAAAAGTTTGGTCAAAAGAAGACACCTAGACTGTCTCATTTGTGTCTCATGTAGGACTTTCAAAGCACTTTCTTATATGATCTTTAAAATAACCCAGTGAGGCAGGTAACTGAACAATTATTTAAAATATTCTGACTTAACGAGTTGGCTCCAACGGTATAATATTAAATTAAAACTTCATTAGAAATTAAATGGAAAATCTCATGTGAAAATTTGAAAGAAAATAAACCCACAAAGCATTGATATAGACTTAATAAAAGTCTAACCAAGCCATTCACATATACAAACATGTCAAAAAAGGCTTGTATATCACATATAACTTTTTATCAAAGGTTATAAGATCTTAATTGACAGTATAGTATTCTATATTCCAGGGGCTGTTTTGTTTTATGTTGGCTATCGATTTGAAATTCAAAGCATGTAGTTGAAAAGAAGCACTTATTTTCAAAAACAAACTACAAAATCCCAAATAAAAGGTAAAAAAATTATTGAGCTCATTGTTCAAAATACATGAGATCTCATTGTCAATATTTAGAACAGGCTAGAGAAAGGTGATGTAATAATTTCTCCCAAAGCACGTGTCAGTTTGATATAGTTTACTGTACTTTAAAATGTCTAACCATTTCTTTAGCCATGCTATCAAATCAGGCTCTGGCAAAAAATATTTCTCTTAAAATGTGTAGTATTTATGGTTTAAGATTAGATCTCACCTTACTCACTCTATTGCATGTTTCTTTAACTGGAAACCTTACAGATAATCGGTGGCTATAAACTAACATTTCAAAAGGTAAGAGACACTTGAAGCACAAGTACAATTAATAGCACCAATGAAGGAGGGAATGAAGGAACCTCCTGTGTATGGGTTAGTGGGCACAGAAGTCCACTTCAGAAAAATCACCGCACGTAATTTGACACAAATAATAATATCTACTCAGAAAAGTCTTACGACTGAGCTCTATGTGCCCTCATGGAGAAAATTACTTTTGATTGGGCCACTTGGCAGGCAAGTGTAAGGAAATCTGAATTTCAGCTCTTCAATTGCCTTTGATTTACAGATATTCAAACACACTCGCGAGAATGAACAGTCAATGTTTATATATATAAATATTTACCTGATTTTAAAAATGCTAATAATTAACTGTACAGCCTAAAGCCAGGAATACAATGATGCTGTACGTCGGGCCCACAACGCTGTTAATCATCTCTCAGAATGCAGAGGCATCTTTTATACTGGATGAATAATACAGATTACTGGAAGATTCTGGTGGGTGCAAAGTAATACTCCTGTTTTCAGAAAGGGAGACAACTGGGTACTCAGGAATCCTTTGAATTGACCACAGCTGCTTCTGCCCCCCAAAGATAAAGTGAAGCTAAGAAGTGTCACGCAGACTCACAACACCTGACAGTAACGATCACGCTCCCAATGGGCAATAAAGCCTTCGTCATCCAGGACCAAAAGCGATATTGCAAAAGCTGGGCCTACGCGTGGGAGGATTTTTCATCTGGTGGCTGTTTCAGTGATCTGGAGTTGGTAAAGGACAAAAGGAAAGTTCAAGATTAAGTAGTCCTACCCTATACAAAGGGAGCATAATCACTGAATGAAATGAAAGTCAAGAATTGGATTTGTATGGTGTAGAAGCACTTCCCAGATAAATTAATTTACCTTTGAGGAGTATCTACTCCCCAGATAAATAAATTTATGAGAAAATTTTTGCTATGATTTCAGGGTTAAAGAAATCCCTGAAACCCATCCAAAACCACTGGAGGAAGAGCTAGATGACAAAACAAAACAAACAAACACAAAATATATCTCCTATATTTTTTCGCTAGAAAAAATATAGGAGATATATAAGGATTAAAAGAGAACTAAAATAAGCAATACAAGGAGGCTATGCAAAAAATGATAAAGATCAACATCATAAATATTAAATCAAATATACATGTCGTTCAACGTATGTTGTCTTGATAAAAAACTTCCTACCTTGGTAGCCTACTATAAACTAGACTAATCCTCACTTAAATGTCAGACTGTCTTTGTTCATATAAATTCAAAGCACTTCAGAATGAGGCACCCAAGAAAGAAATTAAATCCTACAGAAATTAGTATACATCGCCAAGTATGAAGAAGGGAAAGAAATGCCAAATTCTATGGTTCTGATGCAATATCCCCAAAAAGGGTTTCTTTCTCTTAAGCACTCACTGGCATTAATTTATTATAAATTATTTTAGTTATGTTTCGCATGCCTTTTGATTGATTAAAACAAGACAAACACTTTGCCACAATGGAACTATAGAGAGCATTCAGTCTCCTCTCCACGCATTAATATTCTGAGCATTCTAGAGGCTGCACAAGACTAGCCACCTAGCAAAATGAGACTGTTTCAGAATACTGGGCAGCCCTGATTGCAACTGACAGGTGGGAAGAAAGTCGAATTAAAATATTATCCTTCCCAATAATTGCAATAATCCATCACAGTGTGCTCAGAAATTCTGCTAGGTGAGTTTCCTCCAAAAATACACAAATATTCCCACACCTTTTTATTCTGGTGCTTCTTAAGGTATGCCATTTCGGATCATTTTTTATATCTGATAGTATTATTAATATTAAAACTTACATCAAAAAATTGTATTAAATTATTTTACTCATATACAGAACAAAGAATACGTGTGATGAAATACATTTCTCAAAATATTAATGAATTAATGAAAATGGTGTATTGTCTCCAAGTTGCCAGCTCCTTAAAAGTTGTTTGCAAAAGATCCACTCAGATAAAGGAATAAGAAGGTATGTAAAACCTTCTAATATATATAAAACAATAGAGATCTCAAAATCTGACAATTTAAGCAATAATATATACCATGCTTTAATTATTACATAATAATTGGGCCACATTTATCATGTAATGCTACCTTTCAAAAAGTAAATATGAAAAGATAAACTAGGAATAGATCAATTCTGGTTTACGTTTAATATGTAATACACAAATACGTCAAAACTCTATACAGGTATGCTGTATGTTAGTTGACAGGTAAGAGGGAGCTGATATAGAATTTTCCATTCTAAACTTATGTTACATTCTCTACATGTGATAGAAATGCAGCAGTAGACTAATATTTAAATTGGATGTCTCGTTACCAAATCCTCTGTATTCTAGCCTCATGTATCTTTGTTAATTTCAGGATGGTATTCATAAAACACAAAACATAAAACCCTTCTAACAGGAAAGATTATTAGTTTCATATGTTCTGTACAAATATGGCCTGTTTGTTCAATTAGAAATGCAAAATAAAAATGCAACTCTAAATTAAAAAGCAGAAACCACAAAAATGCATCCTTCCCCATCTCATTATGGAGTAGGAACATTTCTATCTTTAGAGTATTAATATCTTTTTTTTTTTTTTTTTTGCGGTACGCAGGCCTCTCACTGCTGTGGCCTCTCCCGTTGCAGAGCACAGGCTCCGGACGCGCAGGCTCAGCGGCCATGGCTCACGGGTCCTGCCGCTCCGCGGCACGTGGGATCTTCCCGGACCGGGGCACGAACCCACGTCCCCTGCATCGGCAGGCGGACTCTCAACCACTGCGCCACCAGGGAAGTCCATAGAGTACTAATATCTTTTTACTAACTTTATCTGGGGCATATTTTGCAGCTCCCAGTAGTTCCTCTTAGAGTTTTCAGCTGCTACACTCAGATTCCTTATAAATCATAATTATCCTGTAGGCACACCTCAAAATGCTACTCACTTGGTTCCTATTACATTTGTCTCATGCATATCCCACAGAGCCATTTAATGCGAAGGGGCAGGGAAGAGGGATGCTCTTTGGACAGTGCAAATCCATACTCACTCATGTAATGGAGCTTAACAGCAAGAATAAAACCTTATTTCTGTAGTATAAAAAAGTAGTATTTTAAGCGAGCAAGTTCTTCCTGCAGTCACTCACTTTTAACAATAGTTGCATCAGGGGATCTAGTAGGAAGGAAACATTTTTATTAATTTTTCTCTTATCTGCCAGAAGAATGTTGATTTTTTTTCATTTGCGTTTGTTGCCTGCAGGTAGCAGACCAGAGAATCACATGGTAGAAATTCTTCTTTTTGATTAATTTCTTTCCATGTGTTAGGTTATTTCTTATATATAATTGATTTGGGCCTTTGCTCATAGCTGTGCATCTTTTTTATATCTGTACCAACCGCTGTCCTTCAATCTATAAAGTTGAAGGAAATTACCTGAATTTGTTAAGTTTAGTAAAAATGAGATCTGTGAATATTTAAATTGAGTTTTGAAATGTTAATGCAAAAAAAAAGATATTAGAGAATTTTTAATGGAGGGTTCAATTTGACCATGCTCCATTTTAAAAAGAAGAGAAGAGGGTCAGGTTTTATTCAAATTGTTTCTTTAGGGGAAACAATGAACTCTTTGATTTTATAAAAATAGAGTAATATTCTTTGCTACAAGGTTTTTGGCAATTTTTATTAGATGGCAGTATTAACACTTCTTATATGTAAATCTGAGAACACTTTAAATTCTTTAATTTTTTTCCCCTGAAACGCTTTGTTTTGGGAACTTTCAAATTAAGTGAATAATGCTAACAAGAAAATAATTTTGCTTAGAACATATGCAAACCCAGCAAGCAGCAACTAATCTTACATAGTAAACACTGACATCACAGGAAAAACAAAGTCAGATGAGAAAATCCAGATAAATTTGAACCAGAATCTCTAATGACTAATTTACTCTCAGGCATTGAAAAAAATCAGTTCATTAATAACTGCCTTGTGCATTGACCCAGGAAGTCAGTGACAGAGATGTCACTGAAATCCACATAGTTTGTAATCAGGTCTCAGTCCAGAGCCCCATAAAGCTTACTGAAGACGGTAACTCTATCATAAAGAAACGTGAAAGTATATTCATTACTAAAACTGTACATTTCTTATGATTGTGATGCATTTCAATAATAAAAAGCCCTTAACTGGTAATAAGTACAATAGATGAAAGTCTGGTATATTATTTTGCTCTCTTTATGAGACTTTCATGTATTTATTCATTCATTTGTTATTCATCTAACCAATATTTACTGCGGGTGAAGCATGTGGCAGGCACTGTGTTGCGTGCTGGGTTAATAGCAGTATACAAACAAGGTGGATGGTCCCAGCCAGAAGTGAGTGGATAACTGGGTGAAGGAGACAAACTTTACGCATATAATGCATGCAATTTATTTTTTTAAAAAAGATACTCCATTTTAACATGAGGAAGGCAGGAAAGGCTTCTTAGATATCTTAAATTCCAGTTATTTGTACATTTTTCTTTTTCCTCTGATATAATTCTATCTTACCTCCATCTGTGACTGGAAGGAGGAAGTATGGTACCCAGCATTTAACCATGTCATTTAATTCATAGTTATTCAAATAAGAATTTTTTAGTTGAATTTAATTGTCATAATATTGAAAACCAAATCAAGGAGGATAATACTAGGTCAATTATTTTAAAAGATCTAGATGCATAGCTTTAATTATTACTAATTATTAGGTTGGCCAAAAAGTTCGTTCGGGTTTTTCCCCTATGGAAAAACCCGAACGAAGTTTTTAGCCAATCCAATATATTGTTGGAGGAAGTTTATTCTGCTATCAGTCCTTTCATGGTTGTTCAAATCAGGTGCCATCTACCCACAGCCTGCCAGAAGTTTTTTGGGGGACGTGGAATCAGGCAAGCAGAAAATTTTCCCCAAAGTGAATCCTGCTGTCACAACAAAACATCAGGTATTACCCAGAATATGAATACAGTACATTAGATTTTTAAAAGCACTATGAGTAAGAAAAAAAAAGGATTTGAACCTATCGACAGAACCTCGTAGATATGATATGTGGGTGATAAATATTTCTTAGGTGAATTAATCAAAACATAATTTTATAGACTTGTACAAGAAAAAACATCCATTTTCTTTAGAAACTTCAAAGCACCATCAAAATATAGCTAGTATTCTTATCTAACAAACTAAATTCCGAAAAACTAGTTAATAATGTCCTACATAGTTACAGAACAAAATTAAATTAGTATAAGTAAAAGAGATGTTATTTTTTATAGATTATCTTATTTAAATGGAGATATGAAAAATAGGGGGAAAGGGGAGACTGTAGCCTTCTGACTCTAGAATGGATATACATTTCTTTCTCTTTCTAGATCAAATCAAAGACAATGTATATATTGATTTTTTTAAAGTCCACAATAACAACAAAAACACCAGCCAAACAACAGATACTAAACAAAGGACTCTGATTACTAATTTCTTAAACAATTTCACAAGGCAAAGATGAATCAATATGGTCCTTAAAAACATTCAGTATGCATTTGTCTCATAAGCAACATATCTGTGTCATATGAAAATATACAGCAAGCATATGGCTACATGCAGGACATAAAAGAAAAATATCGCCGCAAAGATTTGGGGGAATTTTTTCAATTACAAGAGAAAAATCAATAAAAATATTTGCATCAGGTTTTGGTCACTGTATATATAAATTTTTTTTTTCTTCTTAATAAAATTTGAATCTGATAACCCCCACCTCATCACATAGATCAATTTCCCTCTACTTATTCCTTCAGTTTAATAACACCCTTTCTGACCCTGCTTTATTAAAATGATTCTTTACATGTGCAATTAATTACTGACTGAACCTTCTAAAAAAACATTTTATAAAATAACTGCTCTCAAAATGATGCATGATTTCACTGTCTGACTACAGTTTGACAGCAAACAGTAATTCTCTAAATGTCATCCCTGGACCAGCAACATTAAACGTCACCAGAGAACTTGGTAGAAATTCAAAATTAATTGTCAGACTCCACCCCAGATCTGATTTCAGAAACTCTGATGGTGAGGTACATCAATCTGTGTTTTAACAAACCCTGCAGGTGATTCTGATGCATGCTCAATTTGAGAACAACTGTGCAGGAATATAAATGCTAGAAGTTACTTTGTAACAGTACAAATTATATTTTTTATTATTATTTAATAGAAACAGTATAATATTTTGCAATTAATACAGGCTCCATGATTCAGACTCCCCAACTTCAAACTATACCACAAAGCTACAACAATCAAGACAGTACGGTAGTGACACAAAAACAGAAACATAGATCAATGGTACAGGATAGAATGCCCAGAGACACACCCACGCACATATGGTCACCTAATTTACGATAGAGACAAGAACATACAATGGAGAAAAGACAGCCTCTTCAATAAGTGGTGCTGGGAAAACTGGACAGCTACATGTAAAAGAATGAAATTAGAACACTACCTAACACCGTACACAAAAATAAACTCAAAATGGATTAAAGTCCTAAATGTAAGATCAGACACTATAAAACTACCACTTGCTGTCCCTAGAAATGGCTGCCCCAAATCTCCGTTTCTCGTATTTGCACTTCTGTGCAACTAGAAAGGGTCCAGAATTAATGAACTGTTAAAAAGAATAAATATCTTGCTTCAAGATGGCAGAGGAGTAAGACACGGAGATCACCTTCCTCCCAACAAATACATCAGAAATACATCTACATGTGGAACAACTACAGAACACCTACTGAACGCTGGCAGAAGACCTCAGACTTCCCAAAAGGAAAGAAACTCCCCATGTACCTGGGTAGGGCAAAAGAAAAAAGAAAAAACAGAGACAAAAGAATAGGGACAGGACCTGAACCTCTGGGAGGGAGCTGTGAAGGAGGAAAAGTTTCCACACACTAGGAAGCCCCTTCACTGGCGGAGACGGGGGGGCGGGGGTGGTGGCGGCGGGGGGGAGCTTCAGAGCCACGGAGGAGAGCGCAGCAACAGGGGTGCAGAGGGCAAAGCTAAGAGATTCCCACACAGAGGATCGTGCCGACCAGCACTCACCAGCCCGAGAGGCTAGTCTGCTCAGATGCTGGGGCAGGTGGGGGCTGGGAGCTGAGGCTCGGGCTTCGGAGGTTGGATCCCAGTAAGGGGACTGGGTTTGGCTGTGTGAACACAGCCTGAAGGGGGCTAGTGTGCCACAGCTAGCTGGGAGGGAGGCCGGGAAAAACTCTGGACCTGCCTAATTGGCAAGAGACCATTGTTTCAGGGTGCGTGAGGAGAGAGGATTCAGAGCACCGCCTAAATGAGCTCCAGAAATGGGTGTGGTCCACGGCTATCAGCGCACACCCCAGAGACAGGCATGAGATGCTAAGGCTGCTGCTGCAGCCACCAAGAAGCCTGTGTGCGAGCACAGGTCACTATCCACACCTCCCCTCCCGGGACCCTATGCAGCCCACCACTGCCAGGGCCCCATGATCCAGGGACAACTTCCCTGGGAGAACACACAGCATGCCTCAGGCTGTTGCAATATCAGGTCAGCCTCTGCTGCCTCAGACTCCCCCCGTATCCCTCCCTCTCCCCGGCCTGAGAGAGCCAGAGCCACTTAATCAGCTGCAACTTTAACCCTGTCCTGTCTGGGTGGGGAACAGATGCCCTCAGGCGACCTACACACAGAGGCAGGTCCAAGTCCAAAGCTGAACCCCAGGAGCTGTGTGAACAAAGAAGAGAAAGGGAAATCTCTCCCAGCAGCCTCAGGAGCAGAGGATTAAATCTCCACAATCAACTTCATGTACCCTGCATCTCTGGAATACCTGAATAGACAACGAATCATCCCAAAATTAAGGCAATGGACTTTGGGAGCAACTGTAGATTTCCGGTTTGCTTTCTGCATCTAATTTGTTTCTGGTTTTATGTTTATCTTAGTTTAGTATTTACAGTTTATTATCATGGATACATTTATTGATTTGGTTGCTCTTTTTTATATACATAGATATATAATTTTTTTTCCTTTTTCTCTTTTTTGAGTGTATGTGTATCCTTCTTTGTGGGATTTTTGTCTGTATACCTTTGTTTTACCATAGGTCCTAGGGTTCTGTCTGTCCATTTTTTTCTTGTATAGTTTTTAGTGCTTGTTATCATTGGTGGATTTGTTTTTTGGTTTGGTTGTCCTCTTCTTTCTTTCTTTTTAATTTTTTCCTTATATTTTTAAAATTTTTATTTTAATAACTTTATTGTATTTTATTCTATTTTTTCTTTCTTTCTTTCTTTTATTCTCCCTATTCTTCTGAGCCATGTGGCTGACAGGGTCTTGGTGCTCTGGGTGGGTGTCAGGCTTGTTCCTCTGAGATGGCAGGGCCGAGTTCAGGACATTGGTCCACCAGGGACCTCCCAACTCCATGTAATATCAAATGGCAAAAGCTCTCTCAGAGATCTCCATCTCAACGCTAACACCCAGCTCCACTCAACGACCAGCAAGCTACAGTGCTGGACACGCTATGCCAAACAACTAGCAAGACAGGAACATAATCCCAGCCATTAGAGAAAGGGTGTCTAAAGTAATAATAAGTGCACAGACACCCCAAAACACACCATCAGACATGGCCCCACCCACCAGAAAGACAAGATCCAGCCTCATCCACCAAAACACAGGCAATAGTCCCCTCCACCAGGAAGCCTACACAACCCACTGAAGCAAATTTAGCCACACGAAAAGACACCAAAAGAAAACGGGAACTACAAACCTGCAGCCGGTGAAAAGGAGACCCAAAACACAGTAAGTTAAGCAAAATGAGAAGACAGAGAAACACACAGCAGATGAAGCACCAAGGTAAAAACTCATCAGACCTAACAAATGAAGAGGAAATAGGCAGTCTACCTGAAAAAGAATTCAGAATAATGATAGTAAAGATGATCCAAAATCTTGGAACTAGAATGGAGAAAATACAAGAAACATTTCACAAGGACCTAAAGAACTAAAGAGCAAACAAACAATGATGAACAACACAATAAATGAAATTAAAATGCTCTAGAAGGAATCAATAGCAGAATAACTGAGACAGAAGAATGGATAAGTGACCTGGAAGATAAAAGAGTGGAAATAACTACCACAGAGCAGAATAAAGACAAAAGAATGAAAAGAATTGAGGACATTCTTAGAGACCTCTGGGACAACATTAAATGCACCAACATTCGAATTATAGGAGTCCCAGAAGAAGAAGAGAAAAAGAAAGGGACTGAGAAAATATTTGAAGAGATTAGAGTTGAAAACTTCCCTAATATGGGAAAGGAAATAGTCAATCGAGTCCAGGAAGCACAGAGAGTCCCATACAGGATAAATCCAAGGACAAACACACCAAGACACATATTAATCAAGCTATCAAAAATTAAATACAAAGAAAAAATATCAAAAACAGCAAGGGAAAAACTACAGATAACATACAAGGGAATCCCCATAAGGTTCATAGCTGATCTTTCAGCACAAACTCTGCAAGCCAGAAGGGAGCGGCAGGAGATATCAAAAGTGATGAAAGGGAAATACCTACAACCAAGATTACTCTACCCAGCAAGGATCTCATTCAGATTCGACGGAGAAATTAAAACATTTACAGACAAGCAAAAGCTAAGAGAATTCAGCACCACCAAACCAGCTTTACAAAAAATGCTAAAGGAATTTCTCTAGGGAGGAAACACAAGAGAAGGAAAAGACCTACAATAACAAAGCCGAAACAATTAAGAAAATGGTAATAGGAACATACATATCGATAACTACCTTAAATGTAAATGGATTAAATGCTCCAACCAAAAGACATAGACTGGCGGAATGGATACAAAAACAAGACCCGTATTTATGCTGCCTACAAGAGACCCACTTCAGACCTAGGGACACATACAGACTGAAAGTGAAGGGATGGAAAAACATATTCCATGTAAATGGAAATCAAAAAAACACTGGAGTAGCAATTCTCATATCAGAGAAAATAGACTTTAAAATAAAGACTATTACAAGAGACAAAGAAGGACACTACATAATGATCAAGGGATCAATTCAAGAAGATATAACAATTTTAAATATTTATGCACCCAACATAGGAGCACCTCAATACATAAGGCAAATGCTAACAGTCATAAAAGGGGAACTTGACAGTAATACAATCATAGTAGGGGACTTTAACACCCCACTTTCACCAATGTACAGATCATCCAAAATGAAAATAAATAAGGAAACACAAGCTTTAAATGATACATTGAACAGGATGGATTTAATTGATATTTATAGGATATTCCATCCAAGAACAACAGAATACACTTTCTTCTCAAGTGCTCATGGAACATTCTCCAGGATAGATCATACCTTGGGTCACAAATCAAGCCTTGGTAAATTTAAGAAAACTGAAATCGTATCAAGTATCTTTTCCAAACACAATGCTATGAGACTAGGTATCAATTACAGGAAAAAAATCCATAAAAAACACAAACACATGGAGGCTAAACAATACACTAAATACACTACTAAACAACAAAGAGATCACTGAAGAAATCAAAGAGGAAATAAAAAAATACCTAGAAACAAGTGACAATAAAAACACGATGACACAAAACCTATGGAATGCATCAAAAGCAGTTCTAAAAGGGAAGTTAATAGCAATATAATCCTACCTCAAGAAACAAGAAACATCTCAAATAAACAACCTAACCTTACACCTCAAGCAATTAGAGAAAGAAGAACAAAAAAATCCCAAAGTTAGCTGAAGGAAAGAAATCATAAAGATCAGATCAGAAATAAATGAAAAAGAAATGAAGGAAACAATAGCAAAGATCAATAAAACTAAAAGCTGTTTCCCTGAGAAGATAAACAAAACTGATAAACCATTAGTCAGACTCATCAAGAAAAAAACGGAGAAGACTCAAATCAACAGAATTAGAAACGAAAAAGGAGAAGTAACAACTGACACTGCAGAAATACAAAGGATCATGAGAGATTACTACAAGCAACTACATGCCAACAAAATGGCCAAAGTGGAAGAAATGGACACATTCTTAGAAAAGCACAACCTGCCAAGGCTGGACCAGGAGGAAACAGAAAATTTGAACAGACCAATCACAAGCACTGAAATTGACACTGCGATTAAAAATCTTCCAACAAACAAAAGCCCAGGACTAGATGGCTTCACAGGCAAATTCTATCAAACATTTAGAGGAGAGCTAACACCTATCCTTGTCAAACTCTTCCAAAATATAGCAGAGGGAGGAACACTCCCAAACTTATTCTACGAGGCCACCATCACCCTGGTACCAAAACCAGACAAAGATGTCACAAAGAAAGAAAACTATAGGCCAATATCACTGATGAATATAGATGCAAAAATCCTCAACAAAACACTAGCAAACAGAATCCAACAGCACATTAAAAGGATCATACACCATGATCAAGTGGGGTTTATTCCAGGAATGCAAGGATTCTTCAATATATGTGAATCAATCAATGTGATAAACCATATTAACAAATTGAAGGAGAAAAACCATATGATCATCTCAATAGATGCAGAAAAAGCTTTTGACAAAATTCAACATCCATTTATGATAAAAACCCTCCAGAAAGTAGGCATAGAGGGAACTTACATCAACATAATAAAGGCCACATATGATAAATCCATAGCCAACATTGTTCTCAATGGTTAAAAACTGAAACCATTTCCTCTAAGATCAGGAACAAGACAAAGTTGTCCACTCTCACCACTATTATTCAACATAGTTTTGGAAGTTTTAGCCACAGCAATCAGAGAAGAAAAAGAAATAAAAGGAATCCAAATCAGAAAAGAAGAAGTAAAGCTGTCACTATTTGCAGATGACATGATACTACACATAGAGAATCCTAAAGATGCTACCAGAAAACTACTAGAGCTAATCAATGAATCTTGTAACATACCAGGATACAACATTAATGCACAGAAATCTCTGCATTCCTATAAACTACTGATGAAAAATCTGAAAGAGAAATTAAGGAAACACTCCCATTTACCACAACAAAAAGAATAAAATACCTAGGAAAAAACCTACCTAAGGAGACAGAAGACCTGTATGCATAAAGTTATAAGACACTGATGAAAGAAATTAAAGATGTTACATACAGATGGAGAGATATACCATGTTCCTGGATTGGAAAAATCAACATTGTAAAAATGACTATACTACCCAAAGCAATCTTAATATTCAATGCAATCCCTATCAAACTACCAATGGCATTTTCCACAGAACTAGAAAAAAATCTTTCAATTTGTATGGAAACACAAAAGACCCCGAACAGCCAAAGCAATCTTGAGAAAGAAAAACAGAGTTGGAGGAATCAGGTTTCTGGACTTCAGACTATACTACAAAGCTACAGTAACCTAGACAGTATGCTACTGGCACAAAAAGAGAAATATAGATCAATGGAACAAGATAGAAAGCCCAGAGATAAACCCATGCACAGATGGTCACCTTATTTTTGATAAAGGAGGCAAGAGTATAAAAAATGGAGAAAAGAAAACCTCTTCAATAAGTGGTGCTGGGAAAACTGGACAGCTACATGTAAAAGAATGAAATTAGAACACTCCCTAACACCATACACAAAAATAAACTCAAAATGGATTAAAGACCTAACTGTCAGGCCAGACACTATAAAACACTTAGAGGAAAACACAGGCAGAACACTCTATGACATAAATCACAGCAAGATCCTTTTTGACTCACCTCCTAGAAAAAGGGAAATAAAAACAAAAATAAACAAATGGGACCTAATGAAACTTAAAAGCTTTTGCACAGCAAAGGAAACCATAAACAAGATGAAAAGACAACCCTCAGAATGGGAGAAAATATTTGCAAACGAAGCAACTGACAAAGGATTAATCTCCAAAATATACAAGCAGCTTATGTAGCTCAATATCAAAAAAACAAACAACCAATCCAAAAATGGGCAGAAAACCTAAACAGGCATTTCTCCAAAGAAGATATACAGATTGCCAACAAACACATGAAAGAATGCTCCACATCACTAATCATTAGAGAAATGCAAATTAAAACGACAATGAGGTATCACCTCACACCAGTCAGAATGGCCATCATCAAAAAATCTACAAACAATAATTGCTGGAGAGGGTGTGGAGAAAAGGGACCCCTCTTGCACTGTTTGTGGGAATGTAAATTGGTGCATCCACTATGGAGAACAGTATGGAGGTTCCTTAAAAAACTAAAAA
This sequence comes from Leucopleurus acutus, assembly GCF_964270905.1. NCBI lineage: Eukaryota > Metazoa > Chordata > Mammalia > Artiodactyla > Delphinidae > Leucopleurus > Leucopleurus acutus. The sequence goes on along the minus strand of NC_139159.1, from coordinate 52,081,922 downwards.
TAGAACTACCATACAATGCAGCAATCCCACTACTGGGCATATACTCTGAGAAAACTATAATTCAAAAATAGACATGTACCACAATGTTCACTGCAGTTCTATTTACAATAGCCAGGACATGGAAGCAACCTAAATGTCCATTGACAGATGAATGGATAAAGAAGATGTGGCACATATATACAATGGAATATTACTCAGCCATAATAATAAATGAAATTGAGTTATTCGTAGTGAGGTGGATGGACCTAGAGTCTATCATACAGAGTGAAGTAAGTCAGAAAGAGAAAAACAAATAGTATATGCTAACACATATATATGGAATCTAAAAAAAAAAAAAAATGGTTCTGAAGAACCTAGGGGTAGGACAGGAATAAAGATGCAGACGTAGAGAATGAACTTGAGGACACGGGGAGGGGAAAGGGTAAGCTGGGGCGAAGTGAAAGAGTGGCATGGACATATATACACTACCAAACGGAAAACAGATAGCTAGTGGGAAGCAGCCGCATAGCACAGAGAGATCAGCTCGGTGCTTTGTGACCACCTAGAGGGGTGGGATAGGGAGGGTGGGAGGGAGACGCAAGAGGGAGGAGATGTGCGGATGTATGTATATTTATGGCTAATTCACTTTGTTGTAAGGCAGAAGCTAGCACACCATTGTAAGGCAGTTATGCTCCAATAGAGATGTTAAAATAAATAAATAAATAAAAGAAAAGAAAAGAATAATAAAAAAAAAAGATCAGACACTATAAAACTCTTAGAGGAAAACAGGAAAAACACTCTGTCATAGACCACAGCAAGACCTTTTTGACCCACCTCCTAGAGTAACAGAAGTAAAACCAAAAAAGACAAATGGGACTTAATTAAACTTAAATGCTTTTGCACAACAAAGGAAACCCTAAACAAGACAAAAAGACAACCCTCAGAATGGGAGAAAATATTTGCAAATGAAAGAACAGACAAAGGATTAATCTCCAAAATATATAAACAGCTCATGGAGCTCAATATCAAAAAAATAAACAATCCAATTAAAAAATGGGCAGAAGACCTAAATAGACATTTCACGAAGGAAGTCATACAGATGGCCAAGAGGCACATGAAAAGATGCTCAACATCACTAATTATTAGAGAAATGCAAATCAAAACTACAATGAGGTATCACCTCACACCAGTCAGAATGGCCATCATCAAAGAATCTACAAACAGTAAATGCTGGAGAGGGTGTGGAGAAAAGGGAACCCTCTTGCACTGCTGGTGGGAATGTAAATTGATGCAGCCACTATGGAGAACAGTATGGAGGTTCCTTAAAAAACTAAAAATAGAACTACTATATGACCCAGCAATCCCACTACTGGGCATAATACCCTGAGAAAACCATAATTCAAAACGAGACATGTACCACAATGTTCACTGCAGCACTATTTACAATAGCCAGGACATGGAAGCAACCTAAATGTCCACTGACAGATGAATGGATAAAGAAGATGTGGCACATATATACAGTGGAATATTACTCAGCCATAAAAAGAAATGAAATTGAGTTATTTGTAGTGAGGTGGATGGACCTAGAATCTGTCATACAGAGTGCAGTAAATCAGAAAGAGAAAAAAAAAATACCGTATGCTAACACATATATGTATGGCATCTAAAAAAAAAATGGTACTGATGAACCTAGTTGCAGGGCAGGAATAAAGACGTAGACATAGAAAATGGACTTGGGGACACGGGGTGGGAGGGGGAAGCTGGGGTGAAGTGAGAGTGGCATGGACATATATACACTACCAAACGTAAAACAGATAGCTAGTGGGAAGCAGCCACGTAGCACAGGGAGATCAGCTCGGTGCTTTGTGACCACCTAGAGGGGTGGGATAGGGAGGGCTGGAGGGACGCTCAAGAGGGAGGGGATATGGGGACATATGTATGCATGTGGCTGATTCACTTTGGTTTGCAACAGAAACTAACACAGTATTGCAAAGCAATTATACCCCAATAAAGATCTATTAAAAAAAAGATGCCCAAGTTAAGCATAGACACCTTGTTTACTGTAGCTGATCATCTGTGACCAAAATACTTTTCACCTGGGCCACTCAGTATAGTCACTCCCGATTAGTGGCAGGTTAGGTGTGTTTATTTAGTGCTGGTTAATTGTTCTCCCACATAATGCCAGAGTCCAGCAAGTGCTCCAATCACATCATTTCAGACAATTCTGGGATGACATGGAATAGACTGTAGCTGCTTCAGGCTGATCCCAAATGTTACTTCTTCATACCCTCCTAGGAGTCCTGGATAACGGAAACAACTGATCAGGAAATTGGACTAAAAAGCTCCTCATGTGTGTCTGTCTACGGTATAGAAAAAAAGTCTTTCTACAAATGGGGACAGCATCTCAATTTTTAAAAAGTACGGTCTGCTGTGTGAGTCTTTTGAAGACCAAAAGCTTCAAACAGCACGGCCCTCTCCCTATCCTCCTATTCTGAGGGTCTAGCGTCTCATGAGATAAAAAGGAAGGTATTTCCTTGGCAGAATAAAAGGTATTCCGCCAAGTCAGGCAGAGCAGGCCCATCAATCGGTGGCAATCAGTGTGAAGCAAGAGGTCCCAGCCAGATCACACACATTCCTCCACTCATCATCCCTCGCCCCAACCCCGGATTACAAACAGGCCGGGGCACAACCCAAGTGTGGCCTCCGGGATTTTACGAGCAACGTCGTGGCTAACCTTCATTGTTAACCTGCATCTGCGGCTCACAAAACTACATGCCCTAGCACCACCACCTTGAACGGAACAGTCAAGGTGAGGGCAACTACAGAAATCTGTTCCATTTTGCACCAGTAGGTGTGGTCTCCTGCTCCTGGAATGCTGACGATTTGGCCCTCCTTTTGGGTTTGACACAGTAAATAATGATGAATATTCTCTCTAAGCCTGTGCAGTCCTGCACACACGTTCTCTGCACAGCCAGAAAAACAATTCTTCACACAAAACAAGGCATTGTTGTGGATCCTGTGCATTGGCTGGAATACTAACTTTGTGAGAATTTGCCTAATTTCACAGGTGTATGTGTAATTTTCCAAATTTCCATTCTGGCAGATTGCTTTCATCTTTGGGGGATGAAGAAGACCAGATCTATAGTTATAAAACCCTAACAAGACGATGCGGGGCGCGGGGGGTGGAGCTTGGTGAGTGAAGGTGAAAACAAAATCAACATGTTCACCGGGCTCTAACTGTGCCATGCCCTGGGATATATATCAAAAGGGCACTTTATAACAAGTGTTCTATGTTGTCATTAAATCACCATAAAGGTACCTCGATTCAGTGCTTGTGACATCTCAAGAGGCCCCAGAAAGCACTTCTCCATAAAACATATGTTGAAAAAGACTTTTATTTTATACTAACACATTAAAAGAGTACCTAAAGACACAGAGGCACTCAATATAGCTATAATTTTAAGAACACTTGCTTTCTGGAGAATTAGGAGAGCAGGTAGGGTGCCAGTGATAACAAAGTGAGTTTATCCACCCTGCTCCAGCAGTGGCAATGTGGAGGAAGCACCTAAGGGCTCTCTTAAAAAGAAAATATCCTCTGTCTTTGGCAACAAAGCCTACAATGGAATAAAAGCAAGCACCTTTACAGGCAGAAGTTATAGGGTAAGCCAAAAGGTGGAGAGCTCACATAAATGAACTCCCCGTGGTGACTCGCAGCCCTCCAGTGTCTGAGTTGTAAACCCTGCACCAGCCTCCAGGAGACGTTCTCCTGTGCACTTCTGGAATAAGCATCTATATGGCATATATATATATACACATACACACGCATATGTGTGTGTATATATATATATATATATATATATATATATATATATATATCATATGAGGGGAAAAAACTGGTCATAGCAGCTTCTTTCCCAATTGAATAGAATTTCATTTTTTCCGTTAAGCTGTAAGAGTACAAATGAATTTACTAACTCTATTGAAGGTGGTAAGTTATAAAGTTCTTATTTCAATACTGATTATATAGCCATACTTAATAAAAACTTAGAAAGGTTCTCACCAGCAGCTATTCAACCCCAATCACCCTCTCACTTGAGCCAAAGAAATGCACATTCCTTCCTTCCAAATAGGAAATTCCAGAATATCAGAATTATCAGGACTTGCCTAATATTCAATGCATTGGCAACAAGTACAGAAGAATTTGCACTCTTAAATCCATGTTCTCTAACTCTTATAAAACAGACAAATACATCTAACTTGAATAATCTAGAAACAAACAACTTCCTGCCTTCAAAAAAGTTCACCTTAAACATGAATTCATGTTTTTTCACTTTTTTTTAGTTTGCTTTTGGTCTAGTTTTGTTGTTCTTCTTTGCTGTTATTTTCTATTGGGCAATTACTATTCAGAACCAGTACACTATAAACAGCATGAGGCAAACTATATGGATGATTTTTATATGTTAATAATCTTTCCCTAGTTCAGATTTAATTTTTCTGTCATTGTGTAAAAACCTCATTCTATCAGCCCCCTAATTCCCTGCTTTTATATACCTAAAATATTTTACTCTTGACTTGGAAAAATATAAACAAGTCAATCTTACCAGAAAATGCAAGAAATTAAATCAAATAACGGATGACATTCACTATTAACTATAGAGATTCAATCTGATCCCCCCCCCCCACCTGAGCTGTTATTATTACCCTATGCTTTCTGACAGTGAAAAGGAAGTATGCACCTGTCACCCAGCACCACTCCACCCCACACCATCTTTCCCATTGCAGCCTTCTATCTTGGATCCGGCTAACACTTAGCTCAAGTATTTTTAAATTAATTAATTATATATTTTTTTTACTTTATGGCTACACCACGCAGCATGTGGGATCTTAGTTCCACAGACCGGGGGTCAAACCCATGCCCCCTGCCGTGGAAGCGTGGAGTCTTAACTGCTGGACCGCCAGGGAAGTTCCTAGTTTAAGTATTAAAGGAGTCTAGAAAAACATTTGTGAAAACATACTCTGATGGCCTCTGCTTCCTCAGAGGGAAACCATGGTGCCTATTGCTGGTTCTGCCATCCTCCTCTTTGTCCCAAGTCTTATCCTCTAGTCTCTATTGTAATGAGCACCAACTTTAGTGTGAATTAGATTCACATGGAATGTTTGATGAAACTGCAGACTTTCAAGCCCCACTCCCAAAGATTCAGCAGCTCTGGGATAGATCCCAGGAATCAGAATTTTAATCCTGTGTCTCAAGTTATTCTAATACAGACCACACATTGGAACACTAGTGATCAGTGTTCCAAGCCTGGATAAAGGGGAGAGTGAAGCAGATCTGAGATATGACATTCTCACAATAGAATGAGGGGCAAGATAAGAATGGACGATTATCTCTCAGCTGTAAACCCTTGAGATCATTTGGTGCCTCTATATTTAGTTCTGCTTTGCCCAAGAACACCTTATCCTATGTTGGAGGCTATGGTGGATGCAATGATATAAAACGAAACTCATTAACTCTGTAGCATCATTTTCTATGAGGTCCCCTTTCCACATCTGAAGAGACATACAAGATCAGTCTGGACATTTATTTTATCCATTGCTCTTGAGATGTATTCATGTACCATATGGAGAGTTGGCTCATGCAGAAGCTGTGGGGAAATTCCATTCCATCATGCTTCCCAAAGCTTTTCGGAGATCTAACTGTGACACAAATGAGGCAGTTCTAAATTAGGTTGTGGAAACTGTTACCTTTTTCTTTGGTTTTGTTTTGTTTTTTACCATATGTGGCTGTCAGTGAAGAGTTACAGTGAGGGATAGGGTTGGGGGTGGGAGGTAGATCTGATCTTTTTCATGAGCTGTTGATGAGTTGAGAATCTAAAATGTTCTCAAGAAATCTGCCAGGATTCTATACACAGCTATGAAAATTTCACAAACTCCTTGAAAGAAGCAATATGTGAAACAGGGAATAAAGTGCAAAGTGTATTTTGTATGTAGGTTTGGGAGGGTTGCAAAATTGAGAGAAGAGTTCCTTCATTGAGGAAGTCAGAGATAGTCTGAAGCGTTTAACACAACTCAAAGCGAGCTGAGTTGTCCTGATTTGGTTGAATTACTTAAGAACTATACAGATCAGCAAGGAAAACGTCAACAAGGAAAAATTCAGATTCATACTGTGTTGAGCTAAAAGTTTTAAAAGCAACCTCTCTTGTTACTATATACAAGATACAGTAACATCCTGTGCTACATGCATATGACTGATTCACTCTGTTGTACAACAGAAACTAACACAGCATTGTGAAGCAATTATACTCTGATAAAGATGGATAAATAAATAAATAAATAAATAGACTGTGACAGACCACTAACTCAAACATTAAATTTAAACAAATTTAAAACAAAGAAGGAAAAAAAATATGGGTTTCAAAAAAAAACTTTCTAAAATTGGTTAGATAGGGGCTTCCCTGGTGGCACGGTGGTTGAGAGTCCACCTGCCGATGCAGGGGACACGGGTTCATGCCCCGGTCCAGGAAGATCCCACATACCGCAGAGCGGCTGGGCCCGTGAGCCATGGCCGCTGAGCCTGCGCATCCGGAGCCTGTGCTCCGCAACGGGAGAGGCCACAGCAGTGAGAGGCCCGCGTACCACAAAAAAAAATAAATAAAAGATAATAAAAAAATTAATTAATTAATTAATTAAATTAAATAGGTTAGATAATAAAATCTATTTTCTACAACAAGAAGTGTATTTCTAAGAATATGTTTGTGTGAATGAAGACACAAAGCCACTTCTTTAAAAACCTCATGAAATTGGCTGAAGCAACGATAGTGCACAAGAACAAGAGCGTATTCCCGATTGTTAGAACCTACTTATCCTCCAGCTTCCTAAATCCTTTAGAGCTCTACTCTGGGCTGTTTCATTTTCTATTATTTGTGGTAAGAACCTAGCGCCTATGGCCAAATCTGCAGTGTGTCAAGTTCCTTAGCATGACTAGCCTTCCACAAGTATCACAAGTTTGGTCCCTCTGCAACTTCAGGGAGATCACAAAACATCATGAACTGAGTATCTGTCTGCCCCTGGCCAGGAACCATGCAAGGCACTCTACTCTGTACCATCCTGGCTTTGCTGTCTTTACCTCTGAGAAGGAGAAAGAACTAACAACCAGGACAAAGCTGAAGGAGACGACAGAAATCCTAAAGTGTGCTGACCCTCTGCTTTACAGCCTGGCTATCTCTGTCATTTCAGTATGTTAATAAATATATATAAAATAAGGGCCCCTGGAGTTGGGGGTTAGAGATGGGGGGGGCAATTTTGAAATAAGACAAACAATATGTTAATGACTAAGAAGGAAAGCCTTCCCTGTATTGCCCAGAAATATATTTACTTTGTAAAATGCAAAAATATTTTTAAAGTATGCTTCATGTTTTCAGTAAGATTTTAAGGTATTGTTTCAAACCAACTAAATGTATAATAAGAAAAGACTCTCACAATAAAATCACAATAACCAAAATAAAAAGTATAATGATAAGCAATACATAGCACACCAGAAAAGTGGAATTAATGATGTTGATGACAAATGATGAGAAACCACATGAGAATGCAGAGAAAGATATAAACAGGTTAAAAAGATGAGAGGTAGGAAAGGACAACTAGAGAAAACTGGTTATATAGCTGCAACCCACTAATAATATATACGCCTAAATTTAAGTAAACTGAGGAAATGATGAATTGACAATATGTATAATATCAAGAATTTATGTATATTAAGAAGTTCTAGACTGGAAGAAAGCCCCTATACTTGAGATTAAGGAAAATAACCAAAATCAATATCAAGTTCATGCTTGTATTGTGAAAAAGCAAGAGTAAAGACAGGAAAAACTAGCACAATCTTACAGGGAAAAGCTATAAAAGAACATAATATTCAGTTGACTCTGAAATTTATATGTGATGTTGACCAAAACACTCGCAGATCTGCTCAGATCAGGCAGTCTCAGTGTCTGCCTCAGACACTACATCATAAGACATCATTTCTGCAGACCTTATTTAAAAGATGCTTTCCCAATTTCAGAGAGATGAATTACTAGCCATTAAGAACGGGAAGGGCTTCCCTGGTGGCGCAGTGGTTGAGAGTCCGCCTGCCGATGCAGGGGACACGGGTTCGTGCCCCGGTCCGGGAAGATCCCACATGCCACGGAGCGGCTGGGCCCGTGAGCCATGGCCGCTGACCCTGCGCGTCCGGAGCCTGTGCTCCACAACAGGAGAGACCACAACAGTGAGAGGCCCATGTACGGCAAAAAAAAAAAAAAAAAAAAAAAAAAAAGAATGGGAAAACTGTGCTTAAAAATAATTTGCAGGGAAAACTGAAACTTACTAAAAATAAGAAGATACTTTAAAAAAATGTTGAATTACAAATAAGTTTGATTCTAATGTGTCTAAATGCTTGTTTGAACTACCGTTAAAAATAAAAAAGAATATTAGACAACATATATTAAAAAGGTGTTAAATATTAACAAGATTAGCAAACATAAATTTGATTAACACAGAATAGGGAAGTGGGGTTGAAAAGAAGGCAAAGCACCCAATTTTTATTCCTCTCTAAAAGGAAGCTAAATTATTTTGGTTTTGATAATTAGATAAAAATAGACTTTTAAAAACAAATTGGGTAATACTTTAAGATAACATTTAGTAGGACCTCTACTTTCCATATGCTTAAAGATATTAAAACCAAGCAGTAACAATATACTCAAAAAAACAAAGTTAGAGTATAATCATTAGGAGCACAGAAACAGAATGCAATATATAATAGGACAGATAACTGAACAAGTTTAAGGTTGGGATGAAAAACAGAAGCATATTAATTTTTTCATTGAACATTTGAAACGGTTAAAGATGTTTCCATGTGAAAACCCAGACAAAAATTTATGCTGACAATACTAGTATCATGCAAGATTTAAGGATTTAGCAAATTCAAGTTATAGGGTATTGATTAAAAAAATCAATACCATTGAGTGGAAAACATTAAGCCATTAACACAATGCTATACATGCGGAACCAAAAAATAAGGATATAAAGAATTTGAACAACATAATTAACAAAATAGAACCTATATGCACAAAACTAGATGTTAGATATTCTGGTTCCTATAAACAAAGAATAAATCTTTATAAGAATTTATAAAATACTTACAAACACTGACCAAATATTAGGTATTCAAATAGTTTATTAAAGTAAATTAGCAGCCACATAGCACAGGGAGATCAGCTCGGTGCTGTGTGACCACCTAGAGGGGTGGGGTAGGGAGGGTGGGAGGGAGGCACAAGAGGGTGGGGATGTGGGAATATATGTATACATATAGCTGATTCACTTTGTTATAAAGCAGAAACTAACACACCATTGTAAAGCAATTATACTCCAATAAAGACGTTAAAAAAAAAGTAAATTATATTACAAAGCAGTACAAATAGAAATGATATAGAATGTTAAAATGACTTAGAGTTTTTCTTTAAAACTTTTAAAAAGTACAAACAATATGGTTTTGCTAGTTTTGCATTCAAATACTAGCTTCTTCTATTACTCATTTTCTGACGTCAGAGTACCTAGGAGAGGCAGCAAAATGACCAGTAAGAACTCCACAGTGAAGCAAATAAGATACCCTGAAGGTAAATGATGAAATGCATATGGAAGGTCATAGAAGGAAACCACAAAATCATCTTAAAGCATCAAAATGTCTCAAAGTAGACAGGCTCCGAGATGTTTTATGAAAAGTGAGGGGAACCTGAATAAAAATTGATAATTACTTAAAAATTTTTAAACCTTTGGGAATTTATATACACAAGTATATAAAATTTGAAGAGTAAAAGACAGTAAATCAGATTTTTTAAGTCAAGGAAATCATTATATTAATAAACTTGAAAATACAGTAAAATACAAGATTTCTCCTGTAAAATCTTACTATATTTTAACAAATTAACGTAGAATACTTAAATTGAAAAATGGTTGAAAGAAGAATTAAAGACATATTAAACAATTTCGAACATTAAAACCTCTTAGGATTAATCTCATACAAACAATATATGACATTGAAAGAAATTAAAAATTTAATGAGAGAAAAAAAGAACTTATTTTACAAATGTGGCTGTATAACACACTCCTAGAAGTAGAAACCAAGTATTATAAAGGTGTCATAATTCCCAAAGTAGGTTAAATATATCATGTTATTCTATTTTCTAAATCTTTGGAAAAGTTTTAGGAATTTGAAAAAAGAACTCTCTAGAGTAGCAATATCTGATAAAACTTTCTGTGATGATGGAAATGTTCTCTAATTCTGCACTGTCCCATATGGTATCCACCCACCCCACGTGGCTATTCTGAACATCTGACATAGGGCTAACGTGACCGCAAAACAGAATTTCAAATTGTACAAATTAATATAAACGTATATTTAAATATCCTTATGTGGTTGGTACTAAAATAAACATTTAGCAATAGACTATCATTTGTAAGCATTCAATAAGAAAAGACTTTTTTAAGAGAAAGACATGGGTTAATTAAGTTGAAGTAATTAGTTAGCAATTTAGAAAAAAATCAGTTTAGGCCCTTATATAATTTAAAAACTAAATTTCAGGGTTTTTTTTTTTTAAAGAAGTAAACAGAAAATTACAATTGTAAGCACATAAGAAGCAGAACTGATTATTATTCAAACCTTTGGATGGGGAATATTTTAGACACCATGAAAGAAATCACAAAGCAATAAATAAATGGACTTAAGTCTATACTAAAAAATGCAGTATAAATCTAAATATATTTAGGGTTTTATATGTTAAAATGTCAAAAAATTTATAAAAATACAACATACAGGGCAATCTTTTCAGCAAATAATTCAGGTAACGTTAATGGTGTATAATAATTATTAAATTATCCAGTAATATTTTGAGACACCTCCTCTGTGGCTTGCCAGCTCTTATGCTAGTCAGTGGGTATGCACAGTGAATAAAGGAGACAAGGTTCCTGTCCTCATGGAGGCTATATCTAGTGGGGACAACAGTAATTAAGTCATTAAACGAACACAGTTTTCTCAAGCACCAAAGTTATGAGTCATAATTGATTTGTCTCTTTCCCTCACTCTTGCATCAAATCTATCAGCAAGTGTTCTAAGCTCTCCCTCCAAAATGTAACCCAAGCCAACTGCTTCACACCATCTCTACTTCTGTGTCCCTAGTTCAAGCCACCTTTATCTTTCACCAGGGCTGATGCAGTGACCAGCCTTCCAATCCAAACTCTCCCACAGTCTATTCCTTGTCATGGATATAAATTACTCATTTTTCTAATATAGGAACGACAACAGTCCTACTTCATATCATCATTTTTACAATGAACTATGTTAACAAGTGTAATGTTCTTATAAGAGTACTTGACAATAAACACTCAGAAATATTAACTATTATTATTATTATTCTTTATTCAAAATGGAATAGTCTATAGACATTAAAAGTAATGCTTAGGGCTATTTGGTAATATATTTCAAAAACTTAAGTTCAAACTCAGTCATTAATTCAACTTCATGGTCTTTATCCTCAGAAATAATTAGAGAAGACAAAGATTAGTGTTCAGCAAAGTTCATCATAATGTTTGTTCTAAGACAGAAGTTTTAGAAGCAATCTAAATGCCAACTCAGATTGCTTTCAAAACTCATAAATCCATATCACAGAGTGCTATATGATCTTTCAAAGTCTCTTTTAGAAGAACACTGATGACACAGGGAAATGTTCACTATATATTAAATGAAAACGATTAAACAATATGATCCTTGTGTAGCTAGTTTTAATCAGCTTTAGATTAGAAAACCAAATAACTAAACTTTGTCAGAACTAAGCCTAATTATTTTGAGTGAATGAAAGCTCTAAGTAAATTTCATGAGCTCTTTTGAATGAACTTTGCATCCTACATTTTGCTGAGCTTGTCTTTTTTTCCCTTCCTAGCTATCAATTTTAAAAATAATAAATAATTTGATCAGCAAATATTTTTTGGAATTATACCTAATATTTCCCTTACATGTTAACAAATCATATTTGTGACCCATGAGAGTGTGATGTGGCTGATTAAGCTTCTCTTAATGGCTCAAAGGTTACTTTAGGTAAACACAGCCACTGCATTTGGTTCTTCCATAGTCTACACATATCTACATGTTTTTTTTCTTTCCTAGGCAGTGGGAAAAGGTAGGGGAAACCAACTCTTCTGAGAAAAGAAAAGAGAATTCCTACTCACAGTTTGCTGTGTTGATCTATCACAGATCACAAGTATGAGTCTGTTATACGGCACAACACACTGCAGAAAATTTTAATAAAAATAATGGTATCAAAAGAGTCATTACCCCCATGGAACAGAACTGCAGGTGACAGAATGTTGGCTATTTCATGTACCTTTGAGAGCAAAAGCTCCTCAGTTGCTCCATTAAATACTATCACAGAGTAAAGTAAGTCAGAAAGAGAAAGACAAATACCATATGCTAACACATATATATATGGAATTTAAGAAAAAAAATGTCATGAAGAACCTAGGGGTAAGACAGGAATAAAGACACAGACCTACTAGAGAATGGACTTGAGGATATGGGGAGGGGGAAGGGTGAGCTGTGAGAAAGCGAGAGAGAGGCATGGACATATATACACTACCAAACGTAAGGTAGATAGCTAGTGGGAAGCAGCCGCATAGCACAGGGAGATCAGCTCGGTGCTTTGTGACCGCCTGGAGGGGTGGGATAGGGAGGGTGGGAGGGAGGGAGACGCAAGAGGGAAGAGATATGGGAACATATGTATATGTATAACTGATTCACTTTGTTATAAAGCAGAAGCTAACACACCATTGTAAAGCAATTATACTCCAATAAAGATGTAAAAAGTATATATAAAAAAATAAAAGACAGTTTTTAACATGAAAGAACAATCCATAAAAAGAAAATACAAAATACCATAATTCTATACTACAGCATTAAAGTTAATAGTGATCATGAACAAATATACTGAGAAACATAAAAAATGACTTTCAACAGTGGTCAAGAACAGCAATACAGCAAAACTGTTTTGCCTTAAGGTGATAAACAGTTTTTTCCTTCTGTAGGTTCCAGAGTATGTATTAGGTATTTATAGATAAGAGTATGTTACTTCAGTTATATAATTATAAAATCTGGTACTTTGAATCAAATTAAAGCGGCTCCCTTTTTATCAGTAAATTTTTTATTATTGATATATATCTTTACTATGACATCAGTCCCTGAGATTGATGATTGCTATGCTGGTAAAAGGGAGGAGCTGAGAAGATAAGATATGATAGAAGGAGATGCAACAAGAGTGTGAGAAAAATATGACTAATGAAACGGCAAAAGTAGAGCATATGATGGAATTGGTGATCTGAGTAATTGGTTAGGGTGGGGTGTTTGTTCAGAGCTCAAATCAAGACAAAATTATATTATTTGGGTTTTCATTTGTGTTATTTCTTGAGTAATATGTAATTAACACCAACATTTAGGTTTAATCAGAATTTCAATTGAAAATTACCTTGTTATAATGTTACAGGCAACATTTAAAAGCTGCATAATTAATAATACAAATTACTTAACACAGGACACAAGGACTTTTAAAATACGTTATGAACAAGCTCAATATTCCTACAGCCATTGAAACACAATAATTAGTTTTCATCAGCTTTATTTTCTTGACTAGCAGTATTTGTATTTTATTAGACCCCTAAAAGGCCCTTCTAATGCAAGTGAATGCTCTCCGAACCTTCTTCATTGTCCTTGAAATGCAACACAAAAAGTAAGTACAATGGATACACACTAACTGACGATATCTATGCCCTCCTCAAATTAGTCGATGAAGAATGTCTCTTCCCGATGTCAGAACCAATATGCATTCCTCACTTTGTTTATCTAAGACGGGTCTTTTCCACTCTGTTTCTTGCCTTCAAAAGCCCTTAGCTTATTCTTCATTTCCACACCCACAAATATAACATGGAAATCTCACCACAGAAATATGTTAAAAATATGGATCTAACTGTTCCCCATTTCAAGGACTCAGACTGAACAGGTACAGAGTGTTTACTCCCACCAGGCCAGAGATGGAGGATACTCACACTCTACCAAACATGAAGTACTAACATACTTAACAGGCATCCTAGGAAAACTCTTCAACAGGCACAATGGAAAAGCATTCATACAGTCAAAGTTTGCACATTTTACCCATATCTAAGAAAAATGCTATATAAATGTTCTCTTTCCCTTCTCTCCCTCCCTCACCACACACACACGCACACACACACACACACACACACACACACACACACACACGCATCTACATCTCTTTAATTCTCTCTTTGTTTCCTATCAAGGGCCAGCTTTATCTGACACATGCTGGTTCTGAGAGATACAGGTGAGCATAAGTAAGGAAGCTATGGTAAAAATGTAGAAATACGGTATTTGGGGACACCAGAACAATAACACAAAAATATACAATGATGGACATGTAATAAAAAGTCACAACCTTAAACGCTTGAAGGTATGGAGCTAAAAAAAATAAAGAATAAAAAATAATAGGCATTTTAAAGCATTATTTTCAGAAGTCCTAACATGAGGTGTCACTTGGAAAATAATTAATTGGTTATAGCCTACAGTTGAGATGAGTAGTCGGAAGACACTCTTCCGTTTAAACTTTGGCTGCAGCCCTGATGAGCTGTCTGACTTTGAGTGAGCCTCAGAAATTCTGACTCTCCATTTCTTATCTATACAACTGGATAACATATCATAGTAGTCGCAAGTTACATGTGTTCAATTATGTGATGAACTTATTTAGAGGATGCCTGATATAGCATAAATGTTCAAAATTTGTCAATACATTATGTTGAAATATCCTTATCAATAATCGTAACAGGACTTCCCTGGTGGCGCAGTGGTTGAGAGTCCGCCTGCCGATGCAGGGGACACGGGTTTGTGCCCCGGTCCGGGAGGATCCCACATGCCGCGGAGCGGCTGGGCCCGTGAGCCATGGCCTCTGAGCCTGGGCGTCCGGAGCCTGTGCTCCGCAACGGGAGAGGCCACAATAGTGAGAGGCCCGCGTACCGCAAAAAAAATAAAAATAAAATAATCGTAACATGCCTTTGGAAAGATAATAACAATAGAGCCACTGCATGGGGGAAAAACTGCAGACAGATCAATATGAGAAAAGAATTCCTATTCTGATGTCTCAAAATAAAATATCATACACCTAGGAAGAGGAAGTGTTTCTGTTAGAAGCCTTCCTTTAAGAGTCAGGACCTTCAGATCTTGCTCTCGTGGTGGATGGGTGAGGGTCCACATTTTTTTGTGGTTAAAGAGAATTAGATAAAATGTGGATCCTACCATCTCTGGAGTTATCAGTGTTCAAATGCGCTAAGAATTAAATTATTCCCTCTTGTTTATGAGAATATAAGAAAAGGGTTTCTAATTAGAGGGGATATTGGTAACACTAAAGATAAACATTTTTTTCATGAAAACAAAAATAAACTTCCGTTTGAGATTATAGGAATGCTCTCCAGTCTCTTTAGGAAATACTGAGAGAAAGTGCAAAATTGGAGGAAGCACAAACATAATGAACATAGACAGAGCAGGGCAGCTTCTGCAGAGGAAGGATTTGGTTGGGCCCTGGGGACATGCTTTGCAAAAACTCTTGCTTCTGTGTCATGGAGATATGTAGGGATTGTAATAGCCTGGACCAGACCCAGTAGAAACAAACTAAAGATGTCTTACCTTCCATAGTACTCATTTATTTGTGATTTATATTGAATTACAAAGTTCTAGTCACAGACACTACCCAGAGACCACAATGGGAAAAGGACCAGAAAAGACTGTTTGACACACACACACCATTCCAGAAAATCAAAAGGACCTGCATATTGGCACAAACAGAGTCTCTTGTTTCATGATTCCAAATGCTGTTTCGTAAGGATAAACTGATTTTAAAACGTTGGAGGCATGAAAAATACTACTCAAAATTCAGCTCATTTAATGCTGCACCCTTTAATTTATTTTATTGCCTCAAGGGTGGAAAAGGCATGTTCCTCACTGTCTGTGAGACAAGAAGCAGTGCCAAGCTAATGTTAATGGGAATTCTGTGGCCAGAGCCCGCACGAAGACGTCTGTGAACACTCCAGTTTGAGATTTACCTGCTTTTACAAAAGAACATAATCATATGCATCCCAGAAGAGACAGCCTTTTAGCTTAAAACTACTGTCTGAAACATCACACCTACTCAGCCCTCTGGGAATATAAAATGTCTGAATTAAGTTCTGTATGGTACACAATATGGAACTTTTAGTAACATTTTTAAACTCTCAATTTCTAAGTACTATTAAAAAAGCAACTTCTTTTGAAACTGAGCTAAAGAGGTGCATATTCGCTAAAGAAATAAATAACACAAGAGAAAAGTGACACATTTCATCGAGTTAGCACGTCAATAAACAATAAACTAACACAATGCCGGAAATATCTCCCCCGACCAAAAGTAGCAGAGCACCCCTGGAGATGCTGCGGTTGGTTTCGCTTTGATTCAAACTCCCCATGGGCTGGAGCATCTCAATATGCAACCAGCAGTTAGAAGCATTTTAGGTCTAATTTTCTAAAATTTCAATCTTCAAATTGGTAATTTCCCAAATTAGAGTCAGGACTGGGAAGAATTCTCGAAAAAACCTAAGATACTTTTAGTTATGGTTAAGTTTCACATGTACCTTGGCACTTTTAATGAACAGGTTGTGAATCAACATCTGCTCAATATTCTGTAATAACCTAAATGGGAAAAGAATTTGAGAAAGAATAGATACATGTTTATGTATAACTGAATCACTTTGCTGTACACCTAAAACTAACACAACATTGTTAATCAACTATACTCCAATATAAAATAAAAAAAAAAATTTTTAACATCTTTACTGGAGAATAATTGCTTTACAATGGTCTGTTAGTTTCTGCTTTATAGCAGAGTGAATCAGCTATACATATATCCCCATATCTCCTCCCTCTTGTGTCTCTCTCCCACCCTCCCTATCCCACCCCTCTAGGTGGTCACAAAGCACCAAGCTGATCTCCCTGTGCTATGAGGCTGCTTCCCACCAGCTATCTGTTTTACATTTGGTAGTGTATATATGTCCATGCCACTCTCTCACTTTGTCACAGCTTACCCTTCCCCCTCCCCATATCCTCAAGTCCATGCTCTAGTAGGTCTGTGTCTTTATTGCCATCTTACCCCTAGGTTCTTCATGACCTTTTTAAAATTTTTTTTCTCAGATTCCATATATATGTGTTAGGCATACGGTATTTGTTTTTCTCTTTCTGCCTTACTTCACTCTGTATGACAGACTCTAGGTCCATCCACCTCACTACAAATAACTCAATTTCGTTTCTTTTTATGGCTGAGTAATATTCCATTGTATATATGTGCCCCATCTTCTTAAAAATTTTTAATAAATAAATTAAAAACATCCAAAATCTCAAGTAAATAAAAAATCTCACCAAAATTTTCCTTGCACAAAACAAATTTCTTCCACCAAGGACTGTCCACAATGACTATACCACTACCAGTTTACCCCACCATAAGAGCAAGTGGTTGATTTTTTATAATATAAAAAAGGCTCCAGCTGAAATTTTGTCTTTGTATCATCTAGGAAGATGCCTTCTAAAAATAGTTCACCTAGAGTTGTATAGATACTACATGAGCATTCATTGCTTTTTAGAGAACAAACTGCTTTTAAGTATCCTCAAAAACTGAAGGTTTACCCATTTTAGTGATATATTTCACATTTGAAACCTGAAATAATATCTCTTGATGATAGCCTATGCCTCAGTTATTTTTATTAGGCTGACTTCTATGCTAGCCTCATTTCTAACCACATAGTTGGAAAGCAGTAAAAAATTCTTGAAATATTTTATAAATCAGACTTTGCACTAAATTGTCCTTACCCTTGTTATTGGTAAGTTTGTTTTACCACAGACTTTTAAATTGGAAGGCACCATAAAGTTTAGAAATGAAATCTTTTCATTTTACAGTGAGAATACTGAAGGGTGCTGAAGTGTTTTCACAGAACTAGTACTAGAAATCAGGTCTCCTGTTTCTCAGTCCATGCCTTTCCATCACATGTTAGATGAAAAGCAGCCTTACCCATCATTGATTCCTAGTGTTAAAGGTTGAAACAGAACTTGGATTTAAGGTAATAAAACCTACTATTTGACACTGCAAATAGTGATAAGAACTGCAAAAAACAGGACTAGAAAAGTTAGTCCAATTTTTCATGTACAGATTAAGGACCGAAGTTCAAGTAATTTGCTTGTTTGCATGTTTCAAAAAATTGTCCTACTAATCATCTTTTTAATTTCTATTATTAATAATGCAGCAGATAAAAGGACTGATAGTGATTATAGCAAAGCAGTTTTCAACCAAAATTACAATGAGTAAACACAAATGGCAGTGTTGTTATAAGCAGTCTTCTCTCAGATTCCAGATTATTCATTTTTGTATGTTCCACAAAATTCAGAACTGTTTCTGGCACAGAGCAGGCACTTAACAGTTATTGTGAAATGTCAACATGTTGTATCAGGAAGCTGAAGAAAGGAATGTGATATTTTACAAATACGTGCTATAATGTGGCTTTACCTATGGTTTTTATGCTATTATATAGAAACACTGCAACTATTTGCAATTCAGTCATTTGAAAACTGTAATTACCTTAATTAATTTACTATTACTAGTTGTAATCCATTTTGTAATTAAAGAATGTTTTAAATGTATTAATAAAAGCACTCACTTCCATTTTGTTAACCTTTCTGTCTTCAAGGAAAGATAAACTTTGAAGAGTAAAGATTGGGTTAACTTCAAAGTCAGACTGACTGAAGCAAAATATGTTTATTTTTATATGCTAAAAATACCAAAATTCAAAGGCTTTACACCCTCCTTTTCAAGGTACTTAATAAAAGTGCTCAAAATCCATGTAAAGTTTTTATCCTAATATACTGACATACATATATCCTAATATATTGAGTATATATATATATATATATATAAAATATATATCCTAATATATTGAGTATATATATATATATATATCCTAATATATTGAGTACTTTGGACTTACATAAATTTGGGCAAAAATCCATTAGTGTTTAGAAATAAAACTAAATGTGTATCATAATGTTAAATATTCAGGAAAAATAGCTAGAAATAAATTACAGAAAAAATGTATAAAAGCTTTGAAATGAATACTATCTTAAAAAACAAATGATTTCACATGGAAAAGACCTTGTCAAATTAATTTAATCTAAAAAATTTAGAAAATTTAGAATGTGATGAACCTATTTTTAGTTAAATTTTGTTTGTGGTTTCTATTTTCCTCCTATGACACTTGGGCTCTTGCTTTGTTCTACTACACGTTTTTCCCACAGTATATTACTCCATTTCAGAGCTGCAACAATCACTTTCATGCTGAGGAGTACGGACCTCTAGTATGTAATCCTGACAACTCTTCTAAACTCCAGATATGCATTTCTGTCCTTCTATCCTGAATTTGATCACAACGTTCCTTCAGTATCCTCAACTCCAGGCATCCTAGTGAGTTATTTATTCTCCCTCTCCTATCCCAACTGGGATTTCCTTACATATTTCCAGTCTCCCAGGATTTAAAAATTCACATTAATTTAGACCCCTCCCTGGTATAATTCCTTCTTCATCTATCTCTCTATTTCCATTACCATGACCACACTAAGGTTGTGTTGTATAACAGAGTACCTTTGTTATTCAAAGGGGGCCTCTGACCTCCTGTGAGAGGATAGGGGCTGAAGATCGAGTTCACACACAGGGTCAATAATTCAATCAATCATGCCCAGGTAATAAAACCTCAATAAAAACTCTGGACACAACGCTCAAGTGAGTTTCCTGGTTGGTGAATACATTGATGTGCCAGGAGGGTGATGCATTCTGACTCTGTGGGGAGAAGACATCAAAGCTCTATTTTCAGGACCCTCCCGGACCTTCCCTTATCTGTGTCATTTGGCTGGTATTTGTACCCTTTATAATAACACTATAAGTATAGTGCTTTCCTGAGTTCTGTGAGTTGTCCTGGTAAATGATCAAGCCGAGTAGCTTGTGGGAACCCCTAGTTTTGGAGCCAGTTAGTCCAATGTGTGGACAGCCTTGAGGACCCTGGAACTTGCAGCTGGCATCTGAAGCAAGGGCGATCTCATTGCCCTCAACCTGTGGAGTTGAGACTAACTCCAAGCGGTTAGCGTATGAATTGCACTGCAGTGCTGTAGGTTGCCAGATAAAACACAGACTATCAGTTAAATATGAATTTCAGATAAGTAACAATCCTTTACACTACAAATATGTCCCAAAATTGCAGGAGACATACTTATACCAAAAGTTCAAAAATTCATATTTAACTGGGAATCCTGGTTTTGTTTTTGTTTTCTAAATCTGACAGCACTGCACCCTAAGCCAGGCTTTCATTACTCCTCACCTAGTGGTTTCATAACTTCCATTCCTTTCCCCAGGCTCTATATCCTTCTAACACTCCATTATATACTCCACTTAGATTGTTCTTAAACACAGTTTCGTGCATGTATTGCCTTGTCCAGAACTTTGAGTGGTTTTTCACTATCTCTAGAAATATATATTAGTTAGCCTGGTACTCAAAATCATTTACAAGGCACCATGGGCTTTGGTAATTAGTCAGAACTGGGTTCAAATCCTGTCTGCACGACATACTAGTTGGGTAAAAGTGGAAAACAGATTCTATATCTCTTGTGCTTAATCTCTTCATTGTAATATGAAAATAGCAATATATAAGAATGTTATTTTGAAGAGAGAAATAAAGAAACTTCGCATCTACCCATTATTCGTGAGTGACCTTTTAGTGGTCACCTGCAATGAACCCATCCTGTTATTTTCTGAATATTAATCTACCGAAAGCCTTGGCTTTCCTGATGCACTATTCTCGCTAGTTTTCCTCTTTGCTCACTTTTTCCCTTTATATTAGGCTTCCATGAAGTTCTGTCCTTCGTCTCTTCTCATTCTATATCCCTTCCCTAATGATCTTACTTCCAAAATTTTAAATATTGCTAAATTCCTGCCATTTGCTGATAAATTTGAAATATAAAATTCAAACCCCAGATTTCTTTGTCCAACTGCTCACTAGCATGTCTGAATGTCCAATGGTCATTGTTAAGTCTCCTGCAATCCCATTAGTCCCATATTGCCTGTTTTTTAAAAACAACATCACGGGCTTCCCTGGTGGTGCACTGGTTGAGAGTCCGCCTGCCGATGCAGGGGACACGGGTTCGTGCCCCGGTCAGGGAAGATCCCACATGCGGCAGAGTGGCTGGGCCTGTGAGCCATGGTCGCTGGGTCTGCACGCCATGGTCGCTGGGCCTGCGCATCTGGAGCCTGTGCTCCGCAACAGAAGAGGCCACAGTGGTGACAGGCCCGCGTACCACACACACACACACACACACAAAAACCATCACTTGTGTTAAGTAGACCAGCCAGAAAGGTCAGTATAGCTATGAGTCTTCCCTCTCCCCACACCCACACACATACCTGTCACCAAATTTTGCAATTCTGTTTTCTAAATCAGCTCTCTCCTCTGCCTATGCACTGTCTCTTCTTTTGTTAGGACCCTCAACACCTCTCCCCTAGATTAGTGCTACAGAGTATCAGTCAGGATGCAACTAGGAAACAGAAACAGCTGAGTACTTACAGGGAATTTATTCCAAGGAATTTAGCATAAAGGTGATGAAAGTAGACAGTGATGCAATCTAGATATTAGCAACAGCAAGAAGCCATGACCTTCCCTGAGCTAGAGGAAGAAATACAGGAGCGGAATCACCTGGAAGAAGCTAGAACTATAGGCAGCTTGTCAGGCTGAAGCCACAGATGCGAAACAACTCCTAATGGAGATGCTGCACCTCCACTTTCCCTTTGACAGCTGTTCTTCCTCCACCGTCACTCCCTTTCAAGCATATTCTGCACCTCTACCTTTCTAAAAGGCAAATCTGACCGTGTTTACCTCAATGCCAAAAACGTTCCAATGGCTTTCTGCTGCCTGCAGGTAGTCAGAACGCACCTCCTTTTCAACTGCTATGCTGTGCCCAGTCCATCGCTCTTCAGAAGTCGTCTGTTCCCTTACATATGATATTTCCCAGCCTGGAATTTCCCCACCTCCCATCCAACATGCTAACACCAGCAAATGCCTTCTCATCTTTCAAGATCTATATTACAAATCATGTCTGTAGTGCCATCTTCCGTGTTGTGTTTCCCTCTCTCTTCCCTATTCCTCCCTCCTTCTCTCTCTCTCACCCTCTCCCCCCCCTCCCTCAATCTCATTCCTTCTCTCCCTTCCTTCCTTTTTTTCCTCTTTTGTTCTCACTAACCAAATCAGTTTTTCCCCATGATGCTCTATGAAATTCTCTATGTTGGTACTGATTTCACTGTACTGCAATTGTGTGTGTGTGTGTGTGTGTGTGTGTGTGTGTGTGTGTTGTGTATGTGTTTGCATATTTTGGTATGCGATATTCAGGTCCATGTCTATCTACACTACCAGGTTGTAATCTCCTTGAAGGCAGGGGTGTTTATCAAATATCATATCTTTTATCAGCTCAATCACTTCTGAAAAATGTTCTGAATGAATCTGATGCACTAAAATATATTTATGCGCCCATATTCTTCTAATATTGGACAAGTGAAGGCTTAACAAGTATTTTATAAGAATGTCTCATTGCATGAGAAAAAAATTATTGAAAGAGAAAATGTATTTCTCACATTAGTTTTCCCAAAGAGTATGTAAGATCTCCTTCTCTGACAGTCCTTAAATCACAGTTTGAGTGGGGTTACTAACTTAACCTGTGCTGAATAGAATTCTAATGCTTAAAAGAACATTTGAAAATTCAAGTAAAAATTTATACTTCAGCCTTATGAAGGGTAAAGAAATAGGATACATATGATTTATGGCAAATGCAATCTCTATATTTTTTTACATTGCTTTTTGGTGGCCCTGCATAAGTTACATCAAGAATATCCTACTGAGCTTAGCAAAGTTCAGAGGACTCTCTAATTCTCTACCCCCTCCTGCCCATTTATTGGCCATGAGCACCTATCAAAGGCAATAAATGTTCCCCTACATTGATTTAATGTTCACAGTAACTACATGAATGTGGGTTACTATTTTAGCCCAATTTTATAGATGAGGAAACTGAGGCACAGAGAAGTAACTTGTCCAAGGTCACCTGGCAGTGGGTAGCAAAACTTGGATAGGAATCATTTCTGATGTCAGAGCCCATATCCTTAGCCACTGCACTACACTTCCCCATGTGGCAACATTTCTTTTCACCACAGCCCTTGGGCTCAAAAATGAAGAGGAGGGAATAGAAAGCACACTGTGCCCTTCACAGCCTGCTTATCCTTTCCATCCTCTATGGATGAAATGTGCCAATGAAGGAATGGCATTACTGCTATAAAGTAATCATTGGGGTCCTTCTGCTGACCAAGGAAGATCTAAGGGTGATGTCGTCTGAAAGCAAAGAGAAATAACATTTGCATGTACTTACCACCTGCTTTTCTCAGAAAAGATTTAAGGTGTTCCACTAAGATATGTACATTACTGACAGATAAAATAAATTAAAATAGGTAGAAAGCAAAGCAAAGGGAAAGTTGGGCTAGAAGACGACAGTGAGTGCACACCACACAGGCCGTGACTTTACAGGCTTGCCAATAGCAAGCTTAACGTTTGGCTCTAAGTACATAGCAGCCAATGAAAACAGAGAAATAATACTGAATAGTTGATTTTTCTACAAAATACAAACAGAGTGCTCAGGAGAAGCCCAGATACTTCTTGTACTAAGGATAGGAAGAAAATACTTCCATGGTCTCCCAGAGAGAACACTGTAATACAATAAACACCATCCTTAACAACATGCCCAGAGTACAGAGGATGCACAGAAAACGATGACAGAGATTGCTTTTCACAAGATCCCTCCAAAATAAGCATAATGCATATGATATATAGGACACAGACTCAGTCTTGCCAGAAAGATAATTTTACTCTTTTACACCTCTTTGAGAAGTAGTTTAGTGTAGGCTGATGCAGACTGCCTGGATTTGAATCCTGGCTTTGTCACTGACTAGCTGAGTGACCTTGGGCCAGACTCTAAACCTCTCTGGGCCTCAGATTTACCACTAATAAATGGAGATGATAATAATAATAACTACCTCAAATGGTTATGTGTCTTTAATTAGTCACTATAATAAAATGCTTAGAATAGTGTTTGGGACACAGTAAGTAATATACTATAAGTTTTTCTTGTTATATTTATTATTTAATAACTAAATTTAGTTTTCAAATCCCAACTTCCCAGGTGATAGAAACAAGGTTAATGAACTCAGGGCTCCGTCTAACTCCCAGGGAGCGTGTTGGTGAGCAGGCATATGAGGAGGAGAAGTTGGTGTCTATCCACACTAGCATCTCTCTGCATTTCCTCTTTGTTCTGGTTCAAGGCTCTGGGTGCAAACAGGTGAATGCTTGCAACAACTTGCACCCCTCTAGGTACATGAAGATCATTATTCTTCTCTCCTAGTGTGAGGGGATGAGGAAACGATGAAGCTACTTAGGCCCATCTGGCTCTGGGGACTTCTCAGGCCCTACCTAGAAAAATGAACGCAGGCCCCGCCTGGTACCCTGTTAATTAACCTACTGGCGGACATTACCGAAAACTCACCTCCTAGGATTGACTGAGGGAAGGGAAAAGGGTGATTTGCTCTCTTCTTAGAGACTGTCATTTAGTCACTCATCACTTCTCTTCCGTCTGGAGAATTCTTACTTTATCTTGAGGGGCAAAGTTAAAGGAAGCTTTGCATGGGTCATCATATCTTTTTCACAAACTCATCTATGCTACAGTCCTGTGCAGTCTTGGCTTTTGCAACTCAAAAGACAAGAACTGACACCTTTGTTTTCTGTGCCTTTCTGTTGTGTGACTCCACCCCTGAGACAATGAGTGTGGAAGGCTGATAGAATGGTGGAGGTAAAGGTGGGAGTCCATAGTATTGTCCACAGAGCGGGTACATGAAAGCTGGTTAACAATTCCCAATATATCCCACCACACAAAATTATAGCATCTTCCCTAAGCACACTTCAGTGAACACAATTCTGTTGTTGTCCAGTGTGCTGGGGTCCATATCTGAAGCTTTCTTTTCTTCATATTAACCCCTAGGCAGATTTTAAAGAAGAAAGAAGAATTGGCAGACTAAAGAGAAGAGGAATATAATAATTACACCATTTCTAAACTTAGATAATATATTGGTACTGGTACTTAGCTTTTTCAAAATTCTAAATAGTGGGCACAACTCCTAGCGCTGGCTGATCCATCAGGAGCTCCAAATGATCTATTCCAATTTCCAACTGAAGCTCCTTCTTAAACTGTGCACAAGGTTAAAAATAGCATGCAGTCATTTTTATGAGTAAAATTCAATTTTCATACAATCAGCACCACTAAGACTTGAGAGCTAGTAGGTAACTCTTTTGTGTCACATGTTGTATACTGACAAACTCACAACAAAGAACTATGCAATTACCCGAAAGGGTCCTCAAAGATCTAGCTCTTTAGTATCTTTATTTTAGATACAAGAAAACCACGATTAAGGCTTATTTGGAGATCACATTTCATTAAACACATTAAAATCTAAAAACAAAAAATACCACATGAAGTCCTATATATCTGTTATTCCACCTAGACCACCTAGAATTCTGCTGCTTGATGGCCATGATGATCCAGTTCATGCTGTAATTCTGTATGGTGTCTACAACTTTATTAAAAAGGCCTTCTCAAGTAAGTCAACAAGCACCTCATGAATTTGTAACTTCCTCATGGACAAGAAATTATTCCTGTTTCTATCCTACCTCCCAAAGTACCTAATAAAATACCTCCTAGAAAGCATATATTAAGGTGCTTGTTAATGGTGATGACTCAGACCATCAAAATATTAACGATTATACGACACGAATTCCCTTCCCATTTTCTCCATCTCTCAGAATCTTGCCTGTTCCTTAAGACTCAGTCCAAGCCTGACCTCAGTTAATGATGTCTCTCCTGACTACTTCAGCCTACCCTCATTCCTTTCTTTCCTAGTCACCTATTTGCCTTCCATCAAATACCCACCCATTGAAATACCTATTTCTTCCTATGTTTTAGTATAACTTCCACACCATCTTTTAGATTCCCCCAAATCATTTACTATATTCTACCTTTCATATTCATCATCATTATCATCATCAAAGCTCATCAAAGATGAGGTATTAATATTGTCCATCAATACTTCCTTTTTTACACTCTCTAAAGTTCCATTATTACTATACTTTCTTGGGTTTTAAGGAAACTATCCATTTCCAGAACTCTAAGTTTTGCTAAATAAGTTATGTCCAACTTTTGTCTAAACTTCCTGGGTGAAATCATGTGTGTTCGCAGATACTATTGTTCCAGTGTAAAATCAGAGATATTTTAAGCCATCCCCCAAATTCAGAAGCTATCCTTTTATTGCCCTGTTCAGTAAAATTTATCTGAAATGTCGTTCATTCCCATTTCACATTTTACAGTATAGTAAACATATATGCAAACAGTATAACGTACTGTGTTGTAAAGGTTAAAATAGCATTTTCTGTTTTGTTTTTAATACTGGTCCTGATGAAAGTAAACTTTATAACATGAGAATAAGAAAATAATATTGACAAAGGTGTTTACTAAGAAACTCTTCTATATATTAATATTTTCTAATAATCTATATTGAAAATACAATAAAATTTCATTAGACATTTAGAATCTACTGTGCTTTGCAATTTTAACATAAACGTTTTCCACTGTCTTTCACATTATCTAACGGTTATCTGATAGTTAAAAAAAAAAAGTTTAAGTACTCTCTGGAGTGCTTTATATGCATAGAGAGTTGGTACAGGGAAATTATTCTATTGACCAGAGAAAAAGGATAAAAGAGTAATATTAACTATTTAAAACAGTAGGAGTAACAGATGCATCATTAAGTCTGTACTTATTCAAAATATAATCTTATAAAAACTGTAAGAGTCTCCAAATATTTTATCTTACAGAAGGTTAGGAACAGCTGTTTCAGACAACTAAGTTTTAAATCTTGAATATATTCTTTGCAGTGATTCTTTCAGTGGTGGTTCCCTTAGATTTACATGTTTTAATTTATGGCAAACCCTTTAACAGAAAAGCTAGCAACCAATAGAGTGTTTGGAACTTCACCTCATAGGTTATACCATGTTGATAGTTTAGTATTTCAGAAACAGTCTATGGAAATACACCACGAGGCAGTAATAGTGGCTGATCGTACACACTACAATTATGCATATATTTGAAGCTATAGTTTTCTCTAACTCAAACTTCTACTGCCTTCCAGAGACTTTCTCTGAGAAGAACATTGACATATGTGTAAAAAGCAAACGCAAACACAACATTTAAATTTTAACACACTCGAGAGTCTTCAGGCACTTAATGCTGTCAGATGATCTCAGTCAAGGACCATCTGTAATATACCTGTCATTGAACAAACGTGGGTTTATTGGGTTTATTGACACACTGCCATGCAGGAACTGCAGGATGTCTCAGCAAGTGTGTGCTAGAAACACCTTATAGGATTTGGACCCACATTAGATAATTCGGGGGAAAGTCAAAAAAAAGTAGGGCTTTGCTCTAGATTGGATGTTATCAGGAAGCAGGAGTCATTCCATGATTGGGCATCTTTAAAATTCTTATCTAGAAGGTAAGAACAGAGTGAGATTAAAGCTGTGATTGGTTAAAAGAATATTTAGTCATTCTCTAATCTTCAAAATGTTCATGTCTTTCTTTGCCTGAGTTCAGGTATAAGACTAGAGTGGTCTTCTTTTTGTCTAATCCATCATGATCACAGAAGGTCCTTGCCTAAGGCTGATGGTCTGTAAAATGTTATGCTGAACAGGAGAGCATGAGGGCCTATCTGTGCATGCCGTGCCTGCTCCCTGATATAAGTGACTGCTTTTCTCCTTCTTGATATAGCAAGAATGAGCATAATAAAGTGGAAAGGGTCATCATTTCCACAATATATTTACACACAGGAACTCAATTCTATTTTACTTACAGTGTAGGCTATAAGAAGCTAGGTCTTATATACTTTTAGCATCACTCTATGTGTTAGAAACATAGCAAATATTCAATAACTTTTTCAACTAACTCACTTCGTCCTTCAACAAGTAATCAATGGTTCTCAACTATAAAAAATCTCTGCCAAAATCTGTAAGTGGAGTACCAAAGATTCAATCTGATTGTTACAAAGCCAATGAGCTGAGAATGGGGACTAGGTGGAGGATGAAAGCTATTCCACAATCACATTATATCTGAATTCCTATACAACAAAACACTTTGTAATGAGTGTTTACTGTATGTACAGGCACTGCTAAGCCTTAGGAATACAATAATGACTAAGATCAAGTCCCAGTCCTCAGTGAGTATGATGCCCTATGACACAGTTATAGTTTTATTTTTTCATCCTCCATGTTACACAGTTAAATACAATTACATCATTGTATCAAATAATCAAAAGAGAAAATTAATTATAGCCTACATGTGTTTATGGCCAGTTTTGGTCCTTACTATAGTCAATGTAAATTTTTAATTAAATTTTGGCCACTAGTTGCTGGTTTACTGGAAAGACTTAAATATTTTTTTAAAAGTCTATAAGCATCACACACAAACTCAAGTGTGCAGAGATTTTAACTACATTCTCAATAATGAAGAAGTGTTTTCTTTTTTATGCTGACAGTGGGAATTTGATTTATTTTATAATTTGATGTACATATGCTGATATGTAGACAAAAAATTAAGTTTTTCATGCCACAGCAATCCAAGAAGAAAAATAAATAAAAGGAATCACAACTGTAAAAGAAGAAATAAAATTGTCACTGTCTGAAGATGACATGATACTATACATCAATGAATTTGGTAAAGGTGCTGGATACAAAATTGATATAATGAAATCTGTTGCATTTTTATACACTAACAATAAAACATCAGAAAGAGAAATTAAAGAAACAATTCCATTTACCATCGCATCAAAAAGAATAAAATACCTAGGAATAAGCTTACCTAAAGGAGGCAAAAGACCTGTATGCCGAAAACTATAAGACGCTGATGAAAGAAACTGAAGACAACACAAACAGATGGAAAGATATACCGTGTTCTTGGATTGAAAGAATCAATGTTGTTAAAATGACTATGCTACCCAAAGCAATCTACAGATTCAATGCAATCCTTATAAAATTATCAATGGCATTTTTCACAGAACTAAAACAAAAGAATGTTAAATTTTTATGGAAACACAAAAGACCCGTGAATAGCCAAAGCAGTCTAGAGAAAGAACAGGGTTGGAGGAATCATGTTCCCTGACTTCAGACTATACTACAAAGCTACAGTAATCAAAACAATATGGTACTGGCACAAAAACCGATATATAAATCAATGCAACAGGATAAAAAGCCCAGAAATAAACCCAGGACCTTATGGTCAATTAATCTATGACAAAGGAGGCAAATATATACAATGGAGAAAAGACAGTCTCTTCGGCAAGTGGTGTTGGGAAAGCTGGACAGCTATATGTAAAAGAATGAAATTAAAACATTCTCTAACACCATATACACAAATAAACTCAAAATAGATTAAACACCTAAATGTAAGACTGGATACTATAAAACTCCTAGAGGAAAACATAGAACACTCTTTGACATAAATCACAGCAATATCTTTTTGGATCTGTCTCCTAGAGCAATGGAAATAAAAATGAAAATAAACACATGGGATGCAATTAAAAATAAAAGCTTTTACACAACAAAAGCTGTAGAAAATATTTGCAAATGATTTGACCCACAAGAGATTAATTTCCAAAATATACAAACAGCTCATACAGCTTAATATCAAAAAAAGCCAACCAAGCAAACAACCCAATAAAAAAATAGGCAGAAGACCTAAATAGACATATCTCCAAATAAGACATACAGATGGCCAACAGGCACATGAAAAGATGTTCAATATCACTAGTTATTAGAGAAATGCAAATCAAAACTACAATGAGGTATCACCTCACACTAGTCAGAATGGTCATCATTAAAAAGTCTACGAATAATAAATGCTGGAGAGGGTGTGGAGAAAAGGAACCTTCCTACACTGTTCATGGGAATGTAAATTGGTGCAATAACTATGGAGAACAGTATGGAGGTTCCTTAAAAAACTAAAAACAGAGTCACCATATGATACTGTAATCATACTCCTGAGCATATATCCAGAGAAAACTCTGACTTGAGAAGATACATGCACCCCAATGTTCACAACAGCACTATTCACAATAGCCAAGATATGGACGCAAGCTAAATGTCCAAGAGATGAATGGATAAAGAAGACGAACATATATATATATATATATATATATATATATATATACACACACACACACATATATAACTGGAATATTACTCAGCCATAAAAAAGAATGAAATAATGCCATTTGCAGCAACATGGATGGACCTAGAGATTATCATACTAAGTGGAGTAAGTCAGACAGAGAAAGACAAATATCATATGATATCACTTATATGTGGACTCTCAAAAATGATACAAATGAAATTACTTACAAAACAGAAATAGACTCACTGACATAGAAAACAAACTTATGGTTACCAAAGACGATAGCCAGGGGCGGGGGGACTGAAGAGATAAATTAAGAGTTTGGGATTAACACATACACACTACTATGTATAAAACAGATAAACAGCAAGGACATACTGTATAGCACAGGGAACTACAGTCAATATCTTGTAATAACCTATAATGAAAAAGTCAATATCTTGTATAACCTATAACTATATTAGATAGTTATTATATACATATAACTGAATTAACTGAATCACTTTGCTGTACATCTGAAACTAACACAGCATTGTAAATTAACTATATGTCAATTTTTAAAAATGGTTAAAAAATTAAGTTTTATAAATCACATTGGAATAATAAGCAGCAATTAAATTACACCCCTAAATAAAATCTGGCCAAATGTGGTAATTAGCAAGTTCTAAAAAAATTAGTACAAACGAAATTATTTGAAATTTTAACTGTTTACATTTGATTTAAAAAAACATAAAGTAGTCCAGACTATTATTTTCATAAGGAAATAATAGACTTGCCCTAATATGTCAAAGATGTTAATATCTTTCTTTCTTTCTTTCTATCTATCTGGATATGATAAAATTAAACCTCTTAAATAAAATGTCTTAAAATTCCCTAGTTTTAAACCAACTGGAATAGTACCATATTTCAGAAATATCTTTTCTTCCTCTTTATTTCATTCATCAGTATTTATAGAAGCCTCTATAATGGGCTACCATCCTCCCCAAACCTAGAAACACCAATACTAAATAAAACCTCACCAAGAGTTTTTGTTTCTATATTGATGATGCTCTTGTAGTTTGATTTTTAAAATGCATATACTCATGCATTGTCTGCTACTTCATTTACTTTCAGGTAAATATTTACTGAGTGTCCTCCAACTATTTGTAAGAAATTACTCGAAACAGAGCAATTAAAACACAGCGCCTCGTCTTAAGGAGTTTGCACTCTAGTAGAAGAGATTTGGCCATGTACACAAACACTAAAATAACACAGTAGATACTAGTTATCATTAGAGATAGGGGCAAAATCTTCCAGGAGTTCAGACTGGAGAGAGATGGCTCCAGGCTGGAAATAATCATGGCAGTTCTCACAAAAAAGGACATATCTTAACTATGCATGAAAGTGTAGGATTACAGATAGAAATTAGGGACATTTGCTTTGTTCCTTGGGAACCCATGCCTCCCTAATTCTCAGTTCACCCAGTTCTTCTTCACATTCATTACTATTAAGTTCTCATTGACCCAGGCTTGTGCAGCTCAACTTTCAACTCTAAATGCAAAGCTATTCCATCTAATATCCCAGACTGAGCAATACTTTAAATTTAAAAGTATATTAACATATAATATGCATTGTCATAATAATTTTGAATCCTAATTTTCTTTTTTTTTTTTCGGTACGCAGGCCTCTCACTGTTGTGGCCTCTCCCGTCGCGGAGCACAGGCTCCGGACGCGCAGGCTCAGTGGCCATGGCTCACGGGCCCAGCCGCTCCGCGGCATGTGGGATCTTCCCGGACCGGGGCACAAACCCGTGTCCCCTGCATCGGCAGGCGGACTCTCAACCACTGCACCACCAGGGAAGCCCCTAATTTTCTTTTTTTTTACATCCATCCTAGCAGTTATCTTTCCCTGGTTTCCCACTATTGCAAATGTGGTCAGCACACCTTTTATGCGCTAGTCCAAGGGAAACAAACAGACATTAAACACTCTTCAAGGTGTTCAAACTTCAAGGAGCTCACACCGTGGTTAAGATGGGATAGGGGTGGGGGGCATGCACAGTCTACAGTGTACCTAAGAACTGATTTCAAAGTTATCTATATATCTATTCATCCATTCATTCATTTTTCTATTCAACAGATGTCTCTAGCGTACCTATTATGTATCAGGTACTGTTTTTAGGACTCTTTTAGGACTGACAAAGTCCCTTCTTTCCTTTGGTTTATACTCTAGTAGGAGGTGAAATTGAGCACAGAAAATAAACCAAGCAACAAACGAATAAACTACATAAACAAACAAATGAAATTATACTGATAAACAATAATGTTATAAGTGCTAGGAAGATAACCAAAATTGGGCAATGGGCAAATGTGACAGGGTGTTTATTGATCTGGGAAATCAGGGAAGCCCTCTTTGAAGGGGTGACATTTCAGATGGGATCTAAACGACAAGAAGGAACAACCATACAATGATCTGAGGGGAAGAGTGTTCAAGGCAGAGAGCATAGCCCTACCATGGGCATGAATGTGGCATGCTGGAGAAACAGCAGCACTGCTGGATGCAGAAATGAGGAGAGAGTGGTTCAGGATGAGGCCTTCAAAACCCACGGCCAAGTGTGTAGATTTTGTTCTAATTGCAATGGGAAGCAATTGGCAAATTTTAAACAGGTTGAGTGATATGACATGAATTATGTTTTAAAAGATTACTCTAGCTGCTATACATAGAATGGATTTTTAAGGAAGTAAAAGTGAAATTCAGAGAGATCCTGTTAGGCGCCAATAATCTAGGCAAGAGAGGATGATGACTTGGACTAAGGTGGAGAGAAATGGATATACTCAGAAAGTATTTTAGAGGCACGGTTTGCAGAACTTATTATGGATTAGTGGATTGGATATAAGAGGATGTGGGAAGAGAAACAATAAATGCTAACTCCTGGCTTTATTACTTAAACCAGTGAGTGTGTTGGTGAAATCGATTAAGATGGAACAATTGGGTAGGTACAGATTTTGGTGGCAAATGATAAAGAGCTGCTCTTAGGACACATTAAATCGGAGATATTGATTAGATATCCATGAGAAGCTTTTAAGTAGGGAGTTGGATATATGAGTGAGTTTCCAGGAAGAAGTCAGATCTGGAAATAAAGGCTTAAGAAACTTTCATATAAAAATGATATTTAAAGCTATAGGACTAAAAGGTCATCGCCTGGAGAGAGAGCATAGCCTTCCAAGAGAAGATGGTACAGGAGAGAGTCTTTGAGAAGCCCAATGCTTAGATATTGAACAGAGGAGAAATTAATCAAGGAAGTAAGAAGCAGCAGCCAAATCACATAGGTTCTTAAGAAAACCAGAAGAGTATGATGCTCCCAAAGTCAAGGGCAGAAAGTGCTTCAAGGCAGAGGGAGTAGTCCATGTTGTTGAATGATGCTAAGAGTTAAACGAAGATGTGAAGGGACTTCCCTGGTGGTCCAGCGGTTAAGAATCCACCTTCCAATGCAGGGGATGCAGGTTCGATCCCTGGTTGGGGAACTAAGATCCCACATGCTGTGGGGCAACTAAGACCATTTGTGGCAACTACTGAGCCCACGCACCACAACTAGAGAGGAGCCCGCACGCCACAACGAAAGATCCCGCGTGCTACAACTAAGACCTGATGCAGCCATAACTAACTAACTAACTAACTAACTAAATAAATAAATAAATAAAAAGATGTGAAGATTAGATTGGATTTCATGGAAGTCACTGGTAATTTTAACAGCAGGGAGTTAAATGCTGGGGAAAGGGATCCTAAGTGGGATGAAGTCGAGTAGCAAAAAGGAGATGCAAGAATGGAAACAAGACTACAGACAATTTCAAGACATTTTGCTGTAAACAGGCTATAGAGAAGTGGAGTGGTATACGGAGTCAAGGAAAGATTTTGTGATAGATGGTGATAAAACTTATTTTTATTCATATTGGAATAAATTTTTATCTATAGAAAAATGTTATAGAGGAAAGAACAGAAAAACTACAGGAGCAAAGTCTTGGACAAGATGGAGCAGACTCCAGAAAAGAATAGAATAGTTGACCCTCAAAAGTTATCTGGGCCTATGATTATGGGCCAACTTTCTTCCAGTTTCTAATTTTGTTCACATTAAAGAGACTAGTAAATGCTATAATAAAAAATACTTAAGCTTATAATATCTAATCAGCATATCAAGGCTTTATTTGTCCCTTTACAAACTTCAATCTTTACTACTGAACAAATCTGCTTGGCTCTATTTCAGGACACTGATTCTGCTATATTTACTGAACAAATCTGCTTGGCTCTATTTCAGGACACTGATTCTGCTATACTTACCAATGGGCAGAATCACTGGTTATTCGAAGGTCACATGGAGAAGTGTGATTCTCTCTTTGGCTTCTTCCTTCTTTGCCTCTGCACTGGTAAAAGACCAGAGGCTGTACCTACAGTAGCCCCCACCTCCCTCTGCCATTCCCTTCCCTTTTTCTATCTTTCCCTTCGCTTATGAATCTCTTTCCTGCAGGTAGGAGGCTCCAGGCTACTCTTTTTTTTTTTTTTTTTTTTTTTTGTGGTACGCGGGCCTCTCACTGCTGTGGCCTCTCCCGTTGTGGAGCACAGGGTCCGGATGCGCAGGCCCAGCGGCCATGTCTCATGGGCCCAGCTGCTCCGCGGCACGTGGGATCTTCCCGGACCGGGGCACGAACCTGCGTCCCCTGCATCGGCAGGCAGACTCTCAACCACTGCGCCACCAGGGAAACCCCCAGGCTACTCTTTACTCCTCTTGACTCTCTTCTCTTCTCTTACCAACTCACCCTACAGAACTAGTCAGTATTACCCAGGCTTTCTCCATTAATGAGGCCCCTGTTAGATTTCTCTCTAGCAAATTCTTTTCCTTTCTGAAGTGTGATAAATCCTAAAATTCAGATGTAGGTCAAGTTTCCCTATCCAGGTTGCCATGGAATGGAGAAAAATGCAAGAATTTTAGGTCCTTTGGAAAAATATCAAATAATAATAACAAAATATTATGGTATCTCAAAATTCATTGCTACAAAATACTAACAAAGATATCATGGGACACTCTATCTGAATACTTAAAATCAAATTGCGCTACATACACCAGGAACAAAATCACAAAAGATTCATAGCCTGGGTTCTGGCACAAAGTCCCTGGATAGTAGACTAGGGACAGAGCCCTCATTCTACCTATGAAAGAAGTTCTAAAGCAAATAAAATGTTGACTTTAGTCCCATAAACTTGAACTACTCTATAAGGAATAATATCGGCAAATCCAGGTGGTCATTTTGGACTCTGATTCAGTCATTAACTAGTCACCACTCTGGGTGGTTTCCCACTTCATGCCACTACTTCCTGGACTGTGCCTGTCCACTTGACCAAACCTTTTTTGTCTCCCCATGACATCATCATCTTACTCTTTCATTTAAAAACAAAAAATCCCAGTTTAAAACTTATACTTAAGTAACTTGATAAAATGTCCCAAGGCTGCTTAAAACCCATTGATACGCATCTTAACTCATGAAGACTTTATTTAGCAAGAAGTGCATCTTTCATGAATAATTTTATAAATAAATCACATTATGCCATTTTCTCTATTAGAAAGTCTCACCAAGACTAGATTACTGTGTGTGGATTTCTTGAGAGTTGGGGCCATGTCATATTCCATGTCTGATTTCCTAGGCTCTGCACATATAAAACTATTTGTTATTTAATAGCTGTTTGTTATTTAACTGAAAGAGATTATATGTATCATACGAACTGAAAGCCCCAATAAAGGAAAAGAATACCCCTTTTATATATTAAAGTTTGCCAACCCCAGCATTTGAACGACCTTTTATTTTTTTTACACAATCTCTAGTTCATTCCTTCTTTTATTATGACTTTAAGCCCTCCCAGCCCAGGTGTTGGCTATTTGAATGATTCAATCAAAGATGACCTTTTTGTATGAAGACAGAGGGAAAGAAAATGCTTATTAAAAGTCGTTGCCTTTTGTATGTCATCAGTTAGGAGCTTTCCTTTCCCATCTTATAAAGGGACAATGTTCTCCTTTATCATTTTCGTGGTTTTAATGTATTCAAAAGAAAAAACATATGTAGTTTTCATTTTTCTTTATTCTTTCTTTATCTCATTTGTTTTGTTTTGTTGTAGTTGTTGCTTTCCTCTGACTTGAGCACATAATTAGGTACTAACTCCTAGGCAATTTTTTTGTCAAATAACCTACCTTCTGTTTCTTAGCGCTTTTTATTTATATTCTTAAATCACTGTATTCATCCATTTGAGATTTCTTTTTCTCTGCCTAACTAGCATGTAATAAATATGGCAGAAAGCCACTGCCCTAGGAAATCCAGACTACTCTTTGTCAGATCCCTTTAAGAGATGTCATGAGACTGAAGGGGAAAAATGTCTTGGTATTTAAATGGAGGTTTAGGAACAGAGAGAAAGGAAAATAAAACTGAAGAAAGGTAATAATAAATGGGCTTAGACTACAAGGTCAGCAAAATAAAACCTCAAAATGATTTCTAGGGGTTCTTGATGAGAAAGAATCTTGTGAAAATATAAATGAATATTCACATGAATGAATGACTGGCTTAATTGAGGAAGTAAAAATGGAAATATGGGTTCTTTTGACCCTTTGAAGATCTTTTTTTTTTTTTTTTCCGGTATGCGGGCCTCTCACTGTTGCGGCCTCTCCCGCTGCGGAGCACAGGCTCCGGACGCACAGGCTCAGCGGCCATGGCTCACGGGCCCAGCCGCTCCGAGGCATGTGGGATCCTCCCGGACGGGGGCACGAACCCACGTCCCCTGCATCGGCAGGCGGACTCTCAACCACTGCGCCACCAGGGAAGCCCTCTTTGAAGATCTTTTGCTTTCATCTTGAGCAAGTAAGAAAAAGACCCACAAGAAGCATAGAGTGAGCAAAGAAGACCAAGGCAATCTGCCAACAAGAGTAGTTCTGGGCAACAAGAATAGTAATGGACTTCTTGCTTCCCAAAGGCTTAAAGGTAAGGAATATGAGATCTAAAACCACGTTGGTCAGAGCATGCAGTGGCTTTATGCACATGAAGTGGCAGGTGATCTATAGATTTTGAATATTATTCCTAGAACCTAGAAATAGGTTACCTAGAACATTTTTCTCCCATTTTCTCTACATTCTCTTCTTTATTTACAAAATGTTTTAAATTACACTCTACTCTGATCATCATCAACCTTTCCTTCCTTCCAGTTATAATTCTTAATATGTCGCACTCCTAATGGATACAATTTAGAAGAGCTTTCCTTTCCTACTATAATTTCCCTTCTTTCTACATCACAATATTATCTCTAACATAGCTCAGGAATATGTTTGGTAATTTGCAAAGTTCACTATCCTTCAAGAAAATGTTTGAGGAAAGCTTTCTGCCACTATTAGGCATATACGAATACAGACATATTTAATTAACCTTAGAACACTATAGTGAACATTCTATTCTAGTGTATCCATCACAGTTATTCTGACCTTTGGGTGCTTTTGTATGTCATACTTTTATCTACCTAGAAAGCTCAGTACACGTTTATTGCTACTACTACTACTACTACTACCACCACCACTGTTATTATATTTATCAGTCAGAACCATCTATTTTTCTACTTTTTATTTGGTATATTTTAAATCTTCAAAAGTTACAATATTACCAGAGTAAACACGTATCTATCTTTCACCTAGAATTACGAATTGCTAACATTTTGCCACGTTTGCTTTATGTCTCTTTCTAGGTATTAATAATATCACTATTATCATTTTGTTGAAACATTTGAAGGTAAGTTGTAAGCCTTATGGCCCTTTATCCTAAGTATTCAGTATGTATGATCTAAAAACAAGGACATTCTTATGTAGTGATCGGACATCTCACTAATTAGGGATAATTAATGTTGATAGACACAACTATGTAATGTACAGTCTATATTCAAAAATTTGCCAATTATCCTAATAGTGTCCTTTATAGCACTTTTTTCTCCAGTTAACAATCTAATCCAGCTATCATATTCTATTCTTATGTAAGACAGCATCACCTTTCTTTCTCTCACAACGTATGCAAATAATCTATATGTTAGTTTCATACCTCTAGCCATAACCCAATATGCTCATTTATAGATTTCCTGAATTTGAATTTGTATAACTATCTGAGGAGTCTAAATCTTGGTCTCTTTTCCTTCATGACCTTTGGATTACTCTGAAGAATCTATGCTCTTAGTTGACTTCTGTAACCCGTACTTATGCACATAACTTTTGATCTGGTTGCCTTCTTGTAAGATTTACAAACTCTTCTTAACATCCCTTTCAGATCTTGGATGTGAGCTGTATAATTATCTCCATCCTTCATTACTACTGGAAAAGCACATTACAACCCAGGAAAGCTAAGTATGTGGTTGTATATCATTTAGCCATCTAGATGTCCATTATCAGAATGTACCAATCCCTAAAAAATTCATCTCTTTTGGACATACATGACAGAGAGAACACTACTTGATTTCCTATCTCATTTTCCTTGCTATAAGTCTTATTTGACTAGCTCCACATATATCTTAACAACATTATCGTTTGTGGACATGGACTCGCACACAGACGCGCACACACACACACACACACACACACAGAAGCAATGGTATTAAATAGAGGTGTAACGTTTCTGGAGTTTCAGGAATCTCTACGTAATATCTTGAATTCCCGGGATTCAAGACCTACAAAACACATGTCTAATTTAGCATCACAGCGTCAGTAGTACCCAATACATTAAAGGCCCACAGGTACAGAGTTAGGGCATCCTCAAAACTCCATCATACAGATGCATCAAGACAACTGCTCTTGTGTGTACACATAGTGCAATACATGTACTGAAATGTAATGAAGAGCTCCAGCTTTAGTGTTAGACAACTTGGGCTCCAATCCCAGATCTGTACTTCCACCAGCTTTGTGACCTTGAGTAAATCACTTTACCTTTCTCTGCCTTAGTTTTCTCATCTGTAAAATGGAGATCATACTCTATAGGTTAAAACAATTCACATAAAAACCTTGCAACGTGCCTGGCACAGAGCCAACCTCAATAAGTGTTATGATCAAAAGAGTGAATGTGGTGAACTTGCTCTTGGTTTAGTGTTATTAATTCCACCAATCAGAGTCTGTTGAAGACCCTCCTGCTGGAATAGCTCCTTCCTTTCTCAGGTTTCCACAGAGCTGTGTTGTATACAGTATAACACAAATCACTAAGATGGAGTCCCTGCACTTTGAACATAATATCTAAAAAATGATGCAAAAGGGTCATGTAGCCCAACCCCCCATTCAATGCTTTTCCCTTTATAATATCGCTGAAGGATGATTAAACACTGCTTGACCTCTTCCAAGATGGAAATTCATCAAGTCACAATTTGGATATAAAAGAATTATTATAGACAATCCATCCATATTCTTAACTGATATTTGCTCCCCTATTAAAATGTCTGTCCACTAGAAAGAAAAACGAGCATTTCATTTATTAAGTACTATGTGTCATGAAATTTACATGCACTCTCCCTTGTTATCCTCTTACGATGTTGTTTAACATTATGAAACAAGTTCTTTTACTCCCCCCATTATGCTATGCCAGTTTTGCACTTCATTTACTTTGCACTCTCATTTCAGTGAGTAGTTTTTCAATAGTTCACCGGTGCTTCATCTGAACGGTGGACCAAGACTTTGAATCATTACCTGGATTTCCTCTCATTGTTACCAGACACTTTAACATATTACTCTAAAATATTTCTCCAAAATTTTCAACATAATTGAATAAAACTCCCAAAGCAAATACTCACTATTACTATCATAAATGCACATATACACTCTATGCTAAATGATTATTTATTAATGTCTGTTCATGCCTTTCAGTGAAGTTTTCTACCATAATCCTGTCACATCACTCTCACTCTCCTCATAGCCACATACTGAGGTAGTTTAGACAAACTATATAGCACAGGTCCTTTTCAGAAGGAAAAATGAAACTCTTGGCTTATTGGATAGAAATGTTACAAATTATCCATCCAAAGCATAGATCATAAACTTGACCCTCTTTATAGCTTTTTATTAGGACTGAAATAATGGATACTGACAGAACAAAGAAAGATTCTTACAACCATAAAAATCACTTTGCTGCTACCCATATAACTGAATCCTACCTCTAATGGATTATGTGGCCAGGTCAGCCTCATAATAACATCTAGTAACTAACTCTGTCCATACGCTGGTGTTCAATAGCCAAAGACCCCGTTTAATTAAGAAGATGGATTTGTATGTGCTAATAATTCAGGTTAAAGCTCTGAGACCATAATATTACTCAAGCTAAAGAAAAAAAATCTTTTTAGACCACCACTTTTTTTCTTACTGAGTACAACCTCCCATTTCTGTAAGATACACAATCAAAAGTATACTTAAGAGTATCAGTTATGTTTTAAATACATGAAAGCATAATATTATTTAGCACATGTTTATATAATTCATGTCAGGATAATTGTCTTCAATTTTTAAAACAGATCCTCTTTACAAAGAGGGATTATTAATCTTGTGAAAACCTGATGTTGAGATAAAACTGCTTATCAGGCATAGACATGGAAAAACATAGCCAGTTTAACTTAGGAGCAAAGTTATCTAGAAATAACTTAATGGGCCCCATCATGTGTGGTTTTATATATTTCATTATTTGTTCCAGTCATAAATCATGACATGTATACCCCTGGCTAAAACATCTTCTGGGAATAAAGCTCCTTCATTACAAAGTTAATGTTGAAAAGTACTTTGTAAATCAAATGAAACAGAACCACTGGGACTCAGACATGAACCTCAAAAAGTTCCTAGGTCAAAGCTACACATTGTCTCAGGCTGAACAAAGATAAGAGAAGTGACCAGTCCTAGACGATGCTGAGATATATTTTTGTCGAGCAGCTATTATACACCAGACACTTTGATGGGCTATGCCCACACAGCGGTGCACCAGACACTTGTATTCGGCTTCCTTTCACTGTGGTGATCACTCTCTTCACTTTAAGGGCCCCTGGGATCTCCATTTCAGTCATTGATATCCTCTTGACTGACCTACTAATGATACTTCAATTCGACACGCTGAAATTAGACATGATGTGTTCATCCGGCAAGTACATTCTAAGTTTTTCATCTCTATTGATGGAGAGGGCCCATCCAGCTAAGGCTAAAGGAAGCCCATTCCCAGAATTGTGGGCAATGAGAGTTACCTGTTGCCAATTCCTCTTCCAGAATCCAGAGCTGTGACCCACGTTCCCCCAGTGCACTTCCTTTCTACAGAAATGTTTTCTTTCTTCACCAGAGCTCAAATCAAGCCTTGCCCCCACTAGTTCTAATTTCAGCCAAACCTACTCTTCTCTTTCCCATCTTGAAATTTATCAACAGTAGTAGTAAAAACTAGAACAAGGGAAGGAGGAATTATACATACCACATTCTTCTAGATAGGGCAAAATACAGTCATTTTAATAATGGAAGTTGAGAGAAAAGGAATTGGGGAGGAAGAGAGTTGCCATATTCTTAATGGAGTACGCAGTTTCATAATGAAAAAACTCAGGAATAAAATAAAGAGAAAAACAGTGCTCTTCCCATTTGCTTTGTATAAATATCCAGTACTTAGAGTCAAGCATGAATATTTCAGTTGAACTTTTCAATTCCTATGACACCTACGTTACTCTCATGAGGCTCAAAGTGATAAGAGTATATGACCAGCAGGTAAAAATCACAAGGCCTTAGATTAATTCAGATAGCATTAATTATAAGTACCACAGCAATTATCTCTCATGTCCTTAAAAAATTCGTATTGTATGTTTATCCAACTTTCCTAACTTATAGAAATTTAATATAAAAATATCCTCAGTATGATACATCTATCCAACTTATTTTCCATGTCGAGATTTAATATCTCTTCATAATATCTCTTTAACAAAGAATTAACACCATTTGTGGGAACTAAACAAATGCTTATGTTAAAAGATGCCTCTCCGGTGAGTCTAGTAAGTATCTAGAAATCTTTACTCCTAGATCTCTCACTGCCTAACAAGAAAACTACCCTCGATTAGGGATGCAGAGTCTGAGGGGGAATTCAATATTGCAGAGCATGCCTGCGGACTGAATTATGTAACGTGCCATAACTTCCACACACAATTAAAAGGCAACTGACATCAATTCAGTGTTTTCACAAGTCATTACGTCATTCTGCAGAGTTACCACAATCATCTGTTTTGAGATATTCCAGTATCAAACAGGCTATCAAACAAGACACTTGGTTTTAACCACTAATCCATCGGCAGGAGTGAGTTAACTAAACAAC
Source organism: Leucopleurus acutus (assembly GCF_964270905.1). Lineage (NCBI taxonomy): Eukaryota > Metazoa > Chordata > Mammalia > Artiodactyla > Delphinidae > Leucopleurus > Leucopleurus acutus. Next base: position 52,039,103 of record NC_139159.1, on the reverse strand, counting down.
AAATATGTAAAGACGGGGCCAGTCTTACACCAGAGCTTTAACAGAAGCTGAAATGATCACTGGGGTATTAGAAATCATCAATCTTTACAAAAAAAACTCTGAAGATTCTGAACAGCATGGAAAACTAAATGGAGGGAGGAATTAAATTAAGTTGTTCCCTGGAAAAGTGTCTACATTTACAAGTTCCCAAATGAAACTGAGGAGTCTCCAACTTGCTATACACCGAGAGGCCGGAACCTATGCAGCTGAGTCAGGTGTTTCATGCTGAGTTCATCAGTCTTTCTCCTCAGGAGGCCATTCTGAACGGACTAAAAGAGAAATCATTTTTATCCTCTTTTAACCGGTATGGTTTGATTTGGAGACCTCCACTACTACATTTTGTTAAATAAACAAAAAACCTGAAGCTAACTGCTGCTTGTTGATCATACTGGATAAATAGCTGAAAATGCTTTTTATGGCAAAGAGAATCCTTTTTAACCCCAAACTCCATTACCTATACTGGTCACTTCTACAGACGTCATCAACTTTAAACACTGAAATTAAATATCTGATCGTGGAATTTGCTCCATTTCTTATACAGGTGCTACCCTAAGAGAGAGGTTCATCATCTACTGGAAGGAGTTTTAACTGGTTCTAGCAAACATGTTCTGAGCAATTTAAGTCTAGGATTTCTAGTCTCCAGATCTGAAACTCTGCTTTTATACTGTCATTCCAAAATTCAAATGAGATTTTTAATATTAGCCATGAGAAGAATAGACTTGCAAATTGCAAGGTCAACCATATCCTTCTTATCTATCACTGAATCTAAAATTATCATATATTTGGGACTTCCCTGGTGGCTCAGTGGTTAAGAATCCACCTGCCAATGCAGGGGACACGGGTTTGATCCCTGGTCCGGGAAGATCCCACATGCCGCGGAACAACTAAGCCCGTGAGCCACAACTACTGAGCCCTTGTGCTGCAACTACTGAAGCCCGCGTGCCTAGAGCCCGTGCTCCGCAAGAAGAGAAGCCACCACGATGAGAAGCCTGCGCACCACAACAAAGACCCAATGCAGCCAATAAATAAATAAATAAAATAAAAAATAAAATTCTCATATATTAGCTTTGTCCCATGAGTTTACCAAAGCTCACACTGAAAACATGCCAAATGCCCTGATACCTAACAAATCGGAAGGGACAGGCCAAGGCCTTCCTTATACCAGCGCTCATGAACTAGGCTGGGCTCATCTGGGTGAGTCCTAAATATGTTTGGAAAGCTGAGAGCAAGTTGAGATAGGAGGGCCCAGGCCTGAAAAGTTTAATGGGGAAGTGAGGGGAAAGAAGAGTGAGCCAAAGAATAAAAAGGGAAACACTAAATGGGAGTTCAGAGGACAGTAATGATCAGAGCCGTAGAAGGTCAAAGACCACGGCTGTGAAACTTCGGAGCTTTGGAGTTAAAAGCTAGCTTCTAAGGATGTACGATGCGTACATTAAGTGGATTGCCCAGCTGGAGAGAGTTGCTGTCTAAATGTCATAGAAGAATTTCTTTTTTATAATTTAGAGATTTGAGGATTTTATAAGAGCTCTCCCATTTGTTTTGGCCAACAGAACACATCTTTGTCAGCCCTGTAAAATCAAGTATCCACCTCCTTTATATCTCGCATCATAGATATATATGTAGATTTATCAAAACAGACACAATCTCTATATTACAATTACATGTATCAAAATTACATATAAGTTTGGAGGTTAAAATTTCAGGCAGTTTAGTCACAATGAAGTAGGGTTTTCCAATCTCTTTAACGGACTCTGACACATCAGTTGAATCTAAGATCTTTACTAATTTGTGCTCAAGACGAGTACATATAAAATTTCCCTGAACCTCCCTTTTCCCTGAACTTTTCTTCCTGAGTATAATTTAAATAAAGTCCCATAATTAATTTTCAGAATATAAACGTCTCACTCCTACTTGCCATGAATCATTTTTAATTGCCCTATTTCTTGACCTAGTAAGTATTGCTTGTCTGAATTACATTTGTTTTCCCCTCCCCCAATCAACCAATCTAGACAATATGTCATAACATTATAAAAATTCACAAGTATATGTTACAAACCAAAATGAAAAGCTATTTTTTATAAATACACTCAATTATTATTTTATGGATGCCTTTATCTAGCAACCATCTATTCAACCCTCTAGTAGGAAAGCTCCAGATGAGTCTTCAATGTGGGGAATACTGCTTGTATACTACTAATACCGTAAAGATTGTCTTAGTAAAATGCAGCTCATATATGAGCTCCATATATGAGCTCATGTATACATATATAGGGAAAAAATGCATTGTAAGTGTCCCCAAATTTTGAAAAAAACGGCATACAAATAAAACTCTCCATCTAGAGTCAGAATTCTGGATTGAAGCTAAAACCAGCGTCTAGAATTGGTGCTGCCTACGCCTATCTCTTGCCCACTGTGTATCCTCCTCTTTTTTTTTTTTTTTCTGAAAAAGAAAATATTTTAACTCAGTTTTCAAGAAAAATGCAAGCGGACAAGGTAAGCTGTAAACCACACACCGAGCAATACCTATTCATCCGTTATTTAAAACAATTTTGAGAAAATAAGAGGAGGGAAAAATTGACCTTAGACAATGGGTCTTCTTCCTTCCTATACACTCAGAGCACACGGCCCACACAGCTCCTTAGGATTCCACGTCTTGTTTTTACTAAAGCTATCTGTCTCTCCCACCCCTTTGTTAGTGTCTCAGAAGCAGGAACTAGATGTCACTGATTACTGCACCTTCCACAAAATGTTAGCCCATGGCCTCATGCAAGAGGCCACATGTCGTGGTAGAAACACTGTTGCTTTGGGAGTTAGGCAGTGCTGGGTCTGAATCTCACACATGTTCTTAATTTCTCAGAGCTTAACTTGAAGTGTCATTATAAGGACAATATGAGATAATCTGAATTAAAGCATATAGCATAATACTCGGTACAGAAAGAGCACCCAATAAATATTCATTTTCTTCATTCCTTCCTTCATTGAAAAAATAAAAGTAAAGTTCAAAGAAGACATGTTACACAAATATTTTTATACCATATAATTTGGCAATGCTTCCACCTTAGAGCCACTGTATCAAATGATCTTTTAAAATGCACATTTGATTGTATGGCCACCCATACCAGGCAAATTAAAATGTTTTCTATATAGTGAGTAAGCCAAAGAGATAAAGAAAAAAATACTTAAGATACCACTAGTGTCACAGATGAAATAAACACAACATAATTTAAAATTTCATCAAGGACCTAAAACCCTAAAAGACATACTAAGAAGTATTTTAGTAAACATGAAATATTCAAGAAGCCTGATTTTCAAAGAACCATATAAATGTGATTGGAGATACACATGCATCCTGGAGCACTTTCATAAATCCCTTGACAAAGTAAACAAGCAAAGAAAAAAAAATTGGCCAAGAGTACTTTCTCCTGTGATAGGTGTCTCAGCACCCTCCGAAGCTCTAAACAGAACGGGCTGCCTTGGGGCTTCCCTGGTGGTCCGGTGGCTAAGACTCTGTGCTTCCAATGCAGGGGGCATGGGTTTGATCCCTGGTCAGGGAACTAAGATCACACATGCCGCGTGGCCAAAAAATAAAATTAAAAAAAAAAAAAAGAACTGGCTGCCTTGGGCAATATCATTAGATAATAAAATCAACAGTTAAACCAGAAGAAAACAAAGGAAAACAAAACTTTGATTTGTGACTTCCCATCTAGGGGTTACCCTCCCCACTTCCAACCCAGGGAACTCTGCAGCAAAATTCTGGGAATCAAGCAATAAAATTTATCAAATTTAAACCAAATGGCACAAAAATGCCAAAGTTACAAACGGGTTAGTTAAGACTGCTACTTCCATATTTGGGCACACTGCCATCTAGTCACTCACGGGGAATGCCATCTTGAGGAAAGGAACTGTGCCTCATTTAAATAGTATGCCTTCTTCATCCTCCAAGAGGATGAAGGTATGGATAGGTATTTAAATAGTGTCAATAAAATGAAAATAAATGAACATAATAAACAAAATGTAGCAAAAAAGGAAGCATGCTAAAATCTTAGTCCTTCTAAATGAAGAGGAGAGCCTACTATCCTCACAGCATCTCAGCATCACTAATAGTAATAACCCTCTAGGGCATTCTAACTTTTCAGTATGTAGCAGACATAACACAAATTCAATACAATCAGTTAGATGTAAAATACAGACAGCACCAGTATCAGGATCAGTCAGCCCAGATCCAGTATAATTACGGTCACCTCATAATATTATACAACTTAAGGAGAAAGAGAAAAAATTCCGGCAGGGTCAATTCTACCTCTACCTAAATAAATACTTAACAGCTCATATCCAGTATGATTTTACTTCTCAATGCCTTGCAAGTTGTAATTGTGTCTCATATCTAAGTTATACTAAATTGACAATGCCAAAAATGATCTTTATACCCTCTACAATATATTGTAGGATTTCTAAGACTATCATAAACACATACACATTCACACATACAGAATCTATTATAAACCTGTAATTTCTATAAAGCACTACTATGAAAGTTCATTTTTCAAAAAGGTTTACGTAAGTGTAAAAGTTGATGTAATCTATATTTTTAAATGACATTAATTAATGACATTATTTATGTGATATTGCTAGACAGATCAATATCAGACTAGCATATATATGATGCACACTGTGAAAACAAAGATTTCAAGAAATGTTCAAGTTATTTTAAAAGTCCTGTATTATAACTAATATAGAACTCCATGTCACTTGTTTAACATCTAAATATGTAAAAACAGTTAATTAATTGTAATGGAGATCAACAACCTCTGTCTTTCAGGAAAATATCCATCTGATCAAGTTGTTCAAAGAATCTGAAATCTGACTCATTCTGCAGATAGTTTCCTGTATGTTGAAAGAACAAGGCCATATGCCAAAATGAAACAAACCTAAGGGGCAAAATTGGGCCAGAATAAGGTCGTTTTCAGTTGCTTTCATTCTCTGCTAGGCTGGAAGGACACAAAGATAAACAAAACACACATTTGTTCTTAGAAAAGACTGTGAAATTTCCACAGCTTATCACAGTGATCTAGCTCTGTAGTTTACATTTTAATCATTTCAGATGAATCAATTCAGAATACCTTTCAGAATACAGATGAAAATTGTGAAATGACCAATATTAGAAAAGAAAACTTGATTCAAATTGTCTGCATTTTATGATGATGAATGAGAGATGAAAAATCACTAGATATAGATTGTTCAATTGAAATATGGAGGATGGGTTTGTCTGCTAATGTATGAGCTGACCTCCGGGGTTCCACAGACCATTAACTCTTACACTTGAGCAAGTAATCAATAACTGGAGAGCTCGTTACTCTGCAGATTCCTGGGCTCCATCCACAGAGATTCTGTGTTGGTCGTCTGGGGTGGAGCCCACAAATATGTTTTGTGAAGCATCTTCTGGGTATTTGCTGATGGCTTTGGTCCATGGACCAACCACATTTTTTTAAAAAATTAATTAATTTATTTATTTACTTTTGGCTGTGTTGAGTCTTCGTTTCTGTGCGAGGGCTTTCTCTAGTTGCGGCAAGCGGGGGCCACTCTTCATCGCGGTGCGCGGGCCTCTCACTATTGTGGCCTCTCTCGCTGCGGAGCACAGGCTCCAGACGCGCAGGCTCAGTAGTGGTGGCTCACGGGCCTAGTTGCTCCGCGGCATGTGGGATCTTCCCAGACCAGGGCTCGAACCCGTGTCCCCTGCATTAGCAGGCAGATTCTCAACCACTGTGCCGCCAGGGAAGCCCCCAACCACATTTTGAGAAACTGTCATGCACTGTCTCTGATTCTGGGATTGTTCCCTCTGCATTCTAGGACCCCATCACAATCCAATTCTGGTCATAGCTAAGTCACATGAAAGAACCCTAGCAAAAGTTGAGAAATATGCATTAAAAATGAATCTTGAAATCCTTTCCCAACATAGTTACTAAAACCAACCCCATAAATGCTGATTTTCTAGCTCGAGTTTTGTGACACACTAGGTTATTGCCAATTATCTCCATGGGTGATATAACAGTTTCACAAAATTAATTTTACTCCATTTTAACTGAATGAGGTTCACACCTGGAAAATGAGCGCAGAATTTGCTGGTTGAAGTGAGAGTAAAGAACAGCTGAATCCATTAACTCTGCTCCTATAACCTAAAGCTCTTTGCTTAATTTTGTTAAATTCATTAAGGATTTTGCTTTTAACTCGGACCTTGTGCCTCATTCTAATAGAGTGGCAAAATGGTATGGTCAAGTTGCAAACTATTTATGGAAGGGTAATTACAAATATGTAAAGGCGCTGATGAACCCAGTAAGAGGCAGTGGCAGGGTGGAACCGCCACTCTATGGTTAAGGAGATAGATGACTTACACGTCCTTCCTTTCACTAACGTACTAGCTCCAAAATGAGTTATTGAGAACTAAAATGATAGTTCTTAAAACCTGATGATTTATGCCTATCTTCGGGCTAGTGGTAATTATTTTCTTAAAGAATATATTTTTTCCAAAGTGGCAAAATATCTTTCTAGAAACAAATATAAAACCTAATTTCCAAGCCTTTGAAAAAAAGCTTGTTCAAAATATATGAGAAAATATTATTCAATATTTCCCCCAATATGTTTATATAGCTAGTTATGAATTTCTAATGTATAGTCTGTTTTTAAAAGTCAAACAAAACATGAAATAAATGCTTACCACCTGCTTACCACCATGCTATGAAACTTAAGGTTTACAAAAAAGCAAAAGAGACCTAAGAACTATTTCTTTTTCTGTCCTTAAAATGCTTGCACTCTTCACAGGGAGACAAAGCTAACATAAATAAATATATATATTTTTATATATAATATAGAAAACAAGTTTTAAAATGCCTGACACTATTATTGCAATAGAAATACAAAAAGCAGTAATTAGTATGGATTAGAAGAATACTGGAAAGCTTCTTGGAGGATGCACCTTTTCAATGAGAAAGATTTAGATGATGGAGGGGAAAAGGCAGGGCATTCTAGAACAAAAGCAAGAAGCAGGGACTTGAAGTGAATGTGTGTGTGTTGGGGGAGGGGTGTAGGAGGAGCCCTACTGCCTCACTGAAGCAGAGGCTCTGTATGAGCTGGAGAATAGGAGAAACAATTTGAGAAAGGGAAAGTAATACAAATTATGTAAAGTCCTAAAACCAAGGCAGAAGAAGTTGTACTTAATGAAGTAGGTAATAGGGAGCCATAGAAGATTTTAAGCAATTACAACATGTTGAAAATTCTTTTTGGAAGATCAAGCTAGTAGACTTGAGTGTGGAGAAGGGTGAAGTGGTAACAAGGAGACACAGAGGCAAAGTCAAGACCCATTTCTAGAAAATGCAGGCAAGAAATATAAACGTCTTGGGTAAAGTAATGGAAGCTAAAAGCATTACAGTAATCAACTGTGTGTTTGTGGGAGGGATCATAAGCTAGAACTACTGCCAAGGAAAATAACTAAATTTGGACAAGAAAAAAAAATCCATCTTTTTTATCTGAAATTAGGAAGGTATTTCCGTGCGTGCGTGTGCATGTATATATACATATGTATGTATGTATATGTGTGTGTGTGTGTGTATATATATATATAATATATATATATATTTCTCTGATATGTTGGTTTATATGTATAGTTTCTATATTCACAGCACCTACCTTTATAAGAAGTGCAGGCCTGGAGGAGGTGAAAAGCAACATAATCGCTTATACGTTCTTAGATCACAGATCCTTTTGATCTTACAAAAAAGAAAAGGTAAGGAATGAGAAGGAATCCACTAAAAGTGTACAAGGAATACAATGGAGCTGTGTCTAAATTTTACTGTTGCCCACTCAGTCATTTAATAAATATTTAATGAGGACCAATCATGTACAAGCCAATGCCTTAGGTGCAATGAACAAGGCAAACACACCTAAGGTCAGCTGATAACTCCTCAGAGCACCATGAATACAGAAGACTCTGTCCTGTTCTTCTAAAGCAGTCATAAACTTGAAAACCAAGCACCAAAGGGAAATCACTGCTTTCTCTCGAACAATAACAAAACTGCTTCATTCTTTACTAAGGAAAGTCTGAATTACAGGATGACAAAAAAAAGGTGGAATCCTTCTGAAAGTGGAAAGTTTAAGCACAGTTTGTCACAGTTCCCTTTCATAAAAACTTCCACGTAAGGAGGTTATAGTATAGCTTTTATAGTTCAAAAAGATGTAATCAAACCAGGTGTTGGTTACCAAAAAGAAAAGAGAGAGGGAGGGAGACAGGGCATACTTAATCTTTTCCCACTGTTATCCTTTCAATAAGAGAAGCACACATTTTTGCCAGTTCATTACAGAACCTGATGACATTTACATGTTCAAACACATACTCCATTCAAATGAATGCATTGTGATTATTATAATTAAGCTCCTACCTGAAATTTATAACATATGCCGAAATAAACTGCATTTATTTTATTTTGCAGTCTCCTAAACTGTATTGGTCAGAGTGACTTTGGGCATATTTCCTATATATATAAATCTAAATGGCAAAAGCAAATAAATAAATGGGCTTGTAAGCAAGCTCTCTTGCTATTTCTAGTTTTCCCTTCAAACAGAGAGAAATAAAATGAGAAAGTAAAAGTAAGTAAAAATGGGTGACTTTAATAGCATCTTTAAATTTTAGGTACTCACTGACCAGAAAATTGAAAATCAAGCTTGTTTGACAAAAGTCATAGTGAATGAAATTATTACTATAAAAATTTTATGTATACTGATCTATAGTGTCCCAAATTTTTTTCAAGTTACAGAAATCTTCTAGATTCAAAAAAGACAAAAGTATTACCAACATGAACAGATCGATTAAACAGTCAAAAAAAGAATAGGAAAACAAATACCAAAATACTGGATTAAAGAATCCTTGACTGGAGAATTTTCGGTGCAAAACTCCTTAGCATCGTATGATACAAGATATAGTACGAAACAAGAGTAAGCATGACAAATCCAACTATTCAGTTCTCATCAGTTCAAAAATAATATATATATACACATACATATGTGCATATATATGTCACTGACCAATAGTGATTTATAGAACCAAAGCTCCAAACATCAACATATTTTATTTTGTCGCATGAAAACAGCAATGATGCTGAAAACTATGTTAATACAAGAAATAAAGTTTTAAATGACTTTAGAATGTCACCTTAAATCTCCCATCTTTTCAATGAGTAAACTCTCATGTTAAAATACAGTGTCGTTTTATACCATTAAAATCACAATAAAATAACATGTTACATTTGAATCTACACACACTTTAAAACACTTAAAGGTTTTTTTAAGTATAATGTTTAAAATTCAAAAGTTGCACTGCTTCTCATTTTAATGTATGTGGTTCTGTTGTACAATTAAATGCATCAGACGGAACACAATTAAGGAATGGAACAGCAGTATTTGTTTTATCCTCTTTGAACATACAGATGTTAAATGATCATACCTCACCAGTACATGCCTACTGCAACTCATGTTTCATTTTCCAAATACTCAGGGTTTAAAACAGAGCAGACTGCACTTTTGATAACATCTGCTACAACAAATAACAAAAAAAGAGTGTGAAGTCTGATGAATGTTTAAACAGAACATTTTTTATGGATCAGCTAAATCTTTTCTGCTTTTTAATTAAAAGTAAAGAAAATGGAACTTAATTATCCTGTAAAGATTAGCTTGTGGGCATCTTCCTGTAAATTACTTCTAATTGAAAGCAAATTGTCAAGTGACATTCAAAGTACTGTCCTTTAAAACACAGCTGTTCTACTGCTGATTTCAGTGCATTGCAGTGTTTTCTTGTTACAATACGGCATATTTGAATATTTTAACAATTTCACTGGTTTTGTATAGATTTCCATTTAACATATCTTAATCACATTTCTTCCTGTAAAAAAGTTAGCATCCATAAGTGGTTTGCTGCATTTGGACCAGCCTATCATGACAGCTCTCCACTGAGGTTTACTTTTTTAGACTTGTTTACTTAAAGTACCACTACTGGTACTTCCTGGACAATTATGGTCCAGGAAGTGGGCAGTTATACTCATCAGACTACTGTCACAACCAAATCTTTATGATACCTGTATAATTAAGTCACAGTTTACTGATGCTTTAAAATGTATTAAAAATTCAAATGAAACATACCAGATACTGAAAACAAACAATTTTTCAGAATTTAACATTTAGTAGAAACTCTAGTCCTTTAAAAAAATTTAAATAAACACCTAAAGGGCAATATGAAGACAGCTAACATAGGAGTTCTGATATAAGACTTTAATATGAAGACTAGTAAGTAGCAGATGAGTAACACAAATGCACTAACCCACAAAACCCGCTGTTTCTGCTACTGTCCACTTACATATTTATCCATCCACCAACTATTGTTGGTTGGTTACCATTGCTTGGCACCGTACTACGCTCTGGAGGCATCGCAAGAAATAAAATCGGCAAGAGTCCCAGCTCTAATGGAACTTACACTTCAGAAGAGGGAGAAAGAAGATTAACGCTAGATGATTCCTGGTTCTTGCGTATAGATTGTTTAAATCAATCCAACAACAAAGTCCTTGCTTGCATGGAGTACATAGTTCAGGTGATGATAAGTGCTTTGGAGAAAAATAAATCAGGGTAAGATGACAGCCACTGACAAAGGAAGGAGACACTATCCTATATGGGGTGGTCAGGGAGGCCTCTCTAGTAAGGTGACATCTGAACAGAGCCCAGAGGGGACTTATGGTGAGAGAAAGACACGCACACTGTGCAGTATGACAGTACAGGAAGGAGTCACTTCAGAAGAATTAGAAAAGGCTTCTGGAAAGCAGAATTTTGACAGTCCAAGAAAACAGTTTGAAAAAGACCAAGTTAGGAAGGTGAAAGATTATTAACCATAATGTTTGAAGATTTACATGTTTGCTTAGGTAGTAGTGTGACTCAAACCAAGAACCCGACTAATACTACTTATCTTCCCCAGGTAAATACATTTGTTCCCAATTTGAAACGAAATTTGAACAACACTAATGCTGTTCTCCAGAGTGAAATAATCTGTATGAGTTCCCCTAACTGTAACTGACTGATATAGATAATCAGGTAGGTACATAGGTAGGTAGGTAGGTAGGTAGGCAGATAGATAAGGTTTAAATATTAACATTTAAAGATTTTTCCAATAAGCAAAAAGGCATTCTATAGCAGTGCAAGATTAAACCTTAACTGCAATTTGAGCTCTCCTTTTTATGGCAATATTTATGGAGACTGAGAAAAGATAACTAGAAAGCCAAATCCTGACTTTTATTGTCATCTGCTCAAGTATATTAACATAACCAGTATATGAGGGAAAAGAAAGATGATAAAATGGGAACTTTGGATGTTTTTTTAAAGTCACATCAAAAGAAGTGAAAAACAAAATGCAAAAAAATGCGCACTGCCTAGACTTGTTTACAAATTAAAGTCATGCCCTTCCTTAGCGCTGAAATGGTGTGGGCTTACATGTTGCCAATATCATAAATGCCATTAATTATCTCTAATGAAATTCACTGAAGGGGTTTAAAAAGAAAACTATGTCCTAGTAATTATGTAAGTTATAATTGAGATTGTGACTATATAGAAAAAACACATTTTAAAGCATATAATGAACGAAGCAAGCATATTTTAGTTAGGAATTTAAAAGCTGTTGAACTAAGCTTCTCCTATGGGCACAAAATTAAAATGCTATTTTATGAAGGAACATTTAAACCATCCAGCAGCGTGCAAGATCAACACAACACTATCCATGTTGTACCCAAGGCTCGGTCCCAAACGTGAGAAGCCTAAAGTTTAGATTAGGCACCAGTTAGCTATAATTAAGTTTAGTATAAAAAGTCCTCTAAATTAGCAGCTTACTCACTTCAGTGTAGGTAAGAACAACCTGGAGGACTTGTTAAAATCCACCAATCAAGGTTCTGAATCAGTAGGTCTGGAGTTGAGTTCAGGAATTTGCATTTCTAACAAGCTCCCCAAAGGCTGGTGAGGCTGCTGGGTCCTAGGGAAATTGCAATCATTTTGGTTAAATAATTTCTCCATTAATTAAATATTGTAAATTTTGCTTTTATATAAAAATTGGACCACTTTATCTAAAGGGAAAAATGGTTCCCCATCTTTTTCACAGCAATAATCTGAACATACATTTTAAAGAAGATTAATATTTGATTTGGGAAATAAAGAAATATTTATTTCCTATTAAATATTCTAGATTTCATTATTTACACTTCTAATCAACAACATTATCTGTAAACCAAATTTAATCATTAGATATGTAGAGACAGTGGGCACTATTTCACAGCAGCCCAGATCCCAATGAAAGGATTCTGAGTCAGAATCTTTAAGTACAAAATTGAATTTGTACCTAAATATTCTAGTTAGATTTGATGTTCATTTCACATAAGATGGAATATAGTAATTTTTATATCAGAGTAAGTATGACTTAAATTTGTGTCCTCCAAAATCACTAATAAGTAGATGAATGAATGAATAAAGCAAATCCTAATGTGCTAAAATAGGCACTAAGGTGAGAATTTATTCATTTGCTCAGTGCCCCAAAATAAATAGAATTTGCCTAATTTTTTCTTTGCTCCTCCCCTACCTTGAGAGCCATCTTTCCCTCCTTCTTACCAATAATCTTCCACTTCCTTAAACTTTCAGCTTAAGATTCAGTCAATACAAAAGCCTTCCTATCTAACTTAAATCAATCTACAGTACTCTATCCTTTTATTTATCTAATACTTCTTCTCTGAATAACTTTACTACTCAAGTATTTCATAAACTTTAGAGTGGAACCTTCTGTCTCCTTCTGTTCCCAGAGCACCCAGAATAAATACATGATGAGGAGTAGGTTCCCATGTTCCTTTACATTTTCAAACCCACCCCGGCCGAGGAAATCATTATTGCACACCTGAATCGCTTTAACAGACTCTCAGGTGGGCTGCCTGCCTTCAGCCTCTGTACAAATTATGTTTGATGATATCACTCCCTGCCTAAAAACGGACATTGATATTCCAGAGTCAATGAGTTCTAGAATTTCTAAGGATGTAGGAACTCTAAAACTCTAATACCAAAGCTATAAAAAAGTGTTTTTCTTTATCCTTTCCTTCTGCACTCTAACCTCCTAAAAAGTACTATATATCCTTTAATACACTAATCTTACTGCTTGAAATTTATCCTTCCAGAAAAACCTAAAAGAAGTAAATGACTCTATGCATTAATTTAGTCCTTTCAGTGTTAGTTATAAAAATTGGATACTAGCCAAATGCTTTAAAATAGAATGTTTAGATAAATTGTAGCAAATCAGCTAAGAGACTACAGGGCAGAAATGCAAAATTAAAATCAATAAAACCATCTAGAAGTATGGAAAATATTTCTTCTTACAAGCACAATAAAATTATATCTATACTATGATTACATATGTAAATATAAATATACAGAAAACAAAAATAATCAATGTAATAGGGTAGTCAGGTATATTTTCTGTTTATATTGTTTTTGTAAGAAATTGAGGTCAGTATGCATCAAATACAGACTTCTTCATCTTCTGTATCTACATCTCTGGAGTTATACAATGTATGTAATGAGCTTTATCATTTAGAATGATGATGCAGAATTTCTATAACGTCTTATATTATCATACGTTTCATTATGTTCACTTAAAGTGAACATAAACTTCAATTGAGAATTTCAGTAAAGGTTGTAATAAAACAGAGTTTCTGGAGAACCATCAGTTAAGTTCAATTAATCAAAAGACCCCATGGTTCATTCCAGGTTTTACCTTGTATTGTGCACAAGAATAACTAAGAGCAGATGGGTTTTATTGTCACTTTCTTTGTTACAAGGTTTGTATACGATTACAGACCACATTCCCCGGGCCCTCAGAATTGAAAGGGAATTGAGCGGCTGAAGTCCAGGCCATTCCTTTGAAAAGGAATGTCTTCCACTACTTTTCTTCCGTGTTACACTGCATTTTCATATGGATCTAACTACGGATAAATAAAAGGCAGCATAGCTCCATGACTGACTTATTCTCATTTCAAAATTCTGGCATTAAAAAATTCAGTACCTAATCAGTTAATTCTAATGCCTACAAAGACTTTGCATGTCTACTAAATAACAGTACAACCTTAGAGTGGGACAATTTAAACCCAGGCTCCTTGGGCTCATTTATCATCTTTTTCTGTAACCCCATAATAGTTCTTTTGGAACTGAGGAAGAAGATAAATGGATTCCTGAGAAACAAATATTTACAAACCTTTTGAAAATGCTTTATAAGTAGAAAAGGAAATAGTCTATTATCTATGCTGATCATATGAGAATTCACTACACAGGATCCAAGTAGAGTGTGTGCTGTTCAACCTCATAATCGTTTGCAAATAAAATCAACCAATTCCAGATTTCAAACTTATAAACGAAATTCCAAATCCCAATCATCTTTTTACATAATTACAAAAGGGGATGCTGACTTCCTATTCTTAAATGGATTATCTAATAAGTAGAGTGTCTACCAGTACCTTTATTGGCTTACTGTTGTGTACCCCCCCCATTACCTAGTCCTCAAAAAGAAATGAACGGAAGTTGAAATGCAAACACTATCAATAGTAAATTCCAATCCCTGAGTTTCACATGGTCACAGCATGCATTAACCATTCGCATACTTTTTTTTCTTAGCTGGAATAAGAAACATTTGTTCTACAGACAAAATAAAGTATTTGTAAAACTAAATAATATAAACAATACCCTCAATTTTTCATTTCACTTTACTTATACAAAAAGCCATAGAAGAAACAGATCAGCATTTTGACCTCAATGAGTCATGATGAGATCTGAGGTTTGTAACTTGATGAGACTCTACTGAGATAACACAGAACCCCCTCCCTTAAATTCCTGGAAAAGCATTTCAAATCATAAGACGGTAGATTATAAATCTTGGCTTCTTATACAAATGACTTTGTTAATAATAATCTATAAAAATGTAACATACAATATTCAGCATTATATAATTATAAATAATACTGCTTTTTGTTGTTACTATTCCCTTGTTCCTTACTACATGATTATTTATCTATCTACGCATACTATGATGCGACCTGTGAGTCATACAAAAGTAATAAAATGTATTAAAAAAGAAAGAACTTCTAGGACTTACTTCTGCCAGTTGATCCTGTCCCCACATTTTAAATATCACTCACACACACACACACACACACACACACACACACACAACACACACCCCTTCTCAATGTTCTCAAGTTTGATAAGGGTATTTTAGAAAAGGAGTCCAATAACACTGTTCAATAACACTGTTCAATAACACAGGGGTAGCCTGTGTCTTAAACATAACCCTTAGTATGTTTTTCTTTTTTTTTATCATTTTTGTTTTCTTTGTTATTATTTTTAATATGGTAAACATGTCCGACGGCTGTAATATGTTCCCCAATCCCAATATGAATGATAAAGACAGGCTATTAATTTGAAATTTAAACACTTGAATAAGCCAGAAGGGGGATAAAACAGAAACTGTAAGAGAGCATAATGGAATGGAAATTGCTCAAACTAACCGAGCGACAGGGCAAAACACTCTGACATATGCCACGGCTCTGAATGAAGTAAAGGTATGCCACATGCCACCTTTGGGGTTGGTTGTGTCACTGATGGTTTGCTAAGCTGTTCTCTCTCTCGGCCCTACTTGCCATATAACCACTAAATGTTAGAAACTTCAGTCATCATATTTGAAATATAACCTCTTGGAGATAGAAGAAACTGAGTCCTTGTCTGAGTTTTCACACAACTCATATTGAATATGCATTTACTTTTCACAGTAAGGTTTATGGATGTATTTTATTAACTCTATATTATAATAATAATGTGTTAAAATAACTTAGTGAGACTCTACCAACTCTAAGCTAAATCTCACAAGCTATGAGAAAATGAGGTTTTTATTAATATCAATGACTAGAAGTTTTAAGTTCCATACAGGCTTTTGATTCATGATCAGTAAATTGGATTTTTAATGTTAAAAGAATAATTATATTAGATTGAATACTTTCTTAAAAGGGTATATAAAGAGCTTTCAATAAGTTTTTCTGTCTGACGCCTAAGGGTTTCCAAGGGATTTTATATTATTTAAATTGTCTAAAGTTTTCAATAACATCCTTTCTCAAATAAGTGAACAAAAAGACCCCAGATTCACTCCCCATAGCTCTTTGTTTAAAGTTGCATGACACTCCTCGGCTGACTTTCATTCTCTATTACATGTATAGTTGCAACTGGTTTCCTTAAACTATAAGCCACATGAGGATAGGAACCATGTTTCAAAACTGACTAGAATTTACTCAGTGTTTATGTCTGAGATCCATTAGTAGGCATCTTCACCTATAGGACCACACCTTTGTTTTTAACAAGTTTCACTTATTTATTTTTTTCTGATTTTTAATAAAGTATGTCCTGTCATGCCTGTGCACATATTTTAAACAATTTTACTGATGTATAACTGACATAAAAACTACACACATTCAATGCATACAATTTGATGAGTTTGGACATACACATACACCTGTGGAAACCATCACCACAATCAAAGAAACAGATATAATCATCACCTCCAGAAGTTTTCTTGTGGCATATTCATTACTGAATATCTCCATCTTGCAGAATCATTTCCACTGACAAAACAGGGTTGTGAAAGGAGCCCCTTAAACCTGGTTCAAACACTGTCAACTGCAGTGTCACCCAGAAGAATGTCTCCAAAATGGGGTTAATTTTACCTATCCTATATAAAATAGGATAACTCAGATAAATAATGTGAACAAATTAAATTAAATGTATATAAAATGCCTGGCAGAGTCCCTAATAATACATAGGAGGGTTCTCAAAAGTTTTCCTCCTTCCTCCGGAAGTAAGATGTAATGTACATATATATATTTAACATAAATGTGTATCACTGATTTCCAGAGGAATGAAGGAAATGTTTAGTGTATTCCCGTCCTATTAAGTTTAATACCATGCATAACACTTAAAGCAAGCCTGCCAAGAATCAAATCTATCCACTCCTCTACTAGAATATCTATACCATAACAGTATTTAATGTCTGTTTTTCTTTTTTTTTAAGTTCAAGAGAAATCATTCAAATACTTGTCAATTTCAAGTACATTGCAGTTGCTCAGCAAATATTTGCTGAAAAAAATAAACACTAAAATCAGAGGAAACAGACTATTTAGAAATATTGTACATATGTGTAATAAAATTGACTTTTAAAAAGAAGTGGAGAAAGGTAATAGCACATTCTAGGAAATGATGGAGTCACCAAATCTCATTTCAGAGTTAAAAACATGTCTATGTGCTTAAAAATACAATTCATTCTGGAATTACCCACAATGTTGTAACAGAACATCTGAATTTCCCATTTCTCTATTACACCAATCTCAACAAAGATCGCACATGAAGGGAACGATATTTGATCTGATATTTTTTTGCACACCAGTTGTGTTTGGACAAGCTGGACAGCATTTTTTCCCCTTGAGCCAATCTGCTCAGCAGGAGATATGAAAAGATCACCTGCTAGCTAGCCATGCACTGGGAGGAACTTCTATACCCTTCGGAAAGCATGAGCTTCCCTGGATGGAAGAAATGATGCTACTGTATATGGAATTCACAGTCATGGCACTATGACTGTGTTATCTCCTGACTATGTTGTCTTCAAAATCATAGAACCTTTTTAAAAAGAACCCCAATAAGCTGAAGATGCCAGCACAGAATCATGCTCAACATGACTGCCTTCCAAAAGATGGAAAAAAGAACAAAACTGAACTTTGGCAAAAAGATACAGAGCACTGATCTGTTTCTAAAGATATAGAAAAAGCTCCAGGTTGTTTGAAGGCATGTTTGGTAACCTATTATTATTCAGATAGAGACAAAATTCTTAAAGATCCTCAAAATTTGTTAGCTGGCTTCACTTGATTTGATGTCAAAGTGATTTCATCCCAAAGCATAAAACTGTTTTGAAATCTTCATACATACATTAGTTTCCTAATCAGCAAGATATATACAATAACATGCTTTTACCTTTGCCATGGGAATAATATACACATAAATTAGATTACAATACAAAAAGATGATTTTCTTAGATTGGGTAGATTACGGTCACTGTTGGTCTTTCTCATTGTTTTTAAATTAATCATTTCATATCCCATAATAAAAATGTCCATGCATGTAAAGTTGTAAAAATATTGTATTGTATACCAGTATTAATCATTTCTTCAAGGCGATAGTTGAGCCCATAATAAAATTGATCAGATTCCCACACTACCATTGTGCATAACTTGATATAAAGGATAATGACATATGCATCTTACTATTTGTGGCACCTAGAGCCGTGACACACATAAACAGGGCAAAGAGAAATAGATCCAGGACTTGCAGGATCTGAAGCTTATAAATTGGGAGGCCTCTGTAAGAGAATACAAAATTATGCTACGAAGTATGTATGCAAGTAAATATTTATTTAGAAAGAGAAACCTCAGCAAATTGCAAATGTTAAAAATAGGACAATTATTTTTCAGCTCAATTCCCCCTTACCAAGATCCCAGTAATGCCTGTAGCCATTCCGAAGTGCGGCAGAGGGAAAGTCAAGAAAGAAAGAATTAGCAGTCTTAATTGTGGCTAAAACATCTTAATTTTGAAAATGTTATAAAAATATTAGCCCACCTGATCCCACCGCTTGAGCCCCTCCCAAGGCCTCAGAAAGGGCCTCAGCTAGTGAGAGTCCTGCCACTTGAGTGCATTTAGCTTCCAGGGGAGTAGATTGTTACAGATACAATAACAATGAAGAGAAACACTTGATAGGTACCAATTAAGTCCTTCTAGAGTTGACCCAAGAGACTCAAAACATTCTAATGCCCATCTAGAATATGAAATCACCAAGGAATCCATTCCCATTTTGCCCCTTGACTCCATAATCCCTATCACCCCCTGCCTTCCAAGGATCTATCAGATAATAAATCTAGCAAGTGATTATCCAGGTAAACCTTTACTTGCTTTCTTCCAGGGACAGGCAGGTCTCTACCTGACAATGAAGGCCATTCCATCTGGAAAAGCTCTAATTGCTCTACTGAGGCTAAGCCCAAATCCGCCTTCAGTATGTAGAACGCAGACCCAGAATGCTCTTTGAAACTATTTCTTCTAAGCTACAAAGAAAGTGAATTCCTTTTCTATATGAATTCCTCATATCTGAATATAGCTCTCATATGAAACCTATAATTTTCTTTTCCTATTAAACATCTCCAGTTCCTTCAGCTATTGCTTGATTGTTAACAACCCCCAGACATAAGTTTTAAGGAGGACATGGACATTGACTATAATACCCAAGATGTAACTGGCCAGGACAAAGCACAGCAGGGCTCCCTGTTAATTGCGTAACACCGCAGAATCATTCTGGACTACAACTGCCATTGAAGACTCACAATTAACTGAAACACCTATGAAGTTTTCATTTTAGCAGCATGTAAGGTTCATTCTTCATGGACTGTACTTATACACAGTTGACTTTTTTTAACCAAAATTCAGGATGTCATTAAATGTCACCAACGGTTTTAGGACACCATCCCAGCCTGCACAGAGTTGTGAAACTGGATGCTATTAATGAATGTTTCTCATTAAGAGATATAGTAAAACCTATTTAAGCGAAAATAATTCGATTTTCAGGCGTGCATTGTGTCCCTCTCTGCCTTCAGCAGTTGGGTCTACCTCCAGAAAATCACTGGTATATTTTTATTGGTTCGTACCAGACCCAGCAGTTTAGACATGAGAGGCATTAGCAGAGATTACTAAGAAACCTAAGAGATACATTATCCACGTGTTGTAGTTTTCATATCCAGAAAAATAAATATAGTTTATAACAATGATTCTGAAATTGCTTGTTTCTCTTTCAAACAGAATCAACATAATTGCAATTGAAAAAGAGAAAGCAAGTCGTTCTCTTTTTTTCCTTTTTGGTTTGTTTTAGGGTTTTTGTTGTTAGTCTCAAGTAAATTTAAGTTAAGAACTTACATTCCCCTCTAAGGGTTCCTTCAGCCTTTTCCCGATGAATCTCCTATTCTGCTTATTTTCTTTGGGTAAAAAAGCAAAGCAGAAGTGAAAATATTAACATCAGTAAGTATCTAAATGTTTCACGCATGTGTCTTTTTTTTTTTTTTTCGTGGTACGCCGGCCTCTCACTGTTGTGGCCTCTCCCGTTGCGGAGCACAGGCTCCGGACGCGCAGGCCCAGCGGCCATGGCTCACGGGCCCAGCCGCTCCGCGGCATGTGGGACCTTCCCAGACCGGGGCACGAACCCGTGTCCCCTGCATCGGCAGGCGGACTCTCAACCACGGCGCCACCAGGGAAGCCCCACACATGTGTCCTGAATTCTGCTTTGAGCCTTTTTCTTATTTTCAAAGTACAGAGCTGTACTCAGTTTTGTGCTTCCTTCTAGGGACAGATTCTTCCAGAGTTCTCCTGGAGCAACTGCGCTTCCTAATTCTTAGGTAATTTCTGAGAGAATATGACAACACCTATTCTCACCTCTTAACCCCCTTAGGCTGAATCTGAATGAATGATTCAGCATAGATCATCAACTTGACTTTTTCCAAGGAGATTTTGACATTATAACCAACATGTGGCAGAAAGGTTAACTTATCACTTAAATGTGAAACAGATTTCTTTATAATCTCCATATTCATGAAAACGGAGCACTAAGATATTATTAAGTGTGGAGATGTCTCAAAGAATACTGTCATCTCATCCATTCCTACCTGAGAAGACATTTATTGGAAATCTTCAAAAGCAGAAAAGCCCTTTACGCATCCAGAGTTTGTTGGAGTTTTCTTTTCCCCCCTCTGGTCTCCCTGAGTAGAGGCTTACATTCACTGACACCGGGTCATTTCACTGAGCCATCTCCAGATGAACAACCAGTGAAGAAATCCTTCCCCTAAAAGCCTAATGAATATTTTGCCTGCAGTACAAAATTATAATCTCTCAGAATGTTCCCAGTGCCTCATGGTCCCTAGAAGCTCTAGAGGGTTCTGAGGTCACACATGTCTACTTATATTAAGCAGTGATGCATGTTATGCAAAATGGAATTAAATTGGACTTAAAGTGGAATTAACATGACTTCAAACCTAAAAATGTCATAGCTGCTACTGCAACAGCAGTGATAATGATCAATAACAAAATTTTCAAGAGTTACCACGTAAACTAATCAATTGCAAATATCCATTCAAAGGAAAAAAAATGTGTGTGTATATATATATATATATACACACAATGAGGACATATCAATTATATTGATGTTATATATATTTATAAATAATATTTTATAATAGAAACTATATCCCAGAATATTGACAGAGTAATGCAATTATTACTGTGATTACTTTATCCCCCATTTGTTGAAAAATATGCATGCAAAAACCATGTAAATAAATAACAGGTCTGAAAAATCATAAGGCATTGGATTGAGTTTCCTGAGAGCAATTACCATTATTTTAGGTAGAATCATGTTTCTCTCCTAGAATGAAAACCTCATGAGGGTGGGTTCTATGTCTGCTTTAGTAACTATATTATCCCTAGAACCTAACTCCATCTCTGACACATTTCCTCAACCAATTTGTTCAATAAAGTCTAACAGTCCCCAACATTTTTTCCCAGTCTCCACATGTTCAAAAAGATAACATCTTTCAGCTGGGCTGTTGAGGAATGGGTGGATCACAGTCTCTGAGAGACATGTGCCTCTTCACCCTTGAGAGTGGTTGCCAATAATTTTATAAGAAAAGATATTCATTGCATTGTTCCTCATCAACAGCATCAAGTTTAAGAAATTTTTATCCAACAGATAATTCAAGGACCCCAGCAGTCACTCTTTGTCACGTTACCCTATTTGGTTTTCTTCATAACAACTACCCTACCAGACATCAGGTTGTACATTCACTGAGTTACTGTTTTTATTGCCCATTGCCCACCTCTAGAATGTAAACTCTAGAAGAGCAGAGAACTTACCTTCCTAGGGCACGACTGAACAGTACCAAGAGGACTCAAAGATCACAATGCATATTTGTGAAACAGAATAAACAGAATTGTAGGGAAAAAATAATACAAAATTTCTTTATTAGCCGTCTCCATTGTTTGTAAGACACAACATCAGTAAGTTTTTCAAGAGAGAAAAACTATTGCAATATTAAATGGATTTATTGATTTTAAATCAAGCTATACTCTGATTTTAGGAACAACAAAATATAAATCCTAAAGTCAAGAAATGTGTTTTAGCTTTATCTTCTTAAAATTAGTCAAAGATTTATACAGTCATCAGGGTTTTTCATCAACACAGATTAGTGACCATCAACCTACTGTGTGATGAATCCATAGCTTATAAGGAAATAAAGCATTTTAGTTGCTCTGGGCAGATTTAGGAGTGATGACCTTCCAATATCTCTTGGGTTTTTAAAACACTGAAATTAGCTATTGGCCTCAAAGGTTTTTAGACGTTTAGGAAACATCACTCCATTTTGCAGATGAGAATGAACTAAGACCTGGAGGTTCAGTGACTGTGCTCATGGTTATCTAAAAGGCTAGAGATGTCTCCCAGTGCCATGTCTCCTTCATCCTTCTCAAGGATGCTTTCCATTTTTCTAAGAAAAAAACCACTTTGTTCAGTGCATGGTACGCAAGAGGAGCTCAATAAATGTCAGTTTCCTTTATTCCTAGATTTATATTTGCTGGGAATAAATAAACAAAAAACCCTAAAATTGCAAATCCTGTAATGGATCTTAATCCTACGATTTTTTAAGTATCTCCTTTATAGCATCAGTTCTCGTACCATAAAAGTTGCCCTGGGGAAAACCAAGAAGTTTCAAATGAGAATTTGCACTGAAATATTATTATTGCTTTTAAAACATAAAGGGAGCGAGGTGGGGGGGAAGAGAGAAGGAGAGCTGGAGAGAGAGAAAGAGAAAGAGGGGGAGAAGGAGAGGAAGGGGGGGTGAGAATGACAGAATGTAAGAGAGAGAGATGTCAACCATTCAGTAACTCAGCAGGTTCACCAAGCCCTAGATTTCATTTTAGCCCACATTGCAGAGTTCAACTCTGATCTAAGTACTAGCACGATTTTGGGGCGTCTGTTTGCAGATGCAGTAGAGTTATCAATCCGAACAGACACACAATCCGGGTCCAATGTCACTTCTCCTCATTATGTTAATAGTTAATACATGCAAATGAAAACACTCTAGCAATTTGATTTCTTTGAAGATAGTTTGCATATTGTCTTAGCCATAATGACTGTACACTTCTCTCAGCCTCCATTTATGCAAGGGTAGTTTGGTTCATTTTTATCAGCTCAAGTTCATTTTGGCTGCCATTGGAATGTATGTGCATGTTTCTTTTTTACCTTTTGCCTAATTACCATTCAGGTACCATAAGCAGATTTTTCATGCTATTGGTGTTTTTCTTAATTAAGAAACAAATGAATTCTCCCTAGCAAAAAAGATGGAACAACAGAATAAGATGCCAGGGGCTGATGTTCTGTTTCTTAATTGAAGCAGTTCTATTGTTTGGTGTCGGCAGTGAGGGGGCAGAAATGTCATAAGTGTAGAATGTTAATACAAAAATACATAAAATAACATAAAACTTCTTTTAAAAATAAAGAGGAAATACAAAAAAATGCTGTAAGAACTTTGAAAACATAGATTTTTATCCACATATTAATTCTGACAGTAACAAAGTAGCTTCATTTACAAATCCCTCACACTTCCAAAGCCTGAGGTTCTAACCTCAATCCTGAGAGATATGCCTGCCCCTCTCTGCTTGTCTAGTTAACTGTACCCTGCTTATTTGCTCTTCATCAATTAAGGAAACACCCAGGGGAACAATTTGTTTCTTTAATTTGTGAAAAAAAAAAACCATTTCTCTTTCAATTTGCATTCTTCTTTTTCTACCCACAGTAAAATCTCAATGTCCTACCCATATAGTCAGTATGTATTACTGCAACCATAAAATAAGATGCACGCAAATTCATACAGACAACTCTTCCATTTCTCTTGGGGTAATGAAAACTTCGGGTAATCAAGGTTTCAGAAGAAAGTTAAGTCTTTTACCCACTTCTATACTGATGGTACAAATCTGGACTAGTGAATGATATAAAAGGTTACATGTTTTTCTCTTTAATCAAAGCTCTAGGGTAGTTATTCTTTCACTTATGACTTTACTCCTATCTCAGATTACTGAAGTCCCACCTTATTATTATTTTACTTAAATTTTTTAAAACATGAAAATCCATTACTATACAAAATAAGCTAATAAAGATTAAATAAGCATCAGAGTAATATGTTTCGCTAATAGGAAGAGAACATTGTTAAAAAATATCTCTCGGTATCAGTTTCTAAATTACTGAGTTTCTACTGTTACTGATAACTTTTTACTTGCTATCACTGAGGTGTCTGGGTTATGTATGGGATATATCCAAGAACCAAATAAAGAAAAGGAATTTTAAAATATGTAAATAATATATATGTGAATGAGACATATCCTTCTATAGTTTGTTCCTATATGAAGGGAAGGGTCATAGCTTACTTGCTATACCACTATGCACATGTAAGGGGACCCTTTATTAAAACCTAGTATTTTGGGATAATGTGGAATATCACGGAAAATACATTTAGGTTGCTCTGAAAGCATAATTTATGGTTTTTAAAAAGGAAATAAACACTCTATCAAAGCACGGAAAATATTTCATGAAGTTGTCCCAATGAATGTCAACAGGACAACTGGAAGGGAGTTGCCTATGGAAAAGAAGGTCTGTGAGAAGTGAATGTGTTACACACAAAATTATACACATAAACACAAGATCATTGGTATAACCATAATAAATTTGAGAATCCATATTTCTGTGTAAGTCATAAGATAAATTTCAAAGAGCTTAACTAACTCACAAAATCTGAAATCCTGTGAAACTGTCAAGGGACTCCTTAATCCAATCATTTTGCATTTCACTATTTTTAAACAAAACCGTGAACAATAACCAAACATATGTTTCCATGTCTGCTTTCTTTATGCTCTGATATATTTGAAAGGATATACTCAGTCCACTTAATAGAGTCACTCACATGATAATAAAATATTACATGATATTCAGTTTAGTTGTTTTTGATCATGGAAACTATGAAATAAGACCTAAGGACAATTCCTCTCTTTCCCTTCTTGAGCGTCTATAATATTAGGATGATCAGGAAAAGGGAGAAAAGCAAAGAGTTTGAAGCTTTGAGATTTACAAATTCCATATATATATGGAATATATATACACATACTAAATATATATATATGGAAGTGTAAACTAGAATAAACATAATTTTTCTTAAAAGTTTATCTAGAAGCTCATGAAATTTATTTCCTCAAATTCTTCAAGTAAGGAGATTAAACATGT
The DNA here is from genome assembly GCF_964270905.1 of Leucopleurus acutus. NCBI lineage: Eukaryota > Metazoa > Chordata > Mammalia > Artiodactyla > Delphinidae > Leucopleurus > Leucopleurus acutus. The sequence goes on along the minus strand of NC_139159.1, from coordinate 52,013,566 downwards.
CCGTCATCAATCTTAACCCAGTGGCAAAATGTTTAGACAACAAATTTTCCTACCCCTGCAGCAGTGTGAAGCTGCTGTCTTTCCCCACGCCCCAGACTCTGACGTGCTAACATGGTGTCCCTGCCAAATTCTTGGCATTGGAAGAGGGGGGAAGAGGCCATACCATAACGTGTTGATAATGAGGAGATAGAAATAGCAAACCAGCTGGATTGTCCTAATAAAGTATGTCTGGGATTTAGAGACACAACAACTATGTGTTCGGGTCATCCGAATGCATTTTAACTAACTGGTTTCTTCAGTGACCTTTTCGGGTACTCCACTCAGAAGCTTTCTAAATGAATTTTATGTGTTAACTCCAGAACTGTCTGGGGGGAAGAAAAAAAAACCCTTACTTACATTTTATGGTAATGATTATTATACCCAAGGCACCCCAGGTTATTTAATACCAAAAAATTAGACAAAATGATCTGTAACAGATGTCATAAATTTTAAAAATATTTACCAGTTTCTATGTGTGGTGAATATACTACATGCACTATCAATATATTTTATAAAGCATTTCCCAATTAATCTTAAAATATTTTCTTCCTTGGGAATAAAGTACACGTTACTTAAAAAGTGACTTCAGGGTTGTCTGGGAGAAAAGCTTTAATTATTTAGAATATTCAACAAGTTCTATCTTTTTACTCCAACTAGGAACAGTATTTTTTAAAAAAATAATTCATTTAAATATTTGTCTATTAAAATATGCAAACCAAACACATTAAACTTATATTTTGAATACCTGGGGATATTTATCACTACAAGAGAACAATTTATTTTTATGGATTTGACCTCAAAAATGCCAATAATAAAGATGTTTTACTAGTGTATGCCTAGTACTGGTCTAAGCTCTTTGCATGTATTGATCCATTTAATCCTCATAATAGCCCTTGTTTAGGTTTCTTTAATAACTTCTTTTTAACAAATGGAGGAAACTGAGTCACAGATTAAGTAGTGGGTTGGCCAAAAAGTTCGTTCAGCTTTTCATAACATCTTACAGAAAAACCTGAACGAACTCTTTGGCCAACCCAATAACTTGCTCAAGGACATAAAACAATAAGGTGGCTGAGCTGGAATCAGAACCCCGATGTAAGACTCCAAATTTCTGAAAGAGAATACCACCCATGCCCTCTCTCTAAAGGGTGACTGACTCAATCCCTTTCTAAATAAAAAGGTTAATACATGGCTTTGTGCTGCACATCCACTCAAGTGTCATCCCATAGCCAGCCAATGAACTTTGTGTCTTCAAGTTAATGTATAAGTTTACCAACATGCTCATTTTCAAGTAGATAGCTTACAAAGTTATTTCCTAGATTATTCAGTCCTCTGGGCTAACACCTTCCCGCAGAGTGGCTAAGAAGAGGCAGCACCACCTTTGATCAAGATACGAGGCATGTAAGAGGTCACCCAATTCTGAAAAAGGATCCTAGTAACGTCAATAATTCTGATGACTCTTCACCCCAGAAACCAGTCGTCCTAGAAATGTTGTAGCACCTTCTGGACAAAGGTAGTTTTAACAGATCAACTTCAATCATTTATTCTACCAGGCCTTGCTCTGAGTCTATTTTTAGTGCTAACCACTAACTTTATCCTCATGAAAACCACTTGTGGCTTTTCAACACTTGATGGCTGGGATATCAGCAGGCCACAGGGAAGCAGGATCCACTTTGGGTGTGTTTTCCGCTGATGCTTTCCTTTACTTCTCTGGGTCTTTAAGAATAGAATTCTTACAACAAAACAGAAGCAAACTCAGGACAAACTAGTGTACCAGTGGGGACAGGGATGGGGCAAGAGGCAAGAGAGGGGTAGAGGATTAAGAAGAGGTACAAACTACTGTGTATAAAATAATTAAGATACAAGGATGTATTGTACAACACAGGGAATATAGCCAATATCTTATAATAACTTTAGATGGAGTGTAATCTATAAAAATATTGAATCACTATCTTGTACAGCTGAAAGTAATATAATATTGTAAATCAACTATACTTTAATTAAAAAAAGAATAGACTTCTTAACGGCAAGACATACCTCAAGAAGCCAAATCAATGTTTTTTTTCATTCACCTAGTTCTCTATTTACACAAAGTCATTGCATAATGCCACTCAGGAGATGAATTTACCTACATTCGACTATGCATCTGGGTAGCACCTCCGTCCAAAATGAGAATCTAAAATCCAATAAAAACTTCAAGCCCACCTGGGTTTTTCAGAATCCATGAGAATGAACTGAATGAAATTGTCCTTTTGGTCACATGTTCTAACAAGGCTGAAATTTTTACAACAGTCTACCAGGTAAAAACAGACTTAGCAAGATGTATTAGGTTTAGGTTCCTTCAAATGAGAGTTTGTTTCCAGGTTATAATTTGCCTCAACTCCGTATGTTACTTCTATACCAACTTTATGCCCACTTCTTTAAAATTATTTGACAAAAAAGCAACATAGGTCATTTCCTTTTCCACTCTGTAATAATTATCAGAGGAAATTTATGGTGGCATTTATGATTCAAGACCTTCATGCTTTCTCAGGGTGTCCTTCTTAAATCCCAGTGAAACTCTAGCTGTAGCTTATACCATGCTCCGGTCCATCTCCTGCTTCTACTGTTGCTGCTGCTCCCACAAGAACATATGAGATAGTTTGGAAGATTTTCAAGGATACAAAATCATTAGGAAGGTGCAAAAAAGAGCAACATATTTGGCACAGAACCAATTTATAAATATGTCTGCATATAATAATGTGAAGAAAAAGAACAGGCATCTTAAAATCACTCAGAAAGTAAAACACTGGATATGGGTTCAAGATGAACTGTTTCAGGCAGAGCAGGACAAAATTTCAGAACTCAGAAAAACAACATCATGGGGATAAACTTCTGTTTGTAGAACAGGGCCTATAATAGTACATCACATTTTAAAGGATAGATCTTTTATCAAAAACCAAACTATCATACACTATACCTGAGGTTAATAACACAGCCATGACCAATGCTGAGAATAGAGAAATGCTGTATTGTAAAAGGCAATGTATTAAATTCCTTTTCTCTGTGCTTTTTCCTTCTACAAAGTAAAACAGAGCTTAATCTTCACTTGAGTGCTCACTTTTGGTATATTCTCATATTAAGGTTAATAAGGACTATAGAAAAAATTATCATTATAGCTCTTCTCCCTCGCAGTAATGTCTGAATTGGACAGATATTGGAATATTTTATTAAATATTTTTCCATCTTCTATCCTTTCTTCCCAACCCCCAACCATATTTCTATCCTCCCAACTACACAACTGAGGGGAAGATAAGCAATTTAAAACTTAATTATATTGGCAATACGTACTTGACTATTTCCTACCCCTCACACACCTCCCCTTCACAACAGAATTTATTAGTAGCAGTAATGGTAATGGTATGACAATAAGGGAATCTATGTCCTCCTCCAAATTTCCAGTCCTAATTCCCAGAGAAAAGCATCATTAATAATTTCTTGCACATTTTCAGACACTTTTCATGAAAATATATACATATACATGTATCTATTCGTTCTTTCATTTCTTAAAATACAAGTAGAGAGATGCCATACTGAAATATTTTTTTCACTTTATAAGTCTTTCAGATATCATCATAGCAGCATGGACACATCTGTCTTATCCTTTATAACACATGAATGACACTGGGGATTGCTCCACAACTTTATTTAACCCATCCCCTATTAATGGACGTTTAGGTAATTTCTGATTATTTGCTATTACAAACCATGCTGTAAGAGCACACATATGAAGGTTTCTATGGGATATGCGGAATTGCTAGGTCAAAGAGTACATGTGCAATTTTAAGAGCTATAAACTGACAAATTGTCTTTCAAAGAGGTTGCAGCAATTGGCAATCCCAGTTACAACTGGTCTGCCCACTTGCTATTGAAAATTTCTCCTTCTCGATATTCAGTTATAAAATTAGGCTAATGCATATGAATGAATGCAAAACTACCCTCGAAGACAATCTCGTGAGTTAAGCACAAACAGATTCAATTAAAAAGATATTGCTCTGTTCGTTTATTTTCGCATGCGTTGTCTCACTCAATAAAATATTCATAGTAAACTACTGAATGCCCTCAGTGACTGTTGTAGCCATCCGCTACAATGCTGTTATTAAATCAACATCTAAAAGTTGGACGGTAGCACAGAGGTCTAAGGTTAAATTCAAGATATCAATAATTGTTCAATTTAACAAAATGAAAGTTGACTAGAACCCACTGTCAGCTCACGGTTTTCTTGTCCTCTCTTATACCAAATTGGTAATTACCAAATACATTCAAAATCCACTAATCGGGCTCTAGTTTTCAAAATCTGCATTGACCATCAACTACCTAAAGAAAAAGTTCAAGTTCTTTAACACAGCACACAAAGTCCTTTAAAACTCTGGTCCCAAGTCAAGTTCAAGCTGCATTCTCTGTCACTGTTTTCTATGTACTTTTCATCTTTGCTCACAACTATTCACTGGACCTTGAAAATGTTATGTTCTTAATGCCTTTCTGCTCTTGGCCAAGCTGTTGATTCTGTTGGGATACAATTCCCTCTTGTCCTGACTGGATCTTCAGCTCCTCCTTCAAGACCCAGCTTAAGTAAGATCTCATCCTAGAGGCTTACCCTGAGTCACAGAGGCGTCTTCGTACCCATATCACTTTCTAGTTCCATCTATCAAGAACATATCATAGTGTACAGTAATCATGCCTTTCTCCTTCACTATCTAATGTGCTACTTGACAGGAGAGACCATAGTTTGTTGATTTTTTTTATTTTCTCCTCCCTATGGTTTAGCACGTTACACACAATTGATACTTGTTTAATGACTGTTGAATGAAGAAATGGGAGTTAATTTAACTTAAATATAAGGCATGAGAGTAACTCTTTTTCTTTCGGGTGGAAAACTTCAAAACCACTTTTATTAAAAGATAAACCACAGGAAATGTTGTTGAGTTTTTAAAAATTGTTCACTCATTCAGCTAATATTCTCTGAGTGTTGCTAACGTTCCAGGTACTCTTCTAGCAATTGGAGGTACAGAAGTGAACAAGACCAGGCCCTGCCCATCAATCTTAGATTCTAGTGAGAAGTCATCTAATAAAGAAGTACACATACTAACAGATAAAAAAAGAAGATAATTTCAGATAAATATCAGTGTAATGAAAATAAAATAAGGTAACAGGCTAGAGAGCAAACTGAGGCATTTTCTGTATGGGGACAGAAAATTCTAAATGAGGGCTAAGGAAGGCCTTTCTTAACAGTTGACATGTGAAGTGAAAAGTGAATGATAAGAAGAAGACAGCCATATGGAAATCTAGGGAAATGGCATTTCAGAGACAGAAGTAGCTTGGCATGTTCAAGGAACAAAATGAAGACCAGTAAAGATAAAATGTAGTGAATGTAGGTGGTTTATAGGGGCCAGTCAGGGTAGGAATTGGGAAGAGAAGTGGCACATGATCATGGTATACTTGGTGATCAGGTCAGACAAGAAGGCAACAAACAGATCACAGAGGATGCAATAAGCAATGATTGTTAAAAACTCAGATGTCATTTGAAAAGGACATCCACTGGAGGACTTACAACAGCAAGGTGATAGGATTTGATTTTATGATTTTGAAAGAATCTTTTGGCAAATAAAAATGAAACTGTTCCCCTTTTATACGGCTATTTTGCAATGTAACAAGTGATCATATAGCCACCTACACAGAAATTCTTTTGAGTGGTCTTAAAGTTTTCGTGGGGCTGTGAAGCCCATTGAGTGTCTCATAAAAACCTCTTCCCAGAAAAATTCTTAAATACAGAAAATTTTGTATAAAATGTCTGGATAGTCTCAAACTCTTCAAAGTCTATGGATCCCAGGCTAAAAGTTCTTGATTCAATATATAATAATTAATTTTTCCTTCTTGGGTTAATAAGAACAATGTGCATTCAACATTTGTTTCACCTCTGGTAATACCTAAGAGATTATTTCTCAGTATAAAGAACACCGGTGATAACCAGTTTAGAGAAAACAAATCCCTAAAAGTCTTTCTTAGTAACATCCCACACCTGAACCCTTTTGTTCATCTTTTTTCAAAATGTAAACTTACAAACCAAGGATGAAAAAACATAAAAGTGAATGTCAGACTAATCAGTCCAGACACTGAATCTCAAACTCATATTCTTCCTTAAGTGAGAGTTCCGAAGCCGTAGAACTAATCAAGAAATTGCGGTCTAGCTGACCAAATAGCTGATTGCTCCTTTCCATTCATAGGAACTGCTGATCTTAATTATTTTTATGATGTGGCAGTTTTTCATTTGTCAATTCTAATTTTCCTCAATGAATAATTAGATATTTATCTGATGTAGCTTACCCATATGCAAAAAAAGGACGCAGTTGAAAACCTCATGGAGTGTTCTAATTTCCCTAACACCATACACAAAAATAAACTCAAAATGAATTAAAGACCTAAATGTAAGGCCAGACACTATAAAACTCTTGGAGGAAAACATAGGCAGAACACTCTATGACATACATCACAGCAAGATCCTTTTTGACCCACCTCCTAGAGAAATGGAAATAAAAACAAAAATAAACAAATGGGACCTAATGAAACTTCAAAGCTTTTGCACAACAAAAGAAACATACAACCCTCAGAATGGGAGAAAATATTTGCAAATGAAGCAACTGACAAAGGATTATTCTCCAAAATTTACAAGCAGCTCATGCAGCTCAATAGCAAAACAACAAACAACCCAGTCCAAAAATGGGCAGAAGACCTAAACAGACATTTCTCCAAAGAAGATATACAGATTGCCAACAAAACACATGAAAGGATTCTCAACATAGCTAATCATTAGAAAAATGCAAATGAAAACTACAATGAGGTATCACCTCACACCGGTCAGAATGGCCATCATCAAAAAATCTACAAACAATAATTGCTGGAGAGGGTGTGGAGAAAAGGAAACCCTCTTGCACTGCTGGTGGGAATGTAAATTGATACAGTCACTATGGATAGCAGTATGGAGGTTCCTTAAAAGACTAAAAATAGAACTACCATATGACCCAGCAATCCCACTACCGGGCATATACCCTGAGAAAACTATAATTCAAAAAGAGACATGTACCACAATGTTCATTGCATCACTATTTACAATAGCCAGGACATGGAAGCAATCTAAGTGTCCATCGACAGATGAATGGATAAAGAAGATGTGGCACATATATACAACGGAATATTACTCAGCCATAGAAAGAAACGAAATTGAGTTATTTGTGGTGAGTTGGATGGACCTAGAGACTGTCATACAGAGTGAAGTAAGCCAGAAAGAGAAAAACGAATACTGTATTCTAACACATATATATGGAATCTAAAAAAAAAAAAAAAAAAAAAAAAAAGGTTCTGAAGAACCTAGAGGCAGGACAGGAATAAAGACGCAGATGTAGAGAATGGACTTGAGGACACGGGGAAGGGGAAGGGGAAGCTGGGACGAAGTGAGAGAGTGGCATGGACATATATACACTACCAAATGTAAAGTAGATAGCTAGTGGGAAGCAGCCACATAGCACAGGAAGATCAGCTCGGTGGGATAGGGAGGGTGGGAGGGAGATGTAAGAAGGAGGAGATATGGGGATACATGTTTATGTACAGTTAGTTGATTCACTTTGTGATACAGCAGAAATTAACACACCATTGTAAAGCAATTATACTCCAATAAAGATGTTAAAAAAAAACATGGAATAACAGAAACAGACAAAAAATGCTAAAGGAATAAAAGGGTTCAGAAGGCAGTATTAGATAATCTATGATACTGTGTGTGTGAACGCGCACAGAAAAGCAAATTAATAAACTTTAGAGGGCTTCCCTGGTGGCGCAGTGGTTGGGAATCTGCCTGCCAATGCAGGGGACACGGGTTTGAGCCCTGGTCTGGGAAGATCCCACATGCCGCGGAGCCACTAAGCCCGTGAGCCACAACTACTGAGCCTGCGCGTCTGGAGCCTGTGCTCCACAACAGGAGAGGCCGCGACAGTGAGGCCCGCGCACCGCGATGAAGAGTGGCCCCGCTCGCCGCAACTGGAGAAAGCCCTGGCACGGAAATGAAGACCCAACACAGCCAAAAATAAATAAATAAATTTATTAAAATAAAGTAAAATAAAAAACCTTTAGACAGCTGCTCATGGATACGCAAAAAAAAAAAAACCTCTAAATACTTATCAAAGTAATTTTCATTTTACAACTGTTATACCACCTTAAAACGAAACATCATTTTTACTGAATAACTGAGAAATGTATCACAGACTTATACAGCAACTGTGCTAGGGAAATCCACTTGTGTTCTCATTTCCCTGATGTAACAAAAAGTATTGACCATTATTAGCTACCACCAGTAAATAACATCCATCAGCAATGTGACCATCAGAACAGAATCACTAAAGTGCTTCTTTTGCCTGAAACATCTTTTCTGAAAAAGTTTTTGTAACACACCTAAATGATTCCTCATTATTCCTGAGACGATAGATAGAGAGAGAGAGAGAGGTAGACAGATCGATAGATAGGTCTCTTTGTTCCATATAAATGTATGTAGAAGAGACTAGGTCATTTTCTTATGGCACCTTTCTTGGAAGTATTACTAATCACGACTGAAATGGCCATTAGCCCCCATTCCCTGATCACTCATTCTGAGTACCACTTCAGGTTTTGGCGCATGTGCTTTCATACAGTATTCCACTTATACTATCAGTAATACAGCACCTTGCAGAATTCATCCTGTTGGTATTAAGCCTACAGTATTAGCTGAGACCCAACTGTCCTTTGGAGATCTGACCCTTAAAACTCAGAGAAAAGCGATACATCCTAAAGGATTTCTAGAGAGAATCAAACTGCCCTAAATCTAAATTCAAATCCAAGCTGTCCAAATTCCAATACTATAACGGTTTTACTAATTTTCATGGCTAACACTGGAAAACATTTTATTCTGAAACTAGCTATTTTGGTTTTTTTTTTTTTCCTTTTTCTTTCTTCCCTTCCTTGTTTCTTCTAATAGTAGACATAATTTATCTAATTTACCTAATAGTAGATATAATCAATATCTACTATTAATTATGTTCAAACTCAAAAGCGATCTACAGTGTTGTTCTGTAGTAGCATATAAACTGGCTAACATATATTTTAGGTGATTTTAATATGTCAAGAATTTGGGATTTTCCATGATTAAAATACAAAGAAACATTATAATAATCCTATCACCAGCAAGAGTAAAGTTCAGCAAACTACAGCCACAATCATCCACTAACCACAGACCTGTACAAAATATAAAGTTCTCCCATTGTGCCTAGAAAGGTTTTCCCAAACTCTGACATGTCTAAACCGTGTAATAGAATATTTTTCACCTAAGCTTCGCATAATCTACGATACCCAAACACCTGGAGCTGATAACTCTAGATTAATTTACATTGTAACTTCCCCTCAGTAAATCTATATTTCTCCATAAAAAGTATTTTCTAATATTAAATTTAGCCAATTTATGTGTCATGATTATTTTTGCCTTACAAGATCATAATAAAATGAAATACGCAAAAGTCATTATATATTGCAAAGTATCACATAAAATATCACATAATTATTAAAAAAAATATACCCTTGCCCTTGTGACATAAAGCATGTAAAAACATTAGATTAAAAGAACAGGAAGGTAGTCACAGATTTCTGTTTGTAGACTGAATCTTCATGCCTTTAAGTGACTATCAAATATTAGGGCCTAGACCTAAAAAGAAAGAATGAAATATTAACAATGTCCCACCTTGTGGGAGCTCGACATCACTTGACACTACACAGAAACTGACCTTTTTGTCCTTCAGGCTTGCCTACCCAGCCCCATCTTCTATCGCAAAAGCCAAATCATCTGATCCCAAACTAACTGTCAACTGCCTGTGATGGTGGGGAAGCCAGACATCAATCAATCAGGTTTTATCAGACGCTCTCTTCGTTTCTCTGTTGTGCTCATCTTATCATCTGACCCAGTTGTAGCCCTGACTTCAGAAGCTTAAGCAACTTGATGACAAAATATGTGCCGGTTTGTCCAAGATGCACATCGTTAAGAAGTGGGGTGATATTTTTAGCAGCTACCTAATATATTTGCAAATGAACTCTTGAATATTTCAGTTCTGCACAGGCCCCATGCTGGTCAGTCTCTCCTGCCCACTGACTCTGTTCTTGGCTGTGGGAGGCCCAATAAATCAAAAATCTGTAAAAGTACTTAGGTACAAGTCAAACATCACAGGGAAATGTCACTGTTTTCATGACAATGTGGGCAGAAAGGCTAACAAAATGAGAATTTCAGGATGTCACTTCAAGAAAAGAAAGAAGACCTAATTGATAAATGTGCAGAATACAAATTCAGATAGTTTTATCCCAAATAAATAAAAATAAGTCAGAAAATTAAAAGCCTTTTTATCTATTCCTATTGACTGGAGTCTTGGAGGAAAAAAATGTTTAGACTGTCAATGCTGTTGGCAAATCTACATTAGCTGTCCCACTGCTCTAATGATATAAAGAATGCACTCGTACACATAAACTAGTTGGGTAAGGAATCAACTATGACATAGATTATGAGTTTAAAATTTTTTAATTCAAAGAAAATATCTTTTACATAATTTTTACACAAAAGTGAGAAGAGTGAAATATAGACATATTTTGTGGATATAAATACTCTATGTTAGCATAAGTATCCACTTGCTTAACTTAGTCTTCTTTTTTCTTCAAGGAGTAATTAGTTTTTAAGATTTTCCTTAAAATCAAAAGAACAACTTTTATGATGAATATAGGATTTTCATTAAAGGCAATGTTGTCAATATCCCATCCAGCTCTCATTAAAATCTTCACTGAACTATATTTTGAAAGCAGCATAAAATTTATCCACAAAACTTATTCACATAAATACATACCTTAATCATAAAAGTATGGGCTATGAACATCACAATGTATTACAGTGATAATATTTTGACATGGATGAAAATGCACACCATGAAAATAATTTGTACACAACAAATGAGAAAGTACAAGAATAATTTGTACAGCATTTCAAAAGATTCCCACTGAATTCAAAGCGTTTTATTTAAAAAAAAATTTTTTTAAAGCCTTTGAACTTCTCAGTAGACACGGTAAGCAAGAATTCTTACTAAAATTAATGATAACACAAATTTGTATCATTTAATTTTAAATAATCAGAACTTTTAATTGAATTACCTGATAATCTTTAAAACCTTTCTTCTAAATTAGGGAATTTAAATGTAGTAAGCAAGAGGGGAATGGACAATGTTTAGTGTATTCAATTATTATTACTATCATTATTATTTTTTATTATCTTTAAAGCCACTTAGTAGTATAAGACTTTCAGCTATTTTTTTGGCACACATTTAGAGGAATCTGGCCCTCAGCTGAACTTGAATATCTGTCAATTAACTATTTTTAATCTTCTAACTTCCAGTTTATTGCAGGCTCACAACAATTTCAGAATATACCACAACAAAGCAAGTCTTTCTTAAAGAGTACACTATTATTCATATCCCAAACGAACAACTAATAAGAAAATTAAAAGTTCCACATTAATAGGTAATAAAGGACAAATATTTGTCTCAGTTTTGTAATTAATTCTTCACCCTACTCAAGTTTAAAGATATTTCCAAATTTTGAAATAAATAAAATAATTTTAGAGATTGTGGCTGAAAAACCTATGTCAAATAACTCACACAAGAAATCTTCCACATGCAATATTATATAGATGTCAACTTGTTGAAAATTCTCTTCTACTGTCTCAACAAGAGATGTTCACCAAAGTCCTACAAATGTAGATTAGAGTAATTCATATCTTCAAAAGGATTTCTCTAAGAAGGGAATCAACTAAAAAATAATGTTAAATATATCTTCAATAAATGTCCATTTAGAGATAATTTTAGATGCATTTTAAGGTTTAAAATAGCTTTTAAAATAGGCTGCACAAAAGCTAGGTGTTACAGCTTTTATATGCGCTATTAAAATTATATATGTTTGTGGTAGCCTATATATAAGCTATTGTATATATATTTGTGGTAGTTGGTTAAGATACATCTAACATTATCAAAAGTCAAATCATGTATAAGAAACATCAGACTAATACCATTCAACAACTTCTAACAATTCAAAGGGGCAACAGTCAGTGGCAGATGCCCAGAAGAAATGAAGGTCTATTTAATACTAAATATTACACTAGTGCCTCTTATAAACATATTCCCTTTATTTTTTTACACTCATGGGGATATTACCAGAATATTAAATATTAAATGGCACTGCCTTGCAGACTATATAAAGAGTTGACTTTCAGCGATTACATGGACAATGCCTGGAATGAATAAGCAATTATATGGCATTGGTTATAGCCATCAGGCACTCAACATTCATTTTTAAAATCTCCAAAATCATGAGATACATATACAGTTTCCCCATATACAAACTTATTTAAGTTTATTTAGTGCCCACAAGCTTAACAGTAAAGTAGAGCATTTCAGGCACCATTTCTAAATCCAGTTTTTACTCTTTAGCATAATTTTTTAAAAGAATAAGATGAATTTCCAAGGATCTGATTTAGAAAAAAAAAGGTTTATTTTAAGTGATCACTGTCTCTTAGAAATATCAACAAAATAGCATGTCTTTTGTTTCCTGGCTTTTGCAACTTAGGACCTTTTATTATCTTTGCAAACATCCTTTGAAGACATCTATCCTTTCAGCTTACTACATTAGGATTTCCTTTATTTACTTACTACATTAGGATTTCCTTTATTAGCAATGAATATTTGTTAACACTAAAATAAAAGTGTCCAAGACACTTCTTCCATGGACCTTTCATAGCAAAACTCTCTGGCCTCAGACATGGGACTGGTTATCCTGCACCCATCGTGAGGCAAAACTGGTCCTCAAAAGTACTTTAAAAATAGTGGATACATTATTATAATGGACCAGGAAAGAAGGGATGAAAGAGAAAAAATAAGAGCTTCTTATTTTAACACCGGAAATCTTGACCAAAACCAGTTCTACCCAGTAATTATCATATATTCATTTTTAGGAGTATTTGTCAAAAGCACAAATTACTAAGGCTTTAAATAAGCCTGACTAGACAATTCTTCTCTTTTTGTCCTCTCAAAAAGACAGTCTGACAGTAATGGTATGACACCCTCTCAGACAAGCCTCTCGGCATTAATATTTAAATCTTACCTATCCCTTGTGATTGGAATTCAGCCTCTATTCGCAAAAACTAAATCAATGTTCTTAGAGTTCAAACTAGATCCCTAAACAGTTTGCCACTCTCTATGCACAGATAAGATAAACTTTCTTTGACCCAAGAGATGAAGTTGCCATGACGATCAGAGAGTCCACTTTCTATATTGATATTTTGCTGATGTAACAACAAATAGAACCAGATCCTAGTGCTGATAATGGTGATTAATTAATACTAATATTGATCCCTACAAGCAAGAGACAAGGCTATTAACTTGAAGCCTGAAAAGTCAATTGTTACCTGTGGCAGAGATACTAGGAGCTGATTTGGAAGCATAATAAACAAATGTGCTATCTTTATGCTAATACCTTTAAAGAGATAGTTCTTTCTAGAATGCCAAATATTGCGATGTCTGAGCTTATTAATTTAATTGTATTTCAGCTTTTAAAAATGTAACCTATTGAATGATACATACTTACCCCTTTATCTATAGTGGAAACACATTCTCTGGGACTGAAGTAACAGACTTTCGCTGCTGTTCATTTGGTGAGGGAATGAACTGATAATTTTACACAGTGGCAGGCGCTGAATCAGACAGGGTTTCAAAAATACCTGCAGTGCTCTTCTGAAATGTCCTACTAATCCTTTGGAATTGGGAAAGTAACAAAAACTCCAAGGGAATATGATTTGGAGAATGAGAGCTCCAAAGTTAATGTATTCACTCACATTTTCTAGTGAACAGAGATTGCATTCAAAAAAGTATTCTTGAAAAATTTTTTATTCCCAGATAAACCTAATTTTAGATTTTCCACACAATTTAGCCAAACATCAAAAACCTGCTCTAAAGTGTCACCTTATGAAAACCTGAATATACATTCTTTTGAAGGAAAGTTCATTTGAGAAGGCATTTTCTTTGAACATAAAAATTAATCACAGAATGTAGAATATATAAGATTACTTTATTCATTTAATACCTTTTTAGCAAAAGTTACATATTGAAAAGGGGATGTGATTAAAATGCCAGTAAGTCCATTCTTGATTTGCCTTGTTTATGGGGAAGAGCAAAAATATCAGTATTAGAAATCCATACATCTAATTCCAGATATGTCATTTTAGCAAACACATTAGCTTCAATCTCGTTCTCTCAAAACTTTTTCCAGAGATAAGAACTATCAGCAAAATGGGCTAACTAGTTTCATTTCTTTGTTTTTATCATGTGGAGGAAGAGTTAATTTAGTCCTTAAATAGTCCTCAAACAGCAGAAATAACATGCATGAGGGAGGCCTTCAAGAGCTCATGAACGGGAGAAATGAGTTACCTTAACTGTAACACACAAAGTTAACTTAATTTACACTACCAAACAGGCAAAACATACATACATATGAGCTAGACAGCAGACATAATCATTGAATATTTTAACTTATCCCCACAATTAACCAGAAACAAACTGATGTGTAAATCTTTGCATTAACCCTTAAG